>NC_058410.1:7398526-7446864 GCF_002201575.2 Neomonachus schauinslandi
ATGATGAAGGTAGTGATGATGATGATGAAGGTGGTGGGGATGATGAAAGTAGTGATGATGATTATGAAGGTGGTGGGGATGATGATGACAATGATGACAAAATAATAATGATTATGATCACAGGAAGCAGGAAGTTAGCATTCAGGTGTACCAGGCTTTGTACTAAATCCTTTGCCCATTTATCTTACTGACTCACACTAACCCTGTGAAGTATATATACCACATTCATCATACTTACAGATGAGCAGAGACGGAGTTTGGCCACCTGTCCAGGTACACAGCAAGGAAAGAATGAAGCTGGGGCTTAACTCAGGCATGATATTTCAAAGCCCCAGTCTGAGCCATGTCTGATACAGACACCTCTAAATGTTCACTTAAAGTTTTTCACCATATAGGGGTGCCCGGGTGGCTCAGGCGGTTGAGCGTCTGCCTTTGGCTCAGGTCATGATCCCCGGTCCTGAGATCGAGCCCCCATCGGGCTCCCTGCTCTGCGGGGAGCCTGCTTCTCCCTCTGCCTCTGCCTGCCTGCTCCCTCTGCTTGCATTCCCTCTCTTTCTTTCAAATAAATAAAGAAAATCTTTTTTAAAAAATTTTTTCCACCTTATAAACAAAAACCATGGTTCCCTCTTGAGCCATAGATTGGCTATCAGGCCAACGTTTTACCCGGCTAATGCAATTTTGAAGATACATAGGAAAATGCAGGAAATTGCTGTTTTTAGCCATCTAATATGTAAGAAGAGAGACTCGTCCCATCCCCTCCCACCCCCGCTGCACACACACACCGTCCTTTCTCTTGATGGGCGAGCAATAAGCAGGCACAGAGATCTGTGCCATTAACCTAATTGTTACACTGCCCTGTATGAGACACAGCTAATCACATGTACGCACAATGATGCTGAATCAAACAAAACCGTCACCTGCTAGCAACACAATAACAAGGCCCTACTTTATGGCTCAAGACTGAAGTCATAACAAAGTTTATCCAACCAACCAAGGGAGATGGTCCCCCAACCGCCCTGCACCTCACGATCCCCCACACTGTCTTAAAGATTCAAATCCAGAACGACTGAATCCAAATCTCCAGGGGGTGAGCACGAGAATCTAATTTTTTTTAAAGATTTTATTTATTTATTTGACAGAGAGAGACACAGCGAGAGAGGGAACACAAACAGGGGGAGAGGGAGAGGGAGAAGCAGGTTTCCCGCAGAGCAGGGAGCCCGATACGGGGCTCAATCCCAGGACCCTGGGATCATGACCTGAGCCAAAGGCAGACGCTTAACGACTGAGCCACCCAGGTGCTCCGAGAATCCATATTTTTAAAAAAAAACTCTCCGTGGTCCTGAAGCCGTGGGCATCTGGCCACTGCTTGCAATCATTCCAGAGGGATTTGAACAGCAGTATCAAAGACGCTCCTAAAGGATGCTAAGCCAAGACGTGCTCATGTCCTTAGAAAGGGCTTGATAACAGCCCTTTTCCCTGGGAATTGTTAGTCCAGGGTCTAACACAAACTGTCACTTGAGCCCTGGTAGCCCACTATAAGGATGTTCCCAGACTATGTTACTTGGTTCCCCAATGTCAGTTAGGGCTGTAGCCGTGATGTGGGTCTCTGGCTGTCCTCCTTCCATGTGGATCCAACAGGTGAAGCCAGGAAGCAGCAAGAGTAACTTTGATGTGGCGCTGTGGGCCCCCCGAGGGCCTTCTCGGTGACTCTGTCCTGCCCAAGAGGAAGGAAGCCCAGAAGTGTAAGGTGCAGGGGGACACTCAGGGCTAATAAGGACAAAAAGAAGGCATCGGCTTTGGCAGTTGGGGTCTCACTCATGTCCTTTCTGGAACGGTCTCAAGAGGCCACGTGGAAGTGAGAGCCAGGCAGGTAGCAGTGGCCGCAAATAGCAGAAGAACCTGCAAGCGGTCGTGAAGGAAGCGGGAGCGTGAGGGGCTCCGTGGTGCTGGCGGGGGAAGCGAAGGTTTCTCCCTCTCGCCTGTTGGCTGCTCGTGACCTTGACATGGCCTTCGGTCCCTTAGTCCTCTTCGTGGCATGTGACATCTAGCGAAAGAAACAAATTATAGTGGCGAGAGCATGATGTGAAATCAGAGAGCTCAGGGTTTCCATTCTGGTTCTGCTGCTCATAGTCTGCATGACCTTGGGCAAGTCCAGTGGTCTCTCAAAGCTGCGGTTTCTGCAGCAGAAACAGTTGATAACCAAACCCGCCTTTCAGGGAAGCTGCAGTTGCTAAATCAAAGATGGCCATAAAGCCCCTGACACAGAGAGCACCCTTCCTAATGTAAGAGCAACATCATCACCGTTTCTTCCTCAAACCCTGGCCCTCCTGGCTCCAAGATGCTGGAGTAGCCAGCTTGCCCTCCCTCTGCACCTGCGCACTGCAGTCTGCAAACCCACCCCCTCACAGTTGTCACCAAACAGTTCCTAGACACGGTTTTGTGTTAGCCCACACTGAAGTCGTATTCATGGACTCAGGGGGAAAACCAGCCAGAGGACAAGAGGGCTGCTTCCATGAGCATTTGAGGAATGCAATGCCATATCATTTATTGGGAAAGGATTCTGCAATATGGTTTCTTAGTTATGCACAGAACTGCTTAATGCCTGGGGGCCGGGAGCAGGGGAGGGGAAGGCAGTAACCTCTGCCACCAAAAAAAAAAAAAAATCATACCTTAGCAATTTTCTACAAGTTAACTTCTAATTTTCCAAGGCTCTAAAACACCTGGGCCCTAATCAGTGGTCAGCAGGTAGTCAGAGTTACCTCTCCCAGGAGACAGTTGGCTGAGTGTCAGGCAGTCTTCTCTCCTCTCTTCTTCTCCTCTCGCCATGAAACTAAAAAGCATTTCATACAGTCCCCATTCTGCCTTGTTCCTGACATGCTGGGGGATTTCTCCTGCCCCAGGCTTTCTCCTCCTGTCTCTGATGATTACACGTGGGCATTTCCACCACCGTGTCCTTGGCATCTTGTCTCACATGTGCTCCTAAAGCACCTCCGTAGCTTCAGGCATCTGTCTGCCGAGTGGGCACTGAGGTCTCTCGACCCCACTTCAGGTCCCCACACCTCCAGCTGCTGCGGGGATTTCTCCACCGGGCTGCCCAGCCAGGGACTGGACACCGTGGGCCAGTAGGACATCCTTTCCCAATACCACATCTCCTTCCCATGCATCACTCCTTAATTTGATAAGTGTCCCCACCCTAGTGCAGGGGGACTAGCCAGCGTCAGTGAGAGCCTGCCCCCATGCTGCTCCAGGCTTCAGACCGAAAGCCCTCCCCATGCTCCAGATCTGTCTGTGGCTCCACATTGGCTCCTGAAGGACCACACTGCAGTGGGAGCATGGAGGCTTAGGAAGCAAACAGATTTATGTCTGTCTTTCCAGCTATATCTCCTTGGGGAGGTGATACAACCTCTCGAGGCTCATTTTCTTCATCTGCAAGAGGACGGATAGCATTTGCATTATATCATGTGTGGGGTTATTGCAAGGATTAAAGGTGATAGATATGGTGTGTTTGGCACACAGTAGGTTCTCAATAAATGGCACCTCTTATTATAATAAAAACTACCTGTTTAAGACCGTTTGCAGTATGCCTACAACTTTCTGTGTTTCACCTGTAAAATAATGTCTGTGTCCCCTAACACTGCAGGCTTCTCTGACTCTCTTGCTGGTTTGCACATGACACCTGGAGCCCTCCTGAACAGGTGTCTTCCTTCCGTTTCCTGCTCTGTTCACCATGATGGTTTATATAACATTTGTCACACCCCTAGTATGTAGTAAGGCCATTCCCTCTGTCTAACGTGGCCCCATTATGCCCCTCTTTATTTATTCAAATTCTGCCCATCACTTGTGAAAGCACCTGCTTGGATAGTCACTTCCATTGAGTCTTCTCCACCCTTCCAGAGTCCTCTGTGCGCCCTATTCCAAGAGACTCATGTATTCTTTCCTGGTATCGCTCCTAAACACCAGCTGCTCTCGTAAAGGGGCGTATCACTGTTTGCGTCTTATCATCCCACTGGATTTTCACATTCCGAGACCAGAAGCCCGGTTTTCCAATGACCCTTGCCGCCGAGTGCTGTAGTCACTGGGTCAGTCCGTCCAGTGGTTTGGAGTGCCCGTTATGAGCTCAGCCAGCCCTGGGTACTGGGAAGAGGATGCTCAGGGATGCATGTTGGGCGGCATTTTCTTTAGCCTGTGTTAAATGTGTCTGCTCTGAATGTTAGGTCTGAAGCCACAGAGCTTGTGACTTCCTCTTTTCACCTTTGCATCCCTGTGGGATTACACCTGATGTTATTATTTCAGATAGAATGACTTATTACTCATTCTCTCCCCTGACTTGTCTGAAATTTAATCTCATGGGTCATGCAGCCACGACGCCTAAATATTGAACCTTGAAGCACTAAAGCCATAACTTGACATTTTATCAGTTTGTTAAACTCTCTTCTTATTGATCAGATTTGGTATCCAGAGTTTGTAACAAAATCGTGTGTATGTTTGTATGTGGTTGGGGTTGATCACTAGCCTCTATGAATTGAGAGATTTACTATATCATCCCCTAAATTTATAAAGTGTGATGATAATCTAGCCATCTTCTTGAGCTGATTGGTGTCACAGATGCACCCCTCACAGACAGAGCCTAGAACTAGGTTCCTAGTTCTAGGGACCAGGGTTCTCTTTTCTCAGATTCTCTCAGCCCTGCTCCTTGGCCAGCCCATTTTGTCTTTCTTGTTCTTCACCTCCAGATACAATATAGTAGGCCTTGCTCCCCAATAACGAGAGTGGACAGGAAGTAGGGAGTTACAGCAACCAGAAAACGTATGGTGATCCTCCACGGAGGGAAGCGTCAGCCAGCCAATGAGCCTTCACTGAGCACTCGCTGTGTATCAGTCAGAGTTCAGGACACCAGCCCTGCTGCTGGCCGAGGAAACCCTAGATTAGATGGTTAATGAGCACAACACCCAATGACCTATCATCCCAGCCAGGATACTTCGGAGACAGAAGGGCATTTTATAATTTCCCTAGGACAATAGATATAGACCAGTTTTATCCTAGGTGTTTTAAAGGATAGGTTTTTTTCCCTAAGGTGTCCAAAGCCCAGCAGATTAGGAAGTGACTGCCATGAGAAAGATAGTGTGTTCCTCCCAGATCCAGATCCCAAGAGGAGGGTCCGGTGACACCCTGCAGGGCCACTCGGGGGGTGTGGGGGAACACCAGGGCTGGTCAGGAGGCAGAGGGAGCAGGGAAGACATGGACAAGAACCTTTACTGTGGTTTCCATGGGAAGGAATGGGTGAGGCAGGGCGAACAGGCTTTGGATCAGCTGGTTTGAACAATTTCACTGGGCTCTGGGCTACAGGAGCTGTCCCTAGTTGTCTGGTACCTGGCCCAGGTGTGATTAGGACAGGGGAATGGTGGCCAGGAGTGCGAGAGCCCGTTAGAGGAGGTAGCTGGGGGTGCGGGCTCTGCATTAGTTGGTTCGCATGTGAAGGGCATGCTGGAGTTGTTTACTGTCTCGGGGGATTAGCTAGCCCTGGGAGGGGCAGTCCCTCTGGTGTCCGTGAGGCCCCACAGGTCAAAGCCTCAGAATAAAATAATGTCAGAGACACAAGGCAAACCAGGACGCATGGTCATCCTATCAATAGGAGAAGTTTGTCCTCTGTGCCCCCTCCCACCACCCCTCTCGGTACCGCATCCCGCCCATTGGCCTGCCTAGGGCCCTTCTCCCCCTCGGCATCCTGGGAAAGTGCAGGGTCCCTTTGCAGCAGCCCATGCTTAGCCCAGGAGGTGCCAACCTAAGGCTCCAGATCCTGACTGGCCCCTCAAATGAGTAATAGAAGTTTCGGTGTTTCTAATGCTGTAGAAACTGTCCACGCATTTAAAATAAAGAAGAGGTGTGCTTTCTCCCATTACACAAAAGTCTTCAAAACCCAGAGTCTGGAAAGGAAATGCTGACAAAGCAAAACCTTGAAGGTGAAAACAGAAATTGCTGCTCTAGCATGTTCCTTTCCCCTCTTGTACCATGAATCAAAACCTCCTGAGCTACCTCCCACTCCGAGGAGATACCGCAGGCCGACTGGCAGATCCATCTCCATTCACTCTAGTGTGCAAATGGTTACACAAGAAGTATTTTGTTACTCCTTCCAGGTGTGGAGTTTGCAGTACCCTATCCCAAGGGGATGGGGATGCTGGGTGCACAGCCCTTTGGGAGGAGTTCTTGTCATACCTGCTGGGCTTCAAGTCCCACTCACCCGTTCTTATTCTCCATGCTCTGGGGATCAGAAAAGAAAACAGAGAAAACTGGTATTTTGAGAGGAAACTATTTCTCTTCGCATGCCATAATTTTTATCCTTCTCCGAAAGATCAAGCATATCAGTATAAATCCAGTTTTCTGGTTCTTAATTATCCTTCAATAATGTGCTATTGAGAGTCTCTGAGGCTTCTTGAAGTTACTCTCTGAATCTTTTTCTTGGGCGGAGCATAATATCCTTTATCAAAATAAACATGTTATTCACCCAGCTGAAAATGCTTTTTTATTTTTAAATATTTTATTTATTTGAGAGAGAGAGAGTGTGTGTGTGTGCACGAGTTGGGGGGTTGCAGAGAGGCAGAAGGAGAGGTAGAAGCAGACTCCCAGGGCGCCTGGGTGGCTCAGTTGGTTAAGCGACTGCCTTCGGCTCAGGTCATGATCCCGGAGTCCCGGGATCGAGTCCCACATCTGGCTCCGGCTCAGCGGGGAGCCTGCTTCTCCCTCTGACCCTATCCCCTCTCATGCTGTTTCTCTCTCTCTGTCAAATAAATAAAAATAAACAAAATCTTTAAAAAAAAAAAAAAAAAAAAAAAAAAAAAAGAAGCAGACTCCCAGCTGAGCAGGGAGTCTGGTTCAGGGCTCGATCCAGGACCACAAGATCGTGACCTGAGCAGAACACTGACACTTAACAGACTGAGCCACCCAGGTACCACTGAAAATGCTTTTATTTTGGCAACATGTCAAACCTTTATATATGCACATGTCCAGAGGCAGAAACTTCCACCCAGGGGAATTCTGCTGAGCAATCCTCATGAGAAGTACAGACTCCTCTATAAGAACATATATCTCAAGGTTGTTTAGACTGATAAGGAGCCACCCACATTTTGTGATTGAGGAAACTGGATGCATTCAGACCCTGGAAAATAATGAAAACTAAAATTCTACACACACACACACACACACACACATACATCTACAAATGATATGGGGAAAGGTTCATGATGTATTTTAAAGGAAAAATGGGCTATAAAAGATAATATGTATAGTATATGTAAAATTTTTAAAAGACTGAAAATATATGCATAAAAATGTAGACAGTGATTATATCTGGTGAGGGACTGCAGATGATTTTTATCATTCTTTAATCCTTTTCTTCATCTCTCAAAATTTTATTAATGAATATGTACATTTTGAAATGAGATTTTTGAAATACACCTTTAAATAGTGATTGCAATCATATAGTGGTAGCAAAAATGAGAAAATTAGAAACTTATTTTATGTAATTTCCACATACATATTTAAATTAACATTTGGGTTTGAATATGAAAATTAAACACATTATATATGTACATACATAATATATTATAATGCAGTATTTTAAGCCCACACAATTTAAGGAATAATGATTTTCGAGCAATAAAGTGAACACACGTGCACCCCACCCACCATAAGAAACAGAGCTTCAAGTTGATCTCTGACATTTGGCCATGAGCCCTTAACCAGCCTGCCTCCCTTGTGCCCAATGTGACCACTGCCCCACCCTGTATATGAATCACCTTCTGTATGTGTTTAGATTTTTAACATGCCTTTATGTTTTCTTGCTCTCTAATGAGTGTTATTTAAAAGCACCAATATTTTTTATCACAAATTTGTGTTTCAACTTTATATAAAAGAAATAATATTGTATGTAGTTTTTGCAACTTGCTTTATATTCCTTCAACATTATGTTTTTGTTGTTTTATGACACTCAGTGTGCTGATGTGTATTCCTGAGTCCGTTCATTTTGAAGATGGTGTGGTATTTCATGGTTATAAATATGCCACAATTTATATTTCCAGCGAACTGTAGATGAATACATGGGTTGTTTATAATTTCTTGCTGTTAGAGCCAGGATGCTGTAGACATCCTTGTAACCACCTATCTCCTGGAGCAGGGACTCTGAATCTGAGATGCAAGAGTTCATGAATAGAATTCAGGGGTCCATTAACCTAGATGGGAAAAATTGCCTTGTATTTCCATTAACTCCTTACTAAAGTTCAATATTTCCTTTAATTATGAACACTGACCATAAACTAGAGTAATTTTAGCTACCTGTGACTCAATCCAATAGAAGTTACTTACGTTTTCATATCAAGTTACAGTTGTTGCAGATACCCTAAAACATCACTTATGTTCATCACAACCTCAAAATAATGGTAATTTTACATCAACCACTAGATCCTGCTAACAACACAGCACATACAGTACTATGCCAAAAAATCTATTATTTAATAATGATATTTCAAGATAGTTAGTGTTCTTTGAATTTTATATTTTGCAATTTAAAACATTCTGAGAAGTCCCAAGACTGCCAAAGGGAACCATGGTACAAAAAGAAAAGTTAGGAACCCCACTCTAGACCAGGGGCAGGTATGGTAGGTCCAATAATGGCCCTTAATAGATAGATGCCTGCACCCTACTTCCTGGCCCCTAGGAATATGGTACCTTACCTGGCAGAAGGGACTTTGCAAATGTGGTAAGGGGGTGATTCCTAGATGATGCAACTGGGTCCCATCTAATTGCATGAGCCCTCAAAAGAAGGGAAACTTTCCCAGATAAAGTCAGAGAGATGGGGTGGAAGAAGAGGCAGGAGAGATTCAAGCATAAGAAGGACTCCTCCTCCAACTTTGCGAGATTGTTGATGAAGGGAGCCAAGAGCCAGGGAATGCAGGCAGGCTCTAGAAGCTGAGAATGACCCCCAGTTGACAGCCAGCCAAGAAACAAATCCTCAGTCCTGCAGCTGCCTGAAGCTGAGTTAAATGAACGAACATGACTGTTCTGATAAAACTTTATTTACAGCATAATGGCAAACCAGATTTGGCCCATGGGCCATCGTTTACCAACCCTTTCTCTAGATTACAGTCCACTTCACACCTACTGTGAATACTGAGCTCTTTGCAGTCATTTCTGCCACTTTATATTTTCTGTATCTTTCTATATTTCTATATTTCCATTTCTTGCCTTCTTTTTGATTTTTTGTTTGCTTTTTCCATTAAT
This sequence comes from Neomonachus schauinslandi, assembly GCF_002201575.2. Lineage (NCBI taxonomy): Eukaryota > Metazoa > Chordata > Mammalia > Carnivora > Phocidae > Neomonachus > Neomonachus schauinslandi. The sequence goes on from NC_058410.1 coordinate 7,407,800, forward strand.
TCTATTTCTTCCTTGTTTGGAAGCAAAATACTTTCTCTTTTTTTAATGATTACACTGGAAATTTAAATATGTCTTAATGTAACAAAGTCAGTGACCCTCAGCCTAAATAATATAAGCACCTAGAAGCCACTGAATTCTTTTACTTGTATGCAATTCTTATCTAGCGTTTTAGTTCTACCTTGATATTTTTAAACCAGTAAAGTGAACATGATTTTGATAGTTTTATATAGTCAATATTTGCTTTGATTTACCCACACAGAACCATTTCCTTTTCTCACAGTTTCTTCTTGTGACTCAGGTCTTCCTTTGGACTTTATCCTATTTGGTTGTTCCTTTAGTGAAGGTCTGTTGATGAGAAATACTCTGTATCTTATGTCTGAAAGTGTTTTTATTAATACTTATTTTGGAAATTATTTTTACTTATATGTCGTTCTAAGTAGAATGGTACTCTTTTAGTACTTTGTGGATATTATACTACTGTCTGTTAGCATCCATGGGTTAAGAAATCTGCCATCAGAATAATTGTAACCTCTTTGTAGTTAATCTGTTTTCTTTGCCTCTCTGTCTTCAATACTGTTTCTCCTGCATGCTGTCTATTATCTTGGTCTAGAACTCTAGAGAAGTGTTGTACCTTCTTGCTCTGTCCCCACTAACCCTTACTCTCCTTTTCATATTTTTTCCTGTTCGCTCTCTGATCTGCAGTCTGTGTAATTTCTCCAGCTTCATCTTCCAGTTCACAAATTCTCCCATCATTTGTATCTAATTTGCTATGTAATCCATCAACTGAGTTTCTAATTTTAATCATTGGTTTCTTTGTGTTCAAAAAAATGCAAAAAAGCAAAGAAATAGGTTTCTTTTTCAAATCTACCTGGTTAATTATAATAATCTCTTATGCCTTTACCAAATTTCTCATACTTTTATTTCTTTGAGCATATCAAACATACTTACTTTGTACTCCGTATCTGATCATTCCAATATGAACTGCTGGTCAGATTCTTCAGTTTTGTATTTCTGCCACTTTCACTCATGATAGCTTGTATAGCTCCCGTTCTAGGTAACTTTTTTTATTGTGATCTCGGGCTCTTTGGAATTTTATTTGCATGGTTTTTTTTTTTTTTTTTTTTGAAGTTTGGGTTTTTAAAGCGCGTTACTGTATAGAAAATAGTTTTGCTTCAGCCAGGTTCCTGGATATGCTACCAGAGTATCCAGAATATTTCAAATTAACTTCCTAGCTCAGGTTCTTTTTATTCAGCTGATCAGTAGTATGAATTCTTTTCACAAAACCTTGTGTATGAGGCTTAGTGGTTAGGAATTCTCAGAGAGGCTTTGTCTGCCCAACCTGCCTCACCATAAGGCTGAAACCAGCACAAAGCTTTATTAATTCTTATCAATTCTCTCTTCTGGGAAGACTTTTCCCCCTAGTCCATCAGCTGAGGAGGTCACCCCTCAGGAGTCTAGGTTGTCTATGTGTAATGGGAAAATTTGATTCCACTTCCACCTGCTCTGGCCCAGGTTTTCTCTGTCTGTACTCTTGGGGCCTGTAAAAAGCCAGACTCTGGGCAGCCTGAGACCAGGAAACTAGCCCCATCACAAGCCCCAGATTCCTCCCTCCCTTCACCAGGAGGATTTTCTCTTTCTTGTTCTAGCCATCAGGGATTTCCTTTCCTTTTCTACCAGATTAGCCATGCATTAAGCAAAGACTTTTCTTCCATATTTCATCCATCATTTTTAGATGTGGAGACCAGGGAGATATTGCACTCAGTGTACAATGTGCCATATTGCTGAAAAGCAACATTTTGAAATTAGTTTTTAGTAAGTAAAGTATATATGTCTCTGATCTAGATGCCCCAGTAAACAATTTTAAAGCCTCGCTTTACACTTAACAAGCTCCTGGACCTTAAAAAGAAAACCTTGGAACATATGGTTGGGGGATGTATTTGCTGTGATATCACTGAGGATTAGGCCCACACGCGAATCTGAGCTGAGCTGATTGGAAGTTGTGTACTTAAGATCCAAACCTACTTACTAAATCTTGCAGCCACTCTCATTAACCACAGCTTTATCACACTGCACTCTCAGCCACGAATGGCCTGTAAATTGTCCCGGGGCCAAAGGAAGTTCTCATACCTATGGTTGTTCTCAGGCATTAAACTTACTCCATTACATCCTAACAAAGTATTAACAAATCAGAGGACACCCTCTGAGTTATAAAGGAAGTCTTTTTTGTGAATGGGATTTCTTTAACAGAAAGAAATTTGCTTCTTCACCGCAAGAACCACCATCAGGATGCACCCCATTGCCCCACCTGGTTCTTGGGGTCTTATTCCCAGGTGATTATCATGTTTGTGTCTCTGTGGGTTGTGTCATTTCTTCGTTCACTGAGCTGCAACATACTGAGTGCCCACTGAGCACCGCCTGGGTACCGGGCACTGTGCCAGACCCTGGAGATGTGAGGACGCAGACGTTATCTTGGCTCTGGACAAATTCACTTTCCATTGGAAATAACAGAAATATAAACACCAGTCACAATAAAAACCACTTAATACTGCAAGTGAGGTATAAACACAGTGATTTATGTCATGAGGAGCACCGGGTCAAAGTGTCGAATCACTATACTGCACACCTGAAACTAATATGACACTGTATGTTAACTATATTGGAATTAAAATTAAAAAATAGGTAAACACAGTTATTTGCATCATAATACACTGTTCTCTTTTTGAGATATAATTGATATGTAACATATTAGCTTTAGATGTACAACATAATGATAATATATATATATATATGTAGTGAAATGATTACCGTAAGTTTAGTTAACATCCATCACCATACAGAGATACAACCTTTTTCCTTCTCATAAGAACTTTTAGGGTCTACTCTCTTTGCAACTTCCAAATATACACTACAGTATAGTTAACTACTTTCATTCCCCAAACCCACCTCTGGCCACCATCAGTCTGTTCCCTGTATCTGTGGGTTCAGGTTTCGATTCTGCATATAAGTGAGATCATATAGTATTTGTCTTTCTCTCTGACTTACTTCACTTGGCATAATGCCCTCAAGGTCTATCCGTGCCGTCACAAAGGGCACAAAGGGCAGGATACTGTTTTCCACAGCATCTGGGCCAATTTACATTCCCACCAACAGTGCACAAAAGCTCCCTTTTCTCCACATCTGCCAACACCTGTTCTCTTGTCTTTGTAACAGCCATTCTAACAGGTGAGGAGATAGCTCATCGTGGCTTTGATTTGCATTTCCCCGATGATGAGAGATGTGGAACACCTTTTTATGTACCTGTAGGCCATTTGTAGGCCTTCTTTGGAAAAATGTCTATTCAGATCCTCTGCCCATTTTTTTTTTTATCAGATTGCTTGGTTTTATTCCTATTGAATTATCTGAGTTCTATATATATTTTGGATATTCACCTCTTGACAGATACAAGATTTGCAAATATCAGGGTGCCTGGGTGGCTCAGTCGTTAAGCGTCTGCCTTTGGCTCAGGTCAGGATCCCAGGGTCCTGGGATCAAGCCCCTCATCGGGCTCCCTGCTCCGCGGGGAGCCTGCTTCTCGCTCTCCCACTCCCCCTGCTTGTGTTCTGCTCTCGCTATGTCTCTCTCTGTCAAATAAATAAATAAAATCTTAAAAAAAAAAAAAAAAAGATTTGCAAATATCTTCTCCCGTTCAGCAAGTTGCCTTTTCAGGTTGCTGATGGTTTCCTTTGCTGTGCAGAAGCTTTTTAATTTGAAGGACTCCCACCTGTTTATTTTTGCTTTTGTTGCCTTTGCTTTTAGTGTCTTTACTGAGATTGAAAAACTTTAACATTTTAAAAGTATTTAGAATCTGATAGTGAAATGCTAAAAGTTGGATGCATACGCAGGGTGGAGGATTCTGCTCACCAGATTCGGCACCTTCCCTAGGGACCTCCCTGCCCTGGGGTGACCAGACGATGACTACTTACTATAGCTGTTATCACTCTCATCCCTTAGAAAACCTGCTAAGCACGATGGTGCTGGGCAGAGTTTGATTCTCAAAGCACAATGCTATGCGTTAGAAACCTGTATGTGAGCATCTTTGGTTTGGGTTTCCATCCTTCAGGTTTTCCAAATTTTTTTTGAGAGAGAGAGAGAGCGCGTGCGCACACGAGCAGGGGGAGGGGAAGAGAGAGAAGACGACTCCCTGCTGAGCAGGGAGCCTCATGCAGGACTCGATCCCAGGACCCTGGGATCATGACCTGAACCAGAGGCAGAGGTTTAACCGACTGAGCCACCCAGCCGCCCCCAGGTTTTCCAAATTTTTCCATTTAATAGGCACTGATGCTGCCATATCCAATGTAAGCATCTGAACCTGGCACTTGACCTTTATTAGTTACTCGGAGGCCTCATTTGTAAAATAAGTTTGGTATCTTATTAGAAACCCCACCATTTTCTCTAGGTTATTGGGAGGAGCAACTGAAATAATAGAAGTCAAAGTGTAAAAAATAATGTTATAAATTTCTAAAGTATTATCATTATTATTTTTAGAGTAATAGAGTATTAGAGCATTTTATGTTATCTGAGTAGTTTTAGTAGTTTCTTAACATAAAAATAGCTCTGGAGATATTTTTAAATAGTCATTACAAGTTAATAAAATGACTTGCGTGCCCATATTAATTTTAAAGCACAGAAGAAAAAAATTTTCTTTGACTAATCTAGAGGCCAAAATGGAAGGATTCTGTTTGGATTAACATGTTGGAACATATTTAAATATAGACCTAGACTACAATTTTTTTGTACTGAATCCAAAAATATACCGTTCTTTTTCTGCCCATGTCATTCAATACTGAAGTAAGCTTAAGAGATTGCAGGGTCTGAGTGATTAGACAGGAGCAGAATGAATATCTACGTGGTTGCATGAAACCTCTCCTCCTCTTCGTGCTAAGAGTCAGGAATAACTCAGTTCTGTAACAATAATAATATTAGCAAACATTTCTGAGAGCTTGCCATGTGATAGATCCTGAGGTAATTCATATGATCACTTAACGGGCATCAGATACTAGTTCCAAGCCTTTCAAGAAATTCACTCAACCCCTGCTACCCCCAATGCACTAGGCATTGTTTACTTCCATCTAAGAGATGAAAACTTTCAGAGAGGTGACAGAGTGTCTTACAGTCCCCCACCTGGACGGGGCTGGGGTTGGAGCCCAGGCAGCTGTCCCCGGACCCACAGTCTTCACCCCTGGCTCTTCCCAACGCCCTCTGCCTTCTGGCTCATGTCAACTTCATTCACTTCTTCTGGATCCTGTCCCTTCTGTGACAACACTTGGAGCGCCCCATTCTCCAGGTGGGAGAATGAAGGATAACAAGAAGTAGAAGAACCTTGAAACGTCCCACTTACCAGCTTTGGGCAACTGTTGAACCCACCTAATCCTCGATGTGAAGGAAACACTAGTACGCTCCCCTGACGAAGCATCGAAGGAAGAAGAGTCCGTAGGGTCTTTATCACTTGCCTGCATGTTTCACACCTGATAGACGCTCTTCATCACAATTATTCAAAACAACCAAAGAAAGGATCTCGCACTATAAAATCAAGCCATGTTTCCTCAACTTGTAAGCAAAGGCCACGTGTCCGGTGCATGTCAGGCCTTGTCCACCACTCGTCAGGTGAGTTTATGTTTGAGCGTCTTGCCTGAAGGCACTCCCAGCGCTAAGAATTTCTTGGACCAGTGTCTCAAAAGAACCTACACGTCAACCCCAAAATAAAGATCTGAGTTTCAACTCTTTCTGTCTTTATTCTGCAGGCTTACAGAGTTGATGAGAAGGCTGCGGAGCAAGCTCGGTGGGAAGAGGCCTCCAAAGAAACAATCAAGAAAACCACCAAGCCCTGTCCCCGTTGCCATGTGCCTGTTGAAAAAAATGGTGAGTCTGGGCTACTGAAAAAGTGAGGATTTGGTGAGCTCTCCTTGGAGAGCACGAGCTGCGTGGTTACTCTAGGAACTCTAGGAGGATATGTAACTGAGGAGCTCAGCACTCAGGGAATTTGGAGCCATTGGCCAGAATGCAAATCTCAGCTCTCCCAGGTCAAGTTTTTTAACTGCCTAAGCCTGAGATCCTCCTCTCTCAAGTAGAGATGAAAACAGAAGCTGCCTCACAACAGTAGAACCGTGAGATGTCATGCATGGCGGATACTCAGCCAAGTGCCTGGCTTAGACAATCAATAACCACTAACTGCCCTTATTAGTAGTAGTTATTAACAGTGTTAGACACTTTGTATCTGGTAAGTTGTCCACTGGTGTAGCCGAAAATATAGATATTAGGGAAACTTCCCAGCCGAATGTTTCTCAGTATTCTGCTATCCAGAGTTACTCAGTAGGGAAAGGGTTACCAGGTCACTCCTGTTGGACGTCCCTCTTGGGTAGTAACAACAACACAAATAATTAACTTGTATTGAGCATATACTGGATGCTTATCCTAAGTTCCCTATAAATATCAGATCATCTAACACTCACAGAAATCACAATATATTCCCATTCACAATCTACATTAGCAACTCATAATTCCTTTTGTAAAGAAATCTGTTTAATATTGTTTAATTACCTGGTTCCCAAATTTTTTGGCCATGAAATTCTTTTTTTTTTTTTTTCCCCTATCACACCAATTTATATACCTTTGAACACCAGCATGCACTTGGGGCTTTGGTTTCTCCATCCTTGCTGTGGGAGATTTAGTGCCTTATATTATTATGACACTTGCCTGCTTCATTAAAATATCCTTTACATGCCTATGTTTCTCAGTACACCTATTACTTTAGCCTTTTACTAACTACTCTCTAAATTTTAAGAATGTAAAGTGACCATTTGGAGATGCCTCTGGATTAACCGACATTAACTGCAGTCAGTGTTTTAGGAGCCCACCTGTAGGCCCTGCTTTGTGTGGGTGAACAGGCTTAGAAACGCGGGATCCATATTTGAACGGCTCTCTTCTTAACCGCACTCCAAACCCAAGACATCACCGCCCAGGAAGGGCTGGGCTGTACCCCCCCCCCACACACACACACTCAGTAAACACTGGAGTAAACACTGGCTATGGGGACACATGGGGGAGCTTGCAGATGGAAGGACTGTCCTTCCCACTCCTGTCCTAATGGACAAGTAGCCCCTGTAATTAATCCACTGAAGGACACGGAGGGAGACCCCCTCAGCTCCACGATGGTGCGTCCATGCTTGTGGCTTCAGTTTCTCCTCTCCCCTTGAGCTCCCAGGGCTGGGATGCCGGCACCGGGTCCCGGCACCGGGGTCGCGGGGCCTGCGGGTGGTCAGCATGCATCCTCCGTGCTCTGCAGCGCTAGTCTGTGCTCAGAGTTCGGCTTTGGGCTGCCCCGTTCACGGTGGTCTGATACCTCGCACCAACCAGTGGGGCACCTGCTGCCATCCATCCGGAATGTGCCAACCAGCGTAGAGCCATCACAGCCCGGAGCCCGGAGCCCGTTCTACGCGTGAGACGCGCGTGCTCGTGTGAGCTAGCGGCGATGTTGTCGCGGGTGAGAAACAGAACGGAGCCCCAGGTACACCTCTTCCCACGTTCTCCTCATGGAGCCTTCGCTGCACCTGCGCGGTGGGCTGCGAACCGATGGCTCGCCAGGGAGTGCAACCGGCAGGCTCAGGAGGGGCCCGCAAGCCTCCGTTTGCTCAGTTGTGTCCTTCAGAAGGTCTGCATCAATGCAAACAAGAGAGCGCCGACACAGCCCAGGGCAGCAGGAATGGGCTCCGCTCAGGCCAAGTCCCTGGCTCAGAGACCATGGTGTCCTGGAAAGAAATAAAATAAATGTGCGCCGTGAGTCCTCGCCTTCCTCTGTGCGCTGGAATGCGCCTGGAAGGTGGGCTGGCATCCGCTCGGGAGAGAGGACGTCAGTGGAACCAGGGGCAAGAACTCGCGGTCCTCACTGCCCCGGGCGGGTGCTGCGGAGGCAACTGAAAGTCAGAGAAGATGCAAAGAACTTTCACCAGGCAGGGTGTGCAGGGCTGATAAACACGGGCCAGTGCCCCAGCTCACACGGATTTCAAGAATGCACATTGAATAGTAAGAGACCATTTTGCTATTACCGAAGGGCAGGAACCTTGCCTGTCTCTCCCCTGGGCCCAGAAGAGCACCTGACCAATACTCCTTGAATTAAAAAGTAGCTAGTAAAGGGGATAACACGTAAACAGATATATTTTTTCAGACTTTATTTATTTGAGAGAGAGAGCACAAGCAGAGGGAGAAGGAGAAGCAGACATCCCGCTGAGCAGGGAGCCCCATCTGGGACTCGATCCTGGGACCCTGGGACCATGACCTGAGCGGAAGGCAGACGCTGAACTGCTTAACTGACTGAACCACCCAGGCGCCCCCTGATTCCCGATTTCTTTGAAATACCAGGATTTACTCTAAATGGAAAGCCCTGATTTTTCACCGATAGATTTTTAACCCATGAACAGAAAAGCTGAAACTTTAAGCTTATTAATAATAAGCTATTATTAATCTAAACTGTTTTTAAAGCATACAACAGAGACAAATGTGAGCTCTACGGGCAAGAAAAGCTGGTTGCATGATCTCATTCTCAAAGTAAATTCATGGCCTGTGTCATGGTCATCTGAAAACCAGAAAGGACTTCTTCCCACAGCAAAGCCACAAAGAAACGTGAGGCTCATTCCCATTTCAAACACAGGCTAAGCCTCACTGCTCCCTCCTGCCATCATCAGTCTGGGAAAGCGTCTCCCTTCCCTTCCACCTAAGACAGATGAGATTCTGCTTCCATTTTCTGATCAACAAGTGCCTGTTGCCAGTTAAATCTCCCTTCGGGTCCTTCAGGAACTTCTACTCCCTCATTAAATCTAATGGAAGAGTCGCTGGCCCCAGCCACGGGGCTGATAGGCATAGGCACATCAGCCAGTGGACATAATTCTCTAGGAGGGAAGCCGTGTTTTCTTCATTTAAAGCCCACAAAGTCCAGTGAAGTTGTCAGCAGCTTCTCACTCACATTTATGTTTACGTTGGCAGAGCTTTTAGAATCAGAGTCCCTGGTGCTTCTCCGTATTATGGGAGCTAGCATATTGCCTTGCATCTGTTTAGCATGGGAAAGTTATAAGAAAGTTAATAACATAAATATTCTCTCTTCCTAATTCCTTTCTTCTTATTCTATGGGGCCATCGTGATTCTAGTTTCTATAATAAAATGTTATTTGCAATGTTAGTATTTTTGAGGATTTGGGTATTGTAGGAGGACATTATATTATTTACATCATAAGCATATAATCATTAAATATGTACTGAAAATTATACAGTCCTGGAATTGTGTAATCCTAAATGGGAAATATTAAGATAAAAGTATCATAGGTGAGTTTTCCCTTTGTTTTCTGCATATTTATAATTTAGAAGTAGTAAAGTAGGGGATTTTAAATGCCCTTAAATTATCCCACAACAAATTCCTTTAGTTACATATTCATAAATATTTTAAATCAGTGGAAGTTCTCATGCCATATTTCTAATAATAAAAAATAAGACAGTTTGGAAGTGATTACCTGGAAAATTTGGCAAGAAAAAATGACTTAACAAGATAATTGGTAAAATTGAATAACAGAACACATCCAGTGTTATGTCAGATTGAAGTAAAGAACTGCTTTTGCCTGAATTATCTAGGAAATCCAGTCAGAAACTATTCTCTGCGTCTAACTTCATATAAGTAACTTCCTCTGCACTCCACTGCGGACTCGATGTCTGAGCCCCAGAAGCAAATAAAAAAATGAATTGCACAAATGCAGGAGGGGGAGGAATTCTAAAATAAGTCCCGGAATAAGGGACCGTTCATCTCATGCTGCAAATGCCCTGTTCCATGAAAGAACAGACCCTGGGTACATCTCAGGCGTTGCCAGTTAGAATTACTTGACCTTGAGAAAATTCTACAGCAGAGTAACACTCCTACTCACTCAGTGCTTTTGAGGAGTAATGAGGTCATCCATGTAGAGTACCTAGTTTCTCCCATCTTAAATACAATTTCAGTAGCATTAAAGAATGCATTCTCCATTTAATACTTATTTTATTTTATTTTTTTAAAGATTTTATTTATTTATTTGACAGAGAGAGACATGGCAAGAGAGGGAACACAAGCAGGGGGAGTGGGAGAGGGAGAAGCAGGCTTCCCACTGAGCAGGGAGCCCAATGCGGGACTTGATCCCAGGACCCTGGGATCATGACCTGAGCCGAAGGCAGGCGCTTAACGACTGAGCCACCCAGGTGCCCCTCCATTAAATACTTTTAATACTGCTTCCCCACCTCCTTTTTCATAAATTTTGCCAAGCCAAGTAATATTATAGGTTATATGTTAAGGAATTAAGTATATTAACATCTATTTAAGACATTAAACAATATACATTTCAATAAGGAATTGACCCCGTCTGTGAAACACAAAGCATTTGTCTCTAAATCCCATTTCAGGAGAAGTAAATAAACTCAGATTTATAAATAAAATTTGTCCTAGATGGGAGTGGCGTCCCTCACCCTCACTCCTTTCTTAATGAATGAACGTCCTAACTTCAGAATGCCCTTGGATGGCTTGTGACATCCCCTTAGAAAGTCATTTCTGGAGCAGTGTGTGGGTGCGGGACGGAGTGTTCTCCGGGTGTTTGCCTGTGTCCTTTGTCTGCCCGCAGGAGGATGCATGCACATGAAGTGCCCGCAGCCGCAGTGCGGGCTGGAGTGGTGCTGGACCTGCAGCTGTGAGTGGAACCGCGCCTGCATGGGAGACCACTGGTTCGATGTGTAGCCTCAGCCCCGCGAGCGGGCGCCCCCTGCCGTCCAACTTGGAAACGTACAAAGGGTCCTGCCATTCCCCGCTCTTTCTCCAAACTCTCTCTCTCTCACGCATGCACGCGCGCACACGCACACACACACACACAGACACAGCACCCCTCAAGCTCCTTCCAAAGCCACAAAAACAAAGTTACAGGAGAAGCTCCTGGGATCCCTTTCTTTGTGCCCTCGAAAAACAACAAGAAGTATTCTCAGGCCTCAGCAGTACGCAGACCGCGGAGCACAGAGGAAGGCGCATCCACCTTTTGTATGGATTGTCATTTTCGCGGGAATTCAAGGCACGCTGGGTTTAAGTACGCAGAGAGAGATTTCTCAGGTTTAATTTCCTGCTTCGTACCTTCAGCAAAGATTGGGAAGAAGCCATTGGTGAGGAAATAGTTCGGAGGGACTATTGTCGGTGGTTCTAAGTTGGCCGACAGTGGGTTCTGAGAACTATATTCTCCACTTTAAGAGCAATGCTTTTATTTAAATTATCAGAGAGCATCTATTCGCAAAGAACCACAGGCAATAGTCAAACTCTGTGTTTATCCCTAAGAATTCTACCTTTATATATCGCATGGATGGAATATCAACTATGCATACATCAGCTTGTCAACTAGTGAGAAATTATGAAAGTTAATTTGAATGTTGAATGTTGACATTATAGGAAAGAAATCAAAACTTCATGTACTTTTCCTTCCATTTAATTATTTGAGACCTTAGGAAGAAATTGTTTTTCTGAAAATATTACGAAGTCTGTAATTTGATTTTAAACATTCACTTTGCAGCTTGGGGAATAAGCTAGTACATTTGGCTTCACTGTAAACTTAATGGGTAAGGTGCCTGTAGAGGAGACATGTTTAGAAATGGCTTTATAATGATTCTCAATGTTAACAAAAGTGCAGGGTGTTAAGGCAGAAATCTTTAAAGAAGGAGCATTTCCAGGGATAACAAAATAGAACCAAGACCGATTCTGTACCAGAAAGGTTTATGCTCTTTCTGCACCTGCCCGGTCCCCCAGCTGCATGCTCCAGGGGCTCGGACCCCCGAATGGGTTACTCCAAGGAGAGCTCTTCTCTAGGGCAATAGAGTCACACCAGAAGATTTCCTCATGTTGACCTGGATCTAAATGGAGTGTTTATCAAGTTTTCTTTTTCTTTTTTTTTTTTTTTTTTGAGGCATTCACAACACATCAAAAAGAGATGTGTTTACACCAAATGTGGCAGACCTCATTTCCTATAGCACAGTGAACAGACAAAAAGGTATAACCACTGTCTTTGATTCTCATTATCCGTCTTCTCAGGGCTTTTCTTTGTAGACATAGCACCAGAAATCCTTGCTGGGGGAGAAAGGGAATGACCTCAGAATATTTCCCAAGGACATCTGTCCTTCTGTCCCTACCCATCCTCCCAGGGACCGTCCTGCCTGAGCGCCCTTTTTTTCCCCGCAGAGGCCAGTCCTGGGACAAGATGGCGTGTGGCAACCACAGTGGCATTAATCAGCCTCATTTGGCTTCACTCTCTCAGAAAATCCAACCTCCCCAACATGACCCCAAAACTGCCAGACTCAGGTCACGAAGCCTTAAAGATCATGGCGAGGGAACGGAGAGCCAATATCTGTAAACGTGAGCAAAAGGAAGGTCACTAGGCATGAGCCCGCATGTCCCAGGGGCTGGTATCAGTGAGGGCGTGTTACTGACAATCCCGGCAAGTAGCTTCTCACACTGACCCAGCAGGACAAATCAGACGGCTCCCTCTGTCGTGTGGAGCAGCCAGTATTTTATATCCACTATAGCTCTTGGATTTAGTGATGCTGTCCTGATTGCTTCCTTCCAAATCTGCGTGCTGTGTTGGGTGTGTGAAGCCCGAACAGGGTTTGCTCTCATGGGTTCAGGCACGGGAGAAGTTTCTAGGGCTTTGCTCCTTTCCTGGTGGTGGTCTTTTTTTTTTTTTCCTCCAGAATAGAATACTGAGACAAGTTAAAGGGAAAAAACAGCCTCTGTAAAGGAATGGGAAATCACAAACCACTATAAAGGAACATGCTTGAACATGAAATGTGTAACTGAATGTGAATATATCAAAAGCATAGAAATAAAATCTTTGCAGAAGAATCTTATTTTTCTCTGAAGCTTGTAAAGGAATATTTGACAACCATGTCTAAGGTTGTACTAGAATTATCAATAAAAAGCATCAATAGAGCTTTTGAGTCCATCTCTGAAGATAGATTTTCGGTAAATGCTGGGGTGTTGGGAGGGCAGCCCAGGACACCTCGCTCCAGGAGCCTCCCTCAGGGCCAGAAGGGATCGCCTGGCTAGGCAATGGCCGTTTTTATCTAAAAAGCAAACCATCCATTTAAAATCTAACGGTGACTTTCCTGCTGTATCAGCAAACTTTTCTAGTAAATGTTTAAAACAGAAGATTGAGTCAGGAAAAACCACAAGGATTCTCTGTGTATTGTTTCAGAAAAGCTCAGTGACTTTGCATTGCTCTCTTCGTGGGTGTGGTGATATTGCATTTCTTGAGAACTATTGCAGTGGCTGGAATGAGTAACAATGAGCCTGTGTTTGAGTAATCTGGAATGGAACATTCTTGGAGAGCTCCTGTACATATATTAGGCAAGCCGCACACCATGAGGGCCCGTTGGTGCCAAGCACCACAGGAAATGCTCTGAAGAAACATGAAGTTTCTAGGAGTGATGGCCCTGGTATTGACACTCATCTCCAGGGTGTAAATTAGAGACCTGATATTGTGAATAGAAATGAATAAGCACAGATGTGGAATGCTTATTTGAAAAGAAACAGCAGGTGTGGAGAGAAGCCAGCATTGTTGGTTGGGTGGTGTTACGTGCGCCCACCACCATCCTTGCTAGGCCATTCCTAGTACCATGGAGAGTATCAATGTCGGTTTTTAAAAGAAAGCCCTATTTCAAAACAACACTGAACCCATCTTCTAGTTACCTGCTGTGAATAAACTGTCCAACCACAAATATTTAAAAGTTTTCTCTGCAGTTTGGATAATCATGCAAAAAAAAAAAGATGAGAACTATTTTCTGGGAAGACATTTGGCACACAGATGCATGGCTCTATCTTGGTGGGCCCACAGTGTTCCCGGATCTCATCATCTGATGTGTAGACTGAATCAACTTTGTTAGCATCAGAGGTAACTGGACCCCAGAAGACGGACTCACACGAGTCCAACGCATAAGAGAACAAAGTACAAAACCTAGAACATCAATTTAAATGCATATTTACAATGAGAAGCTCATGTCCTGATCTTCACACATGCTTTTCCATCTGCCTAGAATCTTTCCAACCTCTTTCTTCACACCCTCTCCTCCCCGCTTTGGCTGGCCGGCCTCAGATCTCCATTTAACCAGCTCCCCCAGAAACCCTTCTCTCCCCATCCTGGCCTTCAACTGAAGGTCCTTCCTGAATGTTCCCAGGGCCACATGACTTCCCACATCAGAGCTGTGTGGTGTTTTTCCCAATACCAGCAAATTCTCCACTTCTCCACACAGCAACGGGGTGTCCTACAAGTCAATTCGATTCTGACACTACCTGGATTGTCAGGCCCCACAGGTAAGAGCTCAGTTTCACCAGACCACCTCCACGTCACACATGGCCCAAGTCCCCGGTTGCCAGCTATGCTTCTCATTGACTGGCTATGAATCTGGGGTCCCCGTGACCCCCTCCTCAGGCTCAGTACCTCACTAGAAGACTCACAAATCTCAGGAGAGTGCTTTACTTACTATTACTGGCTTGTGATAAAGAATCCAAACTCAAGGATCGCCCGAATAGAGAGGTGCATGGGCAGGGATGGGGTGGGATTGGGTGAGTGTGCAGAGCTTAGCAACAACTGGGAAGCTCTCTGAAACCCCTTGTTTAGGGATTTCTACAGAGTTTTCATTAAGTAAGCATGATTGATAATCTCATTGGCCATTAGTAATTAACTCCATCTGCAGCCTTCTGGAGATGGTTAAGGACTGGGGCTGCAAGTTCCAGCCCTCTAATCATGCCTTGGTTTTTCTGGCAAGCAGCCCCCAGCCTAAAGCTACCTGGGACTGCCGCCCCACCCCCCGCAACCACAGATAACTCATTAGCGTGCAAAAGATATCACTCCAGAGAATCCAAAACTTTGGGAGCTGTGTGTCAGGAACCAAATATATATGTCTTATATTTATTTATATTTATTATTATTTACTTGCCTACATATATGTGTATATATATATATATATATATATATATATATATATATATGGCTAAGGAACTGCGTTTTGGAATTCTGAGCAAATCTCCACGGAAAATCAAACTACAATGGAAAGCATCCTTGCTGAGCCTAGACTCAGCGCTCAGTGACTTAGCTCGATGTGTGGACAAGTGACCCCTGGACAGATGTATCATTTTCCATTACAAATGTACCTCTGACACAGGATAGGAACCCCTGGTCTCAGATCAGGTAACCTTACCTCAAAGAGTTTCTGAGCTATATGGCCAGAGGACTGTACTTTTAAACTCCTGTTATGACTGCATTACCCTCCTCGCTCTCACTGCCCCAGTGAGCTCACCTGTACCCTGGCTGTTCCGAGGCTCTCCAGCTGTACCAGCAGAAGCTCACTCCCCTGTGTTTTCTTTCTGTAGATGGTTTGTTTCATCCATGATTCCTGGATTTTTAATTCCAACCTCAGAGGGACTTAGGTGGCATTTTTGAAGGATGCTATTTAGCATCTAATCTCCACTCAGTATTCTTTCCCTGGAAAGTTTTCCTTATGTGTTTATTTATTTTTTTTTAAAGATTTTATTTATTTATTTGAGAGAGAGAGTGAGAGAGAGAAAGAGCACAAGAGGGGGGAGCGGGAGAGGGAGAAGCAGACTCCCCGCCGAGCAGGGAGGCCGATGTGGGACTCGATCCCGGGACTCCAGGATCATGACCTGAGCCGAAGGCAGTCGCTTAACCAACTGAGCCACCCAGGCGCCCATCCTTATGTGTTTATTTTTATTGTAAAATAGTTATTCCATTATTATATGCTTGTTACAGAAAATAAAGAAGGTGAAAAGAAAGAAGAAAAACCACCATCTAGAAATAATTGTTTTGCATCTTACATATTTCCATTTGAAAACATAGGATGAGCATCTACCTATGTCAATAGATTTCTACATTGACAGTTTCCAGGACCTCATCGTGGTCTCCTATATATATACTAATTAAGTTAACAAGTGTATCCTTTAAGCTTTCAGATCTAATTCTAAAGTGTGTTTTTTGTATGTAGTCACTAAACAGTCTGGATATGAAAAGTACTATGCAGCCTGAAAAAACATTTGCAGTATAATGTTAAGGAAAAAGGAGTTTAGGGCGCCTGGGTGGCTCAGTTGGTTAAGCGACTGCCTTCGGCTCAGGTCATGATCCTGGAGTCCCGGGATCGAGTCCCACATCGGGCTCCCTGCTCAGCGAGGAGCCTGCTTCTCCCTCTGACCCTCCCCCCCCATGTACTCTCTCTCATTCTCGCTCTCTCAAATAAATAAATAAATCTTAAAAAAAAAGAAAGAAAAGAATAAAATTTATTAAAAAAAAAAAAAGGAAAAAGGAGTTTACCAGAAATGTGTGTGTGCTGTCACTGAAATTATTTAAGAAATTCTAAAAAAGAAATGATTGAAGAACATACATTAAAATGCAATTTGCTGTGGTGATAAAATTATATGTGATTTTTTCTTTTACTTGTCTCTACTTTCTGTGTTTTTTGGCAGTGTGAAAATATCACTTTAAATGAAAATAATAGTTTTTTAATATCCCGTGACAGAAAAGCATCTCATATTGCTTGCGGCCAAGGAGTGAAGATTTTCCCATCAATAATTCTGCTCTTGGGGCACCTGGCTGGCTCCGTTGGTTAAGCGTCTGCCTTCGGCTCAGGTTATGATCCCAGGGTCTGGGATTGGGTCCCACATCGGGCTCCCTGCTCAGCGGAAGTCTGCTTCTCCTTCTGCTCCCCGCCCCCCACCCCCTGCTCGTGCTATTTCTCTCTCTCTCTCTCTCAAATAAATAAAATCTTTAAAAATTTTTTTAAAATAATTCTGCTCTTGAATTACCTGAACTTTTACTAAAATAACAAAACAGTAGATTAGAGACACTCTACTGCTTCTTTCAAAAGAGTTCTACCAAACAAATTTGGGAGAAGTGGGCTGGGAGAGGAGTTGACTCTGGGAAGGCGCGAATCTGCTTGCAGCCCAGCGTGGAAGCAGCATTCTTTCTCCTGCTTCTGGTGCACCTGCTCCACAGAGGGGAGGGGTGGTGGGGCTCGGAGGGTTCCTGGCTCCTGGAAAGACTCTTGTTCCCTAAGAAGGCGAGGAAGTAGAAGGTTAATGTGCCAACTTAAGTGTCCAGTTCTGCCTCATTAATATAAAAGAAAAATGGTCTTATGTTTCTGATTTCTCCCTTTCCCAAAGCAAACTCGATCGATTTCAGGAAGCTAGAATGATCCAGTGCAGCTAACAGAGTGTGTGAGAAAGACGTGAGCCAAGATCAAATCAATGTCACAAAAGGGGTGATGACCTTGTTTTGTTCATAAGTCATGGGAAATACAAGCCTGCTTCTCTCTTTTGTGAAGTAAATCGAATAAATTGAATGAAGTCATTTCAATTTCTTTTAATAAGTTTGAAGACCGTCAGCTCCCCCGCTCCCTCGCGGCCTGCCTCTGCAAAGGTTCCCCTGATCCATCTGCAAGCCAAACCAATCAAGAGGCCAACATCTTGGATACTGATGCCTCCCAAAGGAGCTTATCCCACTAAAAATAGGGCCTTCGGAAACCACAGCAAGCCCTTGATACTCACGCGGGACCAGGAATGGTATTCTAGAATCCCTAAATTCTGCACTATCTCTCTGCACCAGCAGCTGGCTTTATTCTCCGGCCATTTGTCACGGAGACATTCAGATTTCATGATCTCACACGCATTCTGTGCATTATCCCAGTGGAGTCCCTGCTCTCTGTGGCCTGTTTCCCTGCAGTGACCTCCAGCTGGTGTCTGAGTCGGGCGCCCTCTTTCCGGAACCACACGGCCTGCTCCCTCCCCCGCTTCCTGCTGGCGCTCACTCACTCTCCCATCTCCACATCCTTCACCTGTATCTGAACATACCATGCATTTGCCTGTTTATGGGGTCTCTGCCTGTCTCCCCTATTAGAATGTTAGCCCCGGGAGGGCAGCTCATCGATGCCACTTCTCTTGTAAATGATAATTAAAGAACAGACATCAACAATCATCTGCCAAGGGGCTCACGCCCACCCACCTGCCCATTGCCCACCTGCCTCAAATCTATGCAAAAACCCCTCGGGGAGTTGTGTCAGAAACACCAACTGTTATTTAGAAGCACAAACTGTTATTTAGAAGCCTTGCCTTTGGGGCGTCTGGGTGGCTCGTTGGTTAAGCATCTGCCTTCAGCTCAGGTCATGATCTCAGGGTCCTGGGATCGAGCCTTGCATCAGGTTCCCTGCTCCGCAGGGAGCCTACTTCTCCCTCTGCCCTTCCCCCACTTGTGCTCTCTCGTGCTCGCTCTGTCTCTCAAATAAGATCTTTAAAAAAAAAAAAAAAAAACTGGGGCGCCTGGGTGGCTCAGTCGGTTAAGCGTCTGCCTTCGGCTCGGGTCATGGTCTCAGGCTCCTGGGATCGAGCCCCGCATCGGGCTCCCTGCTCCGCGGGGAGCCTGCTTCTCCCTCTGCCCTTCCCCCACTTGTGCTCTCTCGTGCTCGCGCTCTCTCTCAAATAAATAAAATCTTTAAAAAAAATAAATAAATAAATAAATAAATAAATAAATAAAATCTTTAAAAAAAAAAAACCTGAAACATTGCCATTGTTCCTTTTAATCTGGCTGTAATCGAAAAGTCACAATATGTTTTCTATTCTATTTGTTTCTATTCTTTCACGTTCCAGGTGAAGGTTTTCCGTCACCAGGTTTTCTGGTTCATTTTGCCTTGGTTACCCCCACAATTTTCGTGAGGTGGGTCTCCTAGTTGATTTAGGACAGAGTCTCCCAACCGTTTCTATTTATCATTTCTGTGGCAGATTCCATCAGAAGTCATCTGAACAAACATGTCCTAGCGCCACAATATTTTCAGCAATAAACTTTGATACAGACCGTGTTTTAGTCTCTGATGTTTTTCAGTGAAGCTATCCTCTAGAAGGATCAGGGAAACACGCGCTCGTCGCGATATCGTCTGTGGTCGGGGAACTTTGAACGTGGGCCATTCTTACCCTGATTCTCCTCACACTGAGAAACACCTAGAACTGTGACGGTTGATAACCGTCAGCGATGCAGCACCAGCAGCATCACCTGACTGTGTTGGAGCCACGGGTCTGTGCCTTCTCATTCAACCCCGTGGGAGAAGCCTATGTGTCTGGCGGAGTCACGGAGGTCACCTGGCCAAGAGTTACAAGGACCGGAGACAGGGTCTCGTGATCCTCAGATCTGCTCTCTAGCCACAGCAAGATGTTTATTTGAACTGCTTGCCCATGTTTATTTATTCCTGCCCCTGACTGTAACACTGATGGGAAAGAAAGCCCTTACGGAAATGACCACCAGAGGGTTGGCCATGACCGTTCAAGGCGGCCAGACTGGTCTGCCCAGGTGCTCCGGTAACAGCATCATTACAGAGGGGAGACCAGCGCTCAAGCGGATTAGACGCAGGAACATCAAACATCGGGTCCGCAAGCTTTTTCCGTAAAGAGTCAGATCACGAAGGCAGTTGACCCTTGAACAACATGAGTTTGAACTGCACGGGTTCACTGATGTGCAGATTTCTTTTTCCCGATAAAACAGTACGGTACTATAAATGTATTTTGTCTTCCTTATGATTTTCTTGACCATGTTTTTCTGTAGCTAACTTGATGGTAAGACTGCAGTATACAATACATATAACATACAAAATATGTGTTAATCCCCTGTTTCTGTTATCAGTAAGGCTTTCTGTCAAAAGTAGGCTATTAGTTGGGGCGCCTGGGTGGCTCAGTCAGTTAAGCATCCGACTGTTGATTTCGGCTCAGGTCATGATCTCGGGGTTACGAGATCGAGCCCCACATTGGGCTCTGTGCTCAGCGCAAAGTCTGCTTGAGATTCTCTCCCTCTCTCCCTCTGCCCTTCCCCCTGTGCTCTCTCTTTCTCAAATAAATAAAATCTTTAAAAAAAAAAAAAGCAGGCTATTAGTCATTAAGATTTGGAAGGTCAAAAGTTATGTACAGATCTGTGATTGTGTGGGGTGGGGGGTTAGCACCCCAACCCCCCACATGGTTCCAGTGTCTGCTGTATTTTAGGTTTTACGGGCCATAAATCTTTGTTGCAACTACTCAGCTCTGCTTCTGCCGAGTGACAGCCACTCAGACAATATACGAACGGAAATGTATGGTTGTGTTCCATTAAAACGTTAAATACAGGTGGTGGGTCCCTCTCACAGTAACTGAAAAATAGTTTTACAGATTCAAATATGAAGACACATTAAAGGGAAACACTCATTTTTTTTCAAACTTGTGTTATCTATCCAACAAATAATTACTGAGTAGTGAATCCTTTGGGCGTCAGGGTCACAAAAATAGTGACAAGATTGCTCTGCTCAAAATTCTGACAAACTAGCAGAAGAGGCAGCTACCTAACAACAAGGCAGTTGGATTGATGCTCTCACAGAAGTTGTACCAGATCAAGGTCTGGTGAGGAAAAGGAGGAGGGGACACTTCCCAGGCTCAGACTAAAAAGGAATGGGGGTGTGCGGGCAGGTGGCCAGCAGCAGGGAGAGGAGGCTGGGCACCAGCAGCATCAGATCGCACAGTCCCCTTCCCGAGTGGGTCTCGGAGCCGGAGTGATGGAGGAAGACAAGGCCAGAGAAGCAGGTGTGAAACGGATCCAGATGGAGACCGCTGAGAAGTTCCTACTCCATCTCATGGACGACGGGACACCATTGAGGGAAAGGACTCTACCCAGTCGGGGTTTTAGAAAATTCATTCCATTGGGTGTGGGACTGGCAAAAAGAGACCATTTGAAGACTTTCTCCAGAGTGGGTTGAGAGGAGCTTGGGGCCAGAACTGAGGCAGGGCAGTGGCCACGAAGAGGAGACATCCAATATGTATGTAGGTCTCAAAATCAATGCCTATTGGATCCAGGAGCAGAAATAGGAGGTGAACAGAAAACTGAACAAATCCAAATAAAGTCTGGAGCTCAGTTAATAGCATTGTACCAATGTTAATTTCTTAGCTTGAATAAATCGTGCTGTGATTATGCAAGATGCTAAAATTAGGAGAAGTTGTATAAATAAAGAGGAATGCTGTCTACATCTTCGCAACTTTTCTGTAAATCTAAAATTATTCCAAAATAAAAAGACTAACATTTTTTAAGAAGTATGTAATTTGGTCATCAGTTGGATGTGACAAATGAGTGAGACAGAGAGGGTGAACCTGGGCTTCTCTTGGATGGCTGTGGGGCTGGTGGAGGAGAACACAGGAGGGGGGCCATGTCTGTCCTAGAAGTATGTTTTTTTGTAGGCCTTTGTGTTACAAATAAGTCATTTTAATCCATAGATGCTTCAAAATAATAATTTTATATGATAACTTAAATTGGTAAAGACATGACCAAAGGTAATCTAAGCTGTTAACCTTCATGCCCAAGATAAGAAGTGCATCTCTGGCTGTTTGTGATACAGCATTTTAGACTGAACTTTCTCCTTCCAAATCAGTAATTTGATCAGAAGCAAATGCGTAATTTAGTTAATAAAGGAGAAGCCATGGCTCAAGGCTAAGCGGTGAGTGTTGATTCCCATGGGGTCAATTCAAAGGAAGAATTATGAAAAAACAAACACACAACTCCCCAGGGGAATTACGCTTGCAGCACATAAGGAAAAAAATTAGGAGATTGGAGAAGGGAGGTCAGAAAATGAATAAGTGCATCTCACCTGGTTTTTCAGAGCAGAGTCAATCCAGATTATCCAACATTGGGAAAACGTGGCAAAAGGAATATAATCTTGACCCCTCAGTGGTTCTTGCAATTTCTTAACATTAGAGGCAACTTTGGGAACTAATGTAGCGTCTGAAGAAATATTTATATAAGTTTATCTGTCCATTCTGTTTCACTTCATTTTCTTTTCTTTCCATTAACTTCACATGATCTGAAAATTAGTATTTCATAGGACGAGAGAGCATGTCTCCTATGATTCCCTTGTTATAAAATGAAGTCACACTCACTTGTGCTTCTATCCACAGTCCATTGACCCTTCCATCTGCAAGCTTGGCAGAGTTTGATGGTTGGAATGATGCTTACCAAAAGCAATGCTGGCTTTTTGGGGTGGTGAGATTTGGGGTGACTTTTTTCTTCCTTGCGTTTTTCTATAGTACTTGAATTTTTTATGACAAAAAGGCATCATTTTCAGAGGAAAAAAAAACACCATTACTCAAAAGAGAGAAGGCCAACAGAAATCTATAGGCCAGTCTTACTTGTGAATGTGTGTCGGGCGTTCTTCGTGGGGTTCATGTGGAGAACATGGCAATGCAATGGTGCCCACAGGGGAGGGCCTCAAGGTAGAGAAGCTGACGGTGCTCCGGGATGTTCAAGGTGTTCTATTAAAGTTGAAAGTCCATCTGTTGGCCTGAATGTGTCCAAATAGGTCTGTACTGTAGTGAGTTAACTGTTGCCAGGGCGTCTGTCCTGGACGGAGGTGAGGAGGGTCACCATGCAGACCAGATATCTGGGGGCTTCCTGGGGAGCCCTCTTCGATGGGGCAATTCTCTGTAGACTTTCAGGTCACAAAATCTCCTTCAACTGCTGAATATTTTTTTCCAGCTGTCTTAATACATCTCTGCATTAATACTCATTCAGTATTCTTATTAGTAGCTTATACTACTACATGTGCATAAGCTACGTTGTTTGCCTATGGTCCAGAAAACTGAATCCCTACCTACATATGACAACTTAAATATGAGCATTTTATTTTTAAATTTTTTAAACATTTTATTTATTCATTTGACACAGAAAGAGAGAGCACAAACAGAGGGAGTGGCAGAGGGAGAGGGAGAAGCAGGCTCCCTGATGAGCAGAGATTCCCAGGACCCTGGGATAATAACCTGAGCCGAAGGCAGACGCTTAACCGACTGAGCCACCCAAGTGCCCCAAATCTTAGCATTTTAAATAAAGAACTGTAAAGACATTTTCAACAGTATATTAAAAGAACTGCCCACTACAATCAAGTAAGTTGTAATCCCACGAAATTAATGTTATATTAATAATAAAAATCTATAAATGTAGCATTTCACAATATAGGCAAACAAAGTAATCTCATTTGATGGCAAAATGATATTTGGTAAAAGTAAACATTTATTCTTATGGAACAACAGATACTTAAAAAACTAGAAATTGAAGGATGTTTCCAAACTTGGTAAAGAAAATGACTCATAAAGAAAAAGTGAAACCTAAAGGTGTGCTCATTAAATTTAACCCTCATTACAATAAGAAACATCATAGTGACCATGATTGGCTTGACCCATCCCCTCTTCTCCCTCTTTACCTGACTGACCTTGATTTTGTTCGGTTTTCTCCTCCTTTCCTATTCAGCCACATGCCACAGGGGAAGGTGACCAACCCCACCCCAGAAAAATAAAAACATATATCCAGACAAAATCTTGTGCAGGAATGTTCAGGGAAGCTTTATGCATAACAGCAAAAAGGTAGAAACAATCCAATGTCCATCACCTGATAAATAGATAAATAGCGTGATGTGTCCATAGACTGGAAGATTATTTGTCCATAAAAAGGAATGAAGTGCTGGTAGATAAACCTTAAAAACAATGCTGAGTGAAAGAAGCCAGACACGAAAGCCCACATATTATAGGATTCCTTCTATATGAGCTGTCCAGAAGAGGCAATTCCATAGAGACAGAAAGTAGAGCGGTGGTTGCCGAGGGCTGGGGGTGGAGGGAATGGGGAGCTACCGCCAATGGGTACAGACTTTCTCTTGGAGAGTGATGGAAATATCCTAAAGTTGATTTTGGTGATAAAGGCATAGCTCTATGGATTTATGGAAAGTTGTTGACTTATACAATGTAATGGCTGAACTGCTTGATACGTGGATTAAATCTCAAAGCTGCTACCAAAAAAAGAATAAGTGGAAGATGGAGAAGTAGAGAGACCAACTATGACCTTGGTCTTTCGAAGGACTTGATGGACGCTTGGTGGTAGGGGAGAGATAAAGGGTTGAGGTAAAGCATTTGTTTTAAGATAGGATCATGACTGCAGGGCAGGGCCAGTGCATAGAGAGAAGTTGAAAAGGACAGAGTTGTGACTGAATGTTCTAGAAGAGAGAAGATCTGATTGCAGAAGGGGGACTAGCCTCAAGCCAGAAGGCTGCAGGAGGCCTCTGATTGCTCTGTTCCTATGATCTTGCCTCCTTCTAAGAAAAGCAGTGTGTCTTTGAAATGAGGCCAATCCTGCTGTCCAAGTGAAGGCAGACCCAGGCAGAGTCCGCGCCGGAGGCTACACCTGCTCAGAGGACGCCACGTGAGGCTCAGAGGCCGCACTTACTGGGAGAGACAGCGCCCCAGCAAGAAATTCTACGGAAAGCCCAAGAACGGGGCCCATGCCTTCGAGCAGAGCCGCCTCAGATCCTGCCGGGAGCCTCCTCGCACCGTATTCCTCACCAGGAAAGAGGGAGGAAAGCATAGAATGGGGCTTTGGACCCAGGTTCTAGCTCAGTTCTGTAGGGTATCTGTGATAGGTAGTAACCTCTAAACAGATGTTCACATGAGGAAGAACAATTAGCAAATCGGTCAATTGCATTTTATATATGTTTCTGGTCTCATGGATAACTATTCAGATGTGGTCTTTTGCTTTCATCAAACATGTAGAAATACCAAGTGAGCCTGGATTTCTGCTATAAATTGAAACAATTTTCGTTTTTGCAGTACTTAAACAATTCTGTTTAAAATAATTTCCTAACAAATAATTCCAATAATACACTAATCAATAGAAATAGAAATCACGAATCTCCTGACACTCTTTCCTGAAATCAGTTGGAATTCAGGGTTAAAACTGGGGACACCCAATGGTTGAAGTCAGAACAGCATGCCTTTACCCTTTAGGGGTTCAATAAATATTCCTTGACTTTAATTAACTGGGTTTGAGAAAGAAAACGTTGTCTACATGTACTTGCTAATGTTCTATCGCTCAGCCAGGTGGCTGGAGTTTCTACTTTAATAAGGCAACATCACTATTCTGCCTACACAGTTACAAAGCCTGGATGGATGCGATTGGCAAAAGGTCTTCCCCAACTGAACTCTTGATTCAGGATGTTAAGATCAATGAAATAAGTCTTTTGAACCATTTTTAATGAGTTGGAAAACAATCCGTTCATAAGTAATCAAGTGAATAAATTATTTCTAGTTCAACAATCTCACTTGCTTAAATCCCCAGGATGAAAGAGTGGGCTCATACCAGAGAGTAGTGGCAGAAATGTTTGGATTCGCGAAGAAGGAACAAACCAGGAGGTCACTCAGGTTGTGGTGGGACATTAAGTGGCTGAAGAAGGGGAGGAAGAAGATGAAAGTAAAGAGGGGGCCGCAGAGGCTGGAGCACACATCTCCACACCACCACCTCCTGGTCCTCTGTCTGTTTTCCCATTTAACCTCGACAATGCATACATAGGACTCCCATTTTACAAATGAAGAGAAATGATTTCACAGAGATAGGTAATTTACCCAGGCCATCCTATGTGGAAGCCATTTGGAAAAAAAAAAAAAATATGGCAGAACTTGGTAACCAAATAGACATGAGCAACAAAGACAGCCCGAGTTACGCGTACAGATACCACCAACAAAACCCAGAAAGGCGAGGAGGCCAAGACAGCACCTCATCCATTACTGAGTATGAACCAAACTCCTCCATAGCGTATCCAGGTTCTGTAAGATCCATCAAAGCCCCCTTTCCAGGTACATCCCCTTAAAATACTCCCACACACCATAGGCTCCAGGCAAATTAGCCCCTTCAGCTCAACCAGGCTTGAGTTCTTCCGTGTCTCTGAAATGTCACAGACTTCACACTTCTCTTCTGAATCAGACCATATTCTGCCTGGTAATATGACTCTTCGCCTCCCGTACTAGGTAGTGACCACATGAGGAAGAAGCACTGAAAGTTAATAATCTTGATTACCAACCCCTCCTCACTCAGAGCCTAGAACTATGCCTGGTACACAGTAGGTGCTTAATGTTTCATGAGTGAGGGTGTGGATGCATGAATTAGGTTTAGTGCCCTTATCTGACTGCTATATATCTACACAATTTAGTAAAGATAAATGAGAAAGTAGGTTTTGATAAAACATGAATGGAGATTATACAATTTCCATGATTTAAGTGTGTAATCCTATTCAAATAAAAAAGTTCTTGCATATGTTGGATGGAACCTTCCTAGTTACCAGTGTAAGAACTCTGCATTTGCGTTTGGGAGAGGTGGGGGTGGGGGGAGGGGCGGGTCCTGGAAAGTCACACGGACTGGCTCCTATCCCAGGTTTGCCCTTCCCCAGCTGTGAGCCAGAACGTCTCTGGGCCACGGTGCCTCAACGGAAACCCCTGAGGAGGATGGTGGTATCCACCTGTGGGGAGGATGGAAGGGTAGACGAGAACATATATACAAATAATTCAGCGCAATGTCTGCCCACAAGAAGTGCTAATATGCAAATCCTTATAGTCAGCAGCAGCCGTAGGGAGGACAGATGTTTGCCAGTCTTGGTTTAGGCAGGTCATAATTCCGCTGTGCCTGAGCTTTTTCATCTATAAAATAAGGGCAGTGATAACCACCACATCTTCATTATATTAAGAAAATACAACAAGATTTCTTAAATATTCAAGACAGTGTGAAAGGAAGTCTGTTCTACGGTCTCAGGAAAAAAAATGAAATGCATGGTGCGCCCTGATTGACACATTCTGGAACCACATGTTTACAGGGAGAAGAACTCAGGCCTTAGTGCTGCTCCCTTACCTCCCACAAGGATCTGTTCCCGGGACTGGGGCCACGAGGGTGGTCCTGTCGGAGCCAGCGGCAAGGAGGGCTCCACTGGCCCCTGCCACCTCTGCAGACTTCTGGAAGAATCTCGGTGCCTGTCCCAGCTGGTGCCCCTTTCCTACCTGCACCACAGAGTCAGGAGAAAGTGGCAGGAACTCGCTGCCAAAAGATCAGGCAGGAAGAGCTTTTAAGCCCACGTGCCAGCTCACAAATCAATGATGTTCAAATGTCCGTGCAAACTCCCTGTTGGCTCACCCATCCCACGAGCTGAAACTTACTTTGCTTCCTCTGATAACAGTATTTGTTCCCCTCGGGACCGTTGACATTTGGGTCTGGAGAATTCTCCATGGTGGGGGCTGTCCTGTGCATTGCAGGGTATTTGGTGGCATCCGTGGCCTCTACCCACTAGATGACAGTAGCAGTCCCCTCCCTGTCACCCCCAGTTGTAACAACCCCAAATCCAAAATGTCTCTAGACATGGCCCAATGTCCTCTGGGAGCAACGTCACTCCCCATTGAGAACCACTAGCCTACCATGCTTCTACTTTTTGTATGCTGAGATAATGTCCTTTCATTAGAAAATCTGCCTTTCAAATTCCCCATGTGTCTACACCAGGAGAGTTTTTACCTAAGTGCGTGTCTGCAAACTGTTTTATCGTCTGGCTAAAATTACCTGGTAACAGCAGTGTAATTCCTATGAGAAGCTGTGCTCCAGAGTGACCGTTTTTGGAGACAGTCCCAGGTTATTCAGGTAGTCAGTTGTAAACGGCTCTGAGCCGCAGGAGAGACGGCCCCTGAGAGAGGTAAAACATACAATTAAGGCAATTCAGGAAAATCTTGAACTCCACACGCTGTACTTTGCCTGTGGATAAATAGGGACTGCACTTGAATAGCCCTGATTCCTTTCTAGTACTTGTCAAGAATG
The DNA here is from genome assembly GCF_002201575.2 of Neomonachus schauinslandi. Classification (NCBI taxonomy): domain Eukaryota; kingdom Metazoa; phylum Chordata; class Mammalia; order Carnivora; family Phocidae; genus Neomonachus; species Neomonachus schauinslandi. The sequence continues at coordinate 7,435,533 of NC_058410.1, forward strand.
CTTGAATTCACTTAAAATGAAAACCCAATTTCTCAGAAGCAAAATAACCAAATCTAGGTTTCTGCTTTCCCCACCAAAGTTTTCAGTGTCTCAACCCTGGGAAGCTTCTAATTGCTATGAAGATTTTCTGCAAGGATCAAATGATGGTGTCCATTACTTGCGTACTTAAAAAAATACGCTGTCAGATACTTAAGTATTTCTATACCAAGTCATATTCCCAGGTACAAAATAATGTGTCGAGTGCAAGATGGATCTGCGTGACTTTTTTACAATACCAACTAGATACAGTTTCTGTTTTTGAAAAGTACACCATATTTTACATTCTTGGCAAATACCTCCAGAATTTAATTTCCTCTTGTCACTACCTCTTCTTAAAGAGCTGTGTCTTCAGTATGGAGGTTCCTGAAAAAGTTGAAAATAGAGCTACCCTATGACCCAGCAATTGCACTACTGGGTATTTACCCCAAAGATACAAATGTAGTGATCTGAAGGGGCACATGCACCCCAATGTTTATAACAGCAATGTCCACAATAGCCAAACTATGGAAAGAGCCTAGATGTCCATCAACAGATGAATAGATAAAGAAGATGTGGTATACATATATATATATATATATATATATATATATATATATATACATACAGTGGAATTTTATGCAGCCATCAAAAAATGAAATCTTGCCATTTGCAACGACGTGGATGGAACTAGAGGGTATTATAAGTGCAATAAGTCAATCAGAGAAAGACAAGTATCATATGATCTCACTGATATGAGGAATTTGAGAAACAAGACAGAGGATCATAGGGGGAGGGAGGGAAAAAGGAAACAAGACGAAACCAGAGAGGGAGACAAACCATAAAAGACTCTTAATCTCAGGAAACAAAATGAGGGTTGCGGGAGTGGAGGGGGTGGGAGGGATGGGGTGGCTGGGTGATGAACATTGGAGAGGGTATGTGCTATGGTGAGCACTGTGAATTGTGCAAGACTGTTGAATCACAGATCTGTACCCTTGAAACAAATAATACATTATATGTTAATTTAAAAAAAATTTTTAAAGTAAAATAAAATAAAAGAGCTGTGTCTTCCCCTCCAGTTGAAATGTTGAAATAAAACCTCAATTTGCTGGAGTAAGCAATGCTTCCTCTCCAAAAATTCTTTTGGTGGGTAACCAGGAGATTATTAGTATAGTGGAGTTTTACCATTTGTACTTTTAACTGAGACAAAATCAGCTATTTCCACCTGGCTATGAAACAGGAAAAGACACGCACACACACAAACACACACACACACACACAGCAGTGCAGACCCTTTCATCGGACCCTTCACTCAGATGTATGTACATACTGGAGGCAGCTTAAGGCACCAGCCATGAATCTGCCATTCCTTTGGTCATTCTTGTTTCTGGTCTCCATGAGTATGATTCCATTGTGTTATTTTTATACAGCGCAGCCCTACAAACATAAATCAGCTACTGCAGCTGGTCCTTAGCCTAAGAAATAGTCATTTGTTTCAGCCCTGGAAGAAAAATTGATTATGTTGGATTAATTGAGAAATATATTGGTCTCCAAAATGGCCATCCTTTTCTAAGGGATTTTGAAGAGTAACATTATTGATACACTGATTTTTGCGACCTTCTCTGGACTGGGAATTTAAGCAGGTGTAAGTCACGATACTTCGGTTGTTTTCCTATTCCCAGGAGGACGATGTCACCCTTGGCTGCCTCCTTAGGAGACACCCATTAGGCTTCTTACTGGACTATATGTGCGTTCACCCCATTCCTCTTCTGTGTTGGGAGACTCTAAGCATTTCTTTTGACTTCTTCTCCCTCTGGAATCCGTGAAAAGGAGAACTGTCACCCCCACGCCCATGTTCTGTATTTTCCTCTAATCTAACAGTTTATTATAACAGCCACTCCCTTCTTCCTCTCTTCCTCCTCGTGTTACACCATCTCCTGTCTGCTTTTTATTTTTTCCTTCTTCTTCGTTCCCTTAATTCGACTTTAACCTGCTGTCCTCTGGGTACTTTGCAGGTTCTGAGGATGCAAAGGAGATCTGTTTGTAACCTGACGCCCAAGGATAGTACATAAGATGCACAAATCCATAGAATCCAAGGTCAAATGTAGACATTCTAGAACTTTCCATGTTAAAAAAGACAATTGCACATAAATGGAATGGATGCTGGCATAAAATTCACCACTGTATAAACCTTTTAAAGATGTTCACAGATATTGGGTATTCCATAACTTTGACTTGACATCAAATTAGTGCAGTAAAGTAGACTTTTCTTTCTGATATGAGGCATATTGTTCCAGCCAGAAAGTATCATGGAAATTTGCAAGACACAAATAAATGTTAAAAGAAAATTTGTCAATTAGAAATAAAAGAAATCCTTTCTGAGAGAAAAATATCTCAGTAGTATGTTCAAACTTGTCACCTACTAGGCACTTAAAAAAGTGTATCTTAAGGGGCACCTGGGTGGCTCAGTCGGTTGAGCGCCTGACCCTTGATTTCGGCTCAAGTCGTGATCTCAGGGTCATGAGATCGAGCCCCGTGTCGAGCCCCATGTCAGGCTCCATGCTCAGGACGGAGTCTGCTTGAGATGCTTTCCTTCTCCCTCTGCCCCTGCCCCTCCCCCTCCTCACACATATACACACAATGAATAAATAAATGAAATCTTTACAAAAATGTACTAAGGGTAAGTGAGTACATTTCCCCCTGAATATGAAAATAAATATCTGTGTATCTTAAGTCTTGCCCTTCAATCCTTGAGGCTCATTCTAACTTAGGCAGGCTACACATAGAATAAAATGCATGAGCTCTAAGGCCCAGCTCTTAAACTGCAGGACACAGACATAACAGGACAAGGAAATGTGTTAGCTTCACTCTGAGGAGGGAGGCATTGAGATCTTCACTTGTGTACTTCTTTTGGTCATTGCTATTAATGGAAAGATCTAAACATACCTTTGCGAGTGAATCCCTTGTTTACTTTTTTAAATTTTTTTAAAGATTGCTTTTTATTTATTTGAGAGAGAGACACACACATACACACAGAGAGAGCACAAACGGGAGGGGCAGAGGGAGAAGCAGACTCCCTGCTGAGCAGGGAGCCCGATGCCGGGCTTGATCCCAGGACCCTGAGATCGTGACCTGAGCCGAAGGCAGACAATTAATCAACTGAGCCACCCAGGTGCCCTGAATCCCTTGTTTAAAGAAAGAACACACATTTTATTAGAGTTAATCATAATCATTTATCAAGTACTTATGTGCCACGCACTGTGCTAAGAATGCACACAAATGATCTCATTTTGCCTTCTCTTTCAGAGCTTTCAGAGAGTTTACTTCATCTGACCCAAGAAGAGAGAGAGACCCTTGAAGACACTGACTTGCTCAAGGTCACCCAGGTAGGAAGTGGCCTCACCTGCCTCCTTGGAGACTGACCTCTGAGTCTTAACCACCTTGCTGTGCAGCACGTCATTCAGGGACAGGGATCATCAATGCAGAGACTCTTCCACCCACAACTTTACCCTCAAAATGAATGCACCATATCAGTAGAGAACAGTTGATGTTGCAGGATTATTTATTCACCCAATCTATCAAGCGCAGTCAGTTGACTAATTTGGATTTTTGAAAACACATCAGAATCAAACATTCTGACTCCCCACGGGTGCACGAAAGCAAACGTGTGGTGTCATTGGAAAACATCAGTGACTGAGTGAAATGTGGTTGAAGGCGGTTTCATAAATACACTGGCTGATCTTGTCAACAATTTCAGTTCCCTGGTTTTTAATCTAAGGTCAGTATTGTCCCTTCACAGTGGGAAAAATACAGTGCTCTTTTCATCCAAGTAGTCGGCAATTTTATTGGTTGCTATTTTGTTTATCCAATATTGTGATGGTTCTAACTCATGTTTTATCACGTCCTTTAAGAATCATTTGCTTTAAAAGATAAAATATAAGGTAATGCAGTTTATAAAATAACTGAAACATGTTCCCGATTCCACTATTTTAACGGTAACACGGCTACCTAAACAACAGATACTGATATTCTTGTTATTAGTGTCCTTTATGTCCTTGTAGGACATTAGTCACAAGTATAATAAGATAGAACTATTTGTTTTTAAAAGACCTGCCCTTCATCGTTTGGGTAATATTTGAAGAACCACTGTGCAAGAGGAACTATGGATTCATGGGGATAAAGGAAACACAGAGTAAAGAAAATCTATAGTTTGCAAAACCAATAGAAGTTGGTGCACATCATAGTGCACCTGCCCAAAGATGCCCGATTACTTTCCCCTGATTCAATGAACAGTGATTGCTTCACGTCAAATGTGCTGCGGAACGTGTTTTTCAGGAAAAGAAAGCAACCTCTGCCTACACAGTGGGTGATTGTCAAGCTGCTAGGGGCCAGCTTGTTCCTAGAATGACCACGGGGACCGGGTCCCTCAGTCGTGCACCAAGAGACTGATCCAGATGTGAAACAGTGAGGCTTTCATTAGGACGTGGACATGTCACACAGACAGTGCTAGATAGAACGCGAAGAAGGAAGAAATCGGATGCAGGGTGGAAGGGGTCTTGGGAGTTGGGGAAGGATTAAAAAACCCACCCTCCAACCTCAAGAGTCAAATTTCAGTCTTTCAGACAAATTGGTGAGGAGAGAAGGAGGCCAAAATGAAAAAAAAGAAAGAAAGAAAATTCTCCATAACTTTGTGTCCCTAAAATAGAGTGTTATTCATTTCAAATCTATATGCAGTTAGAACGAAAATAACCTTGTTACCCTGGGACACTTTAAGATCATTGTTTGATGTGCCCTTAGAACTTATTTGACAGTAACTCACTGCTGATGTATTTATGCTAAAACTTGGGATGCATAAAGTCTTGAAAGGAAGCATAGGAAATGTTGAAGAAAAGAAAGGAAAATCATCGAACTGTCAGAATGGAGAAAAGACGGAATTTTGGCTACCTTAAGTTCTAATTCAAAAAAATCGTCATGATCGTGAAATATATTTCTTCTGTGATCTAACTTTTTAAATGTTTGCCATATAGTGAGGATCCCACCGCTCCACACACTAGCAGGAGAAGGGGCAACGGAGCTGAGCACCTGCTGTGAGCACAGCCCCGCACCTTGCACGCATGCTGGTCTTTAAAGGGAATTCTTTAAGTCGGATTTTCTGCCGGCACTATTTGGTACTAAACATGAGAGGAAAATTTTCCTCTCAAATATGAGGGGGAAAGTCTGCCTTACGGAACAGTGTGCCCCAATAGCGATGAATGTGCTGTCAATTTCCACAAAAGCCTCTTTGTGACAGGTCTGACACAATAAATGCCATCACAGCAGAAGCCGTGCCCTTCTCTGGTGATGGATGTGAAATCCTACAGTGCAGAGCTCCATCCTCCTCCTCCTTTCTGGTTTGTAACACTGGTTTGCCTCCCCAGTAGTTTAAAGTGGTGCGGTAGCCTGGGAGCTCATAAGATAGGAGATACAATTAACAGTAACTCCCATATGCTTCCCTTGGAACAGGTTTGCCAACTTCTTGACTGCTCTCCTAACCGCTTGTAACATAAATATCACCTACCTAATGACAAAAAGCCACAGTTGCAAAATATATATCCTGTCAGGTGTAAGGTTTCTACCAAGATCAATGAGAAGAGCTTGAAGGTCGTGTAATTCCCACGTGGCGTTCATGAACTGCACGAGGTCACATGGCTTTTCAAATCTGAAGACACATCGGAAAGGATTTTTCATTCGCTCATCCATCCCTTCGTTCATTCAACTAACATTTATGTCAGGACTTCTATGTGCATCCCCTTGTGCCAGACCCTGAGTTGGGCTGGTTAGGCAGGGAGTGGTCAAAGAGTGGATTCAAGGTAGACAATTACATCACCTCTGCAAAAAAAGAGCTATAGAAACATTGTATTAGATCATAATATTGAAGCGATGTTAAATCCCTGAAGATTATATCATTATTTAGGAAAACGCCATTGTTCTTAAGGGATATATATTTAGGGGTAAACTGTCATGCTATGTACAATTATCAGGAAGTTTGGTAAGAAGTATGCATGTATGTGTGTGAATACTATACATATTTTTTTCTGTAGAAAATATATTATGCGTGTATATGTATCTATATGGAGAGACCCAATGTTACAAAATAGCAATGACTGGTGAATCTAGGGCCAGAGAATAGGGGTGTTCATTATATTTCTCTTGCACCTTTTGTATGTTTTTGAATTTTTCACAATACAAAGTCAGAGGAAAATTTATCATCTCTGACTTCAAGGAGCTTACTATCTAGATATCAAAAGTTTTTTCTAATAAAAAAGGAAGAGAGGGAAAGACTACATTTAAAAATGTAGGATCAGAAGTCCCTGGAAAGATGTTGAAGCTATTCAACCAAGCTGGAAATCTTTGGCGAGGAGGTCTTGGTGGCCGGTGTCAACCACATGCACAAACTCAACTATAGACAGGGAAGGCCCGTGGTAGATGCGCTTGGGTCCAGAGGAGCCCACAGTGGATGCTCCCAGGAAGCAAACACTGCAAGGTTCCTGGAGACGCACCCTCCCTCCCCTCCCAGCCCCTGGAGAGAGCAGCCTGCTGTGGACTCACCCACTGGCTGGGGCCAGGCCTCAACCCTCACGCTACAGGTGCCTCCAGTCACTGAGTGATGGCCCAATAACACTGGAATGGATATTTAGTAATGGAGAAAGTAGAGGATGTTTAGGAACATGAATCTGAAGGAAGATGGAGCAGGGCGTCTGGGTGGCTCAGTCGGTTAAGCGGCCAACTCTGGATTTATGCTCAGGTCATGATCTCAGGGTGGTGAGGTCGAGCCCCGCATCAGGCTCCGTGCTCAGCGGGGAGTCAGAATTTGCTTGAGATTCTCTCCCTCTGCCCCTCCCCCTGCTTGTGTGCACGTGCTCCCTCTCTCTAAAATAAATAAGTAAATAAATCTTAAAAAAACGTAAGAAAGAAGATGGAGCAAGCACCTCTGCTTTGTCTCTGTTCAGGAGGACTTCGCAGAAAGTGATGGAAAGAGATGAGGGTATGCAGCTGGCCGGCCAGGCGTGACTGGACCAGGGGCTGAGGGGCTCTTCCTTGCTGCTGTGGGAGGTTCGGCCCTGCTGTGACACTAGAAGCCTGAGCTTCTGTGCTGGGGGCATTAACACAAGAGGAAGAAGAGAGAAGAGCAGCAGTGGGGCCTGTTGGGAGGGGGCGGGGGGCAGCAGACGTGAGAGCAAGGCTCAGGGGAGGCTCTGACGACCTCACGGCCAGGCTGGTGTTGACTTGGCCCAGAAAGCCGAGATCGTCCTGCGACCCCTGAGTCACCCAGGATGGGATGAGGGCCAAGCCGTCTCCCCAAGGACAAAGGGCCACCTGCAAAGCTGGGAGGCGTAATCCTCCTTCCGTCCCCACTATGTTACTGCTGCAAGGAAGTGACACCGTTCGTGGCTAGCAAGTCACCCCCCATCGTAAATAACAGCATCCGAAGTCCGGAAGGCACTCTCAGGAGCGGAGAAGAGCCAAAGTGGACCCGGAGAGAATGTTCTCCACCTCGGCAGGAGCTGTGATTCTCCCCCCACCGTTAGCCAATTACAGATGCGGGACTCGGACCTCCGCGTGTTCGACCACAAAGCCCGAGTCTTTCTGTGCTGTGTGGCCGTGAGTTCGCCAAACGACAGGACGCTGCCCCACCATCAGACCTGGAAGCGAAGGTTTCTCTCCTCCCAGTCCTGTGCAGTGATGTCAACACCCGGGCTGGACTTTCTAACGCCCCGACTTCATAGTTCTTGACCTTATAATGCTTTTGATCTAGGGGTCACCTCGCCTAGCAATCCAAACCATGCCCCCACGCGTGGTCCCCTCCCCGACCTCCAGCCCTGTTTGCCATCTGGGCCCAGGGACCAGATTTCTCTGTTTGGTTAGATGTGTTCCACTGTAAGATCATCAGCTCGAAAACTCCCAACAGGGGCCTCGCTCCGACTTGAAATACCTTCTCATGCATTTTGAGTCCCAGCTACTGTGCAAATGACCCACAGGGTCTCTTTTAGTTATAAAAATCACTTGACTGTACCTTTTATTAACTCTTTAATCCTTAAGTCAACTGAGTCCATCCCACTTGCTCCTGTTTTTCTGAAAGAACTACTTTGCTCTGACAAAGCTAACCCTCCTCCATCTGTGCTTTTGACTCCTTCCTACATCCTCTGAGATCTTATTTTAATTATTTCTTATTTATTTATTCTTTATTTATTTAATTATTTCTTATTTAATTATTTCTCCCCATTTTATTGAGATTTTTTTGATCACTGTCTTTTGGGGCTCTTTGTTTCCAGATAGCATATCCAGTCTCTTTCTTTGGGCTTTAACTCTCTTTGGTTCTAGTTAGTCTTGTGCCATGCTAAGCAGTCCCCATCTCCAGATAACTTTTGTATCTACAATACTTGAGATCTCTTGCACTATAGTAAGTTTTTTAAGTCCCAGTCTCTTTCCCACACTCCTCACACACTGTGAAGCCCAAAGTGCTTCCTGCCACCAAGAAAAGTGGCCATAGAATGTTTTGGGGGCATAAAAACTCTAAGGCTTGTACCACTTGCTTCCAGGGAAGCCAGCCTAGACCCTGGATATGACTGCCTGCACCAGGGATGGGTGTTCAAGCCAACGGCAAGTTCCTCCCAGCTGGACACCAGAGAAGCCAACAGTGTATGAGGTGGCTAGACCCAAGCTGTGACTAAGAGAAGTCCTCCAATCAGATCCTGTCCCAAGTACAACCTGAAGAAGGTCATTGACCTGTGGAGTCCTGAGCTGGGATGGGTCAGTTTTCCAGTTCTTTGCTGACATGCTGTACCTCCCAGTGTGGAACATGCTGAGGCAAATGGCTTCCATGCGTCTCACCTCACCACTTGAGATCATCCGAGGTGTACTGTTTCCTTTTCCTCTCTGCTGCACCCCTTCCTGTGGGATGCAGTGGGCAGTGCAGTCCGGGAGCCTGGCTCTACCCAGGCCATGGTGTTTTGTCACCCCTCAACACATGATGGGAGCTCAGCACGGGTAGTTGACCAAAGCCGCCTCCTCTCGTTTCTGAGTTTCTTTTAATGGCACCACCATTTCATATCTTCACAGTGCCTTGGATGACTTCCTTTCTCTCTCAGGGGTTATTGGTCCTCCCAGATCAACTTCTATGGTGCCTCTTGAGTTTGTCACCACCTTCCTGTTCTCAGTGTCACTACCATCAGGCATCTACCTAGACTTTCTGACCTCATGCCCCTCCCACCAACCTATCCTATAACATTCTTAACAGGCAGTGGCTGTTGGGCATTCTCACAATGATCATTGTTAGCTCATGGAAGTACAGTTTTGTGACTTTAAAAACATTTAGAGGATATTCGGTTTGGTTGTCCAAGCTAGAGGTTCTTGTTCAGGGTCAGAGCAAGCAAGGACACATGCCTCTTCTGTCTTCACGGACAGAATCTTTCTGTTGGAGCTACAGATAAGAATGTCTCTCCTCCCCTGTTCTAGAAAACTGCCCACTCTGTCCTGTGGCGTGAGACAGGAAAATCAAAGCTCTTGGCAAACACAACCCAGTGTTCCTATGAGAAAGATGGAGGAAATGTCGCTGGCGTCAGAATGGGGGTCTTGGGTTCAGAGAGAATAAGTGAGTCGGAGATATCTCTGAGAACGGGACCTGGAGAGCCAGCACCTGTGCTCAGTAAGAGCTGTCTCTCTTCGCATTTTCCTCCTCCGCACCCTTTAACGGGAGGTTATCTCTTCCGTATTTATGCTTTCAAATGCCCCCCCACACAAATACAAAAGCACAGTCTGATTGACTGGAACAGAGTTCTAATGTATATGTAATCATATTAAATGATGAAAAAAAAGTAAATTGCTTTTTCTTTTTTTCCCCTATTTTTTATAGAAGGGTGCTAACTTTCTTAAGGCAATTAAATACCTTCTTATGACTTAGACATTTTCAACATTTATAAGCAACAATGGTTTGCCCAAAATGATAAGCACAATGCTATTAGACTATTTCAAAAACAATTTTAAATTATTTTCTTTTATCCTTCTTCTGCCAGACTGTGGGTGATGAGTTGACAACCAACATTAAGTGATAAGAAGAACAAACTGAATAACCCACGGGTGTTCTTCCCCCACGACTAAACAGCTACCACGGGGGAGTTTAGATGTGGGCTAAAGCAGTTGGGGCCAAGGGTCAAGGACAGATGAAAAAATGGCAAAGCTGGAAAGGCAAACTGAACCGGACTGCCCTTATGGGCTGAGCAACTTCTCACGGGAAAAAGAAAAAGAGATCTAGAAGGGGGAGAGTGGAGGACAGCCGGATGAGCACTCATAAAGCTGAAGCCTTAGGCTTTGAGGGGATGGGGAGAGACAGGGGTTGGAAACAATTGCTGCATGATCTGGATGAGATTTTGAGAGCAGGAAGGAATGGGGAAAGAAGATTTTAAGAGAAGTTGGAATGTGCTAGGAAGGTACTCCTTCAGAGACATAGCAGTAAAGGCTCAAGTTACTTTCGATTACTCTAGTTCTTCTGAATGGGATTCTGGCCAGAGACAGGCCTTAAAATGAACAAGAGCTGATGCCTTTATGCAGATTAAATTTACAAGATAAGAGTCAAATTAATTTAGGAAGACTGGTGTAGGCCTCACTGCTCCCCAGGGAACATTTAATGGCTGATTCCCAGCTGAAATTTTGTTCCCGGGTGTGGAAACAAAGAGCCAATTTGCTAGACAATGGCCAGTGTGAAAATCCAAATTCATAGATCCTTGTAAAACCTGCTTTTTATGTGGACTAGAAGATCTTTCTAGCATTGCAAATCTTCCTTCTAACCCATACGTGACCAGGGCCTTGTCTACGGGGTCATTTAAATTTCTTAATGCTTATTTTCCTCAGTATCTCTTCCTTCAAGTGATTTCTAAAAAGATATCAGTTGATTTTCTCCCTCCCCACTGGCTTCCATCTTTTTAAGTAACATCTTTCTTAAGCAAAAACACTTCACCTGTACAGGACCCAGGAGAGAAGGAAGTCACCCAGACCATTCTTGACATTCAGGCAGGTGAGTTACACCAAGCTTGTGGAGCACTTTTAGACCTTAGTTTCCTCTGACAGTCTTGGTTGTCAGGTTTCTCAGGTATTCATCTTCAGGGAAAAAAAAAATTTAAAAGGAAAAAGAGTGACCCATGGTGCCCTGCTTGTGTTAAGGGTTAAAAGAATGGATGTTGGAGGAGCGGATAGATGTTGGGTGGATGTTGGGTGGAGGAGTGGATGCATGTTGGATGGATGTTGGGTCCAGGAGTGGATGCATGTTGGATGGATGTTGGGT
>NC_058410.1:7446874-7458691 GCF_002201575.2 Neomonachus schauinslandi
GGATGCATGTTGGATGGATGTTGGGTGGAGGAATGGATGCATGTTGGGTTGATGTTGGATGGAGGAGTGGATGCATCCTTCTTTCCACAGCCTGCCCTGTGGTGGGGTGAGGATGGGAAATAGGGAGCCACTGAGGCATGGAGAATTCTCCTGGCACTAAAAAGGACACTCAAGCAGGTAGACTGAGTTCTAGGGTCTCTATGAAGGCAGAAAGTAGAAAGACAGCACTCAGGTTTCTGAGCCAGACTTAAGAAGCAGCTGTGGGGACTGGAACGTTTAGTAGACTCTTCTGGTGGCCAGATGTCAAGTTCTGAGTTCTCTGTACCTACAAAGAACTTTTTGTTCTCAGAAGACAGACTGTGTCTCTTGTCCAGTTTGTTTTTAATTGCTTGCCAGCACTCAGGTGACTGATGATTTTCTGGTGCCTTTTCTTAACCCATTGTCAGTGAAGGGGAAAGGCTCAGGACTAAGGGGGGATTGAACCAGTGGTGCTAACTGCCAGCCCCAGAAAGCCCAAGCTTCATCTTAGCTCCTGGTGCCACCACCTCAGCATGGCCTGGGCTCTGGGCCTTGCAGCCCTCTCCGGGTACCCCCTGCTCTGCAGCCCAGAGGCAGCCAGCTGGCCTTCCCAGCCCCTCCCTCCCCTGCAGGGCCTGGAACACAGTCTCCCAGGCCCAAGTTCGTGGTATCAATCACTGCCTTCGCTGGAAGGATGTGGGAACAAATCCTTTGAGGATGAATGAATCTATCAATTATTCTTCATTCCAGTTATCATATTGGAGTAAATCTGCAACTCTCATTCAAGGACCTTAACTAGAAGAATGTTATGAAATGCTAGACCCATTATAAGGGTCTTCATCCCCAGAGTGATTCATGGTAACTTTAAAAGTGAAAAAGACCTGTTATGGATGGCCCTCCAAATTCATAAGCTGAAGTCCTAACCCCCAGGACCTCAGGATGTGACCGTATTTGGAGACAGGGTCTTTAAAGGGGTGACAGACGAAGTTAAAATGAGGTCACTAGGGTGGTCCCTAATCCACTGATCTGTGGCTTTATTAGGAGAGGGGATGAGGATGCACACACAGAGGACAGTCATGTGAAGACACAGGGAGAGGACCACTGGCTACAAGCCAAGGAGAAGCCAACCCTGCCGACACCTTGATCCCAGACTTGCAGCCTCCAGGACTGGGAGAAAATGACTTTCTTTCATCAAAGCCCCCCAGGCTGTGGTACTTTATTATGGCAGGCCCAGCAAATGAACACAGGGTCTAAACCCCCAACTGCGGGGGCAACAACAACAAAAAAAGGTGAAACAGACTTTCTACTCATCCTTGGAGCAGGAAGCGAAGGGGAGGTGCAGGAGGCAGTGCAAAGAGGAAAGGAAGCGACCCCACGCCCAGGAAAGTGACCCCGGGGCTCACTGCAGAAAGAACCCAGGGGGACCCCTCCTCTGACATTTGATAGCAAAGCAGCAGCCCCCACTGAGGAGACTAGGGTTGCATTTAGAAGCAGACAACACTCTTACTCCCCACACACCCACAGAGCTGGGTGAGAACACAGAAAGAAAAACCATAACAGCAAATGCAAAAATGCAAAATGCATGAAGAGTCTGAGCCCATTTTGCAAACGGGAAACCAGCCTTTGCAGCATGTCCAGCCTCCCCAACCACCAGTTGGGAAGGCAGGGGGCGTGGGGTATGGCGGTCCGGACCCTGGATCAAGAACTGCAACCGTGGCTTCTGGACCTTCGAACCTAGCAGCACGTTCCTGCTTTCCCTGCCATCATGCCCCTGTTTGTGCCTCTAGAAACGCAGCTAGCTGCTCTCTAAGGGCCCTTTTTGTACGAAAATGCTATGGTTTTGATTCATAGTGATGATTCATAGTGAGTCAACAAGAAAAAGGTTAAATTATGTTCTGATGATTCTAGTTAAGAAAACAGGCAAGTAGGTACTCTATTGTAGAAATGTTTCCATCCGAGTTATGAGAATTTGAGGACCACTTTGTTGTTTACGGATGTAAGGTGCAGATCCCTGGCGGGAACTTTAGTGGGGCCCCTCATTCCTTCTGATGCTCAGTGGGACTAACTGTGCGTGTCTCTGCAGCATTAAGATTACGTATCGTGCATTTTCAAGGTCAGGAAGTTCTACGGGTTGAAACCACATGTTATTTCAGTGTGTGTAACAGCATGGAAAGTTGACATATCATATCTAATCAATCCCAGCTTTCTTTCCGAAGCAGGATTATCCAAGAAAACAAAATCTGGGTATTTACAATGTGGTTAGCATCTTCCTTCCGAAGAAGTCGGTGGTTTCCAAAGATTGAGAATCTGTAAATACTCTTATCCATCTTTACATTATTTTAAAATCATCATCGTAATTATGTCAACATTAAAACCAAAGGACATGAAGATTGTATCTCTGTCCCTTGCCTCTTAGATAAAGACTCATGCACTTCTTCTGGTTTATTTACCCCTCGAATTAGATGAGAACAGCATGGCAGGTCCAGCAGGTGTCCACCTGCTCGATGTCCAGTGCGGAGTGTGGGGCCGACTATGGAACAGAGAGAAGCATCCGAGGAAAGCCCCTGTCTGCTCGGGGCCCTCTGCCTTCACTTCCCACTCCAAGACTTTTCTGGACTCTAGAAAACTCTGGGCTGACTCACAGAATGTTGGAGTTTCAAGGACGTTTCAAAGGAATCTGGACCAAGGCTTTCAGTTTGCAGTCAAAAAACCAAAGCTCTGAGCCAAGTGACTTGCCCAACATGGAGGCTGTGGAATTATGAGTGACAGGTGGGACTAGAATCCAGTCGTCTGGGTCCAGGCCTGAGACACTGGGGTTGACTTCCGTCTCTGCTGGCTTTGGCTCCAGGAGTGGAGAAAAATAGCCCAGCGTTGCTCCTCACTAGGATGACTGCCCCTCGCCACCGTGTCCCCGCAGGGCTGGTGGTCCCTGCCGCCCAAGGCCCAGAGCCTCTGCACAAGGACCCAGCTTGCTCTCTTGTGGCATGTCCCGTACATTCCTCCCCTTAGCCTGGGACTCTCCTCCAGCCCAGGGAGCCAGGATGGTCCACAAAACAGGAGACCAAAAAGAGTCAATGCTTAGCTTTTGACTTTTTTTTCCTTCATTTTTTTATTGTGATTAGACACAACATAAAATTGTACACTTACTTAGTTTTCAATGGACAGTTTATGGCCTTAAGTACATTCATGACATGCAACCATCACCACCCTCCGTGTCCAGAACTTTTCCATCATCTCAAAGAGAAACTCTGTCCCCATTAAACAAGACCTCCCCCTTCCGTCCTCCCCCCAGCCCCTGGCACCCTCTGCTGTACGGTCTCTGTGAACTTGTCTATTGTGGATGCCGCATGTAAGTGGGATCACACAATATTTGTCTTTCGTGTCTGGCCTGTTTCACTTAGCATTATGATTTCAAGATTCATCCATGTTGTAGCATGTGTCAGCTTTCATTCCTTTTTCCATAATTTTTTTTTTTTTGCTTTTTAAAAATGTTTAACTGTCATAAAATACATGTAACATCAGATTTGTCATCTTGCTCATGCAGTGGTAAGTACATTCATATTGTGGTGCAACCAATCTCCAGAACGTTTTTCCTCTTGAACAACTGAAAGTCTGTCCTCATTAAACAACTCCTCCTCATTTCCCTGTTCCCCCATCCTCTGGCTACACCGTTCTACTTTCCATTGCTATGAATTTCCCGATGCTAGGTACCGCCTATAAGTGGAATCATGCAGTCTTTGTCCTTTTGAGTCCGACCTGTTTCACTTAACATAATGTTTTCAAGGTTAATTTATGTTGTACCATGTGTCAGAACATTCCTTGTTTTTTTGTTTTTTAAGATTTTATTTATTTATTTGACAGAGAGAGAGAGACAGCGAGAGAGGGAACACAAGCAAGGGGGGTGTGAGAGGGAGAAGCAGGCTCCCCGCTGAGCAGAGAGCCCAATGCGGGGCTCGATCCCAGGACTCCGGGATCACGACCTGAGCCAAAAACAGACGCTTAACAAACTGAGCCACTCAGGTGCCCCAGAACATTCCTTGTTAAGGTTGAAAAATATTTCATTGTATGAATGTACCACATTTTGTTTATCTATCCAGCTATTGATGGATATTTGAGGTGTTTCCACCTTTTGGCTGCTGTCAGTAATTATGGCTTAGCTTTTGATATTCAGAATAAACCAAGGTAATAGTTTAAGAGAATGAAGTTTAGAATTTCCAAAGCTCAGAGCTTATGCCATGAACAAGAGTTCAGTGAATTTGTTATAATGTAAAAGCCTGCTTCCCTCTCTAGACTGGGGTAGGAAGTGTGCAAGGGGGCTTACTGTCTGATGTCTCAGCCACCTGCCAAGCCCTGACTGGGACAGTAGAACGCCCAGGATAGATGTGGATATCCAAGCATAAAGGAAATGAAAGCAAGCCTCACTTCTGGGGAGCGGGGAGCCCTCCCAGAGTTCCCCTAACTACAAGAGCATGGGCCCTTAGAGTGGGGATGCCTGGGGGGGCAGGCAGTAGGGTATGGGGGGCAGCTAAATGCCATCCTCGGTGACTGCAAGTGAGTCCCTTGCCCTGTAGTGGGGCAGAGTCAGATGGGCCAGAATATGAGCAGCCATGTGTGATACCATCAAGGATTCTGTCAGGGTTCTGCAGGGGCTGTGGAAAGTGTCTTCCGAAAGGACTATGGGCATCACGATGCATGCTTTTTCTAATTGAGGCAGAGAAGCATCACTGAGGTTCAAGTTCAAAGAAGTATATCCAGAAATGTGAAAGTTCTTGATGTTCACAATGGCTATGTCATCCCTCGAGCTCCAACTCAGGCTCCTTTCTGCCTGTCATCAAAAGGAGGAAAGAATGTGCATAATTTAGGCAATATAAAAATAGGCTCCCTTTTGACTTAAAGAGAAAAAGAAGAATTAGTCCCTCTCTGTCCAGAAAAGACAGGAGGGAAATGTCAGCGGATGGAAATGACCATGTGCCACTCTGGAATTCTGGGAGCCTGGACGTGGACCCGGGCTCTGGTCCTGGAGGGACACTGACATTTATTCACCTGCATTGCAGTGTCTCATCTATAAAATGGGGAGCTGGGGTCAGATGCTTCTCATCGGCCCTGCATGGTTCAGTGTGGAGAACTTCTTTATAGATAAGCTCCATGATTGCCCTTCGCCAAGCAGGGTGTGGTTCTCTGACCAGCAGCATCTGCCTCATCCGGGAACTTTTTAGAAAGGCAACTTCTCAGGCCCCACCCATACCTACCAAATGAGAAACCTCGGCACCAGGGTGGGGCCCAGAGCTCTGTGGTTTAACCAGCCCTACAGATGATTTGGGAGTGTGTTTAAGTTTGAGAACCACTGCTCTGATATAGATAAAAGACTGAGTTGGTGGGCTGTGTGTAGTAGGGCTTCACCACTTTACTCTTGGGAAGATGGCAAATGGTGAATAGCACTTATGCAAGAATCACTAGATGCTAGGAAAAATAGATGAGGCTCATTAGATGTGGTAACCAGGCTGCACCAAAATAAATAAATTTTCACAATGTACAAATATGTAATGCGTTCCATTTATTTTAATGCAATTAAATAATTTTGATTTTTTAAGAGAACAGTGCTGTCACTAACCAGACATCTCTATCTGATTAAATGCACAATACACGAAAATCTTTCACAGATGGATGAAGTCATATAATAATTAAGTTACAGAGAGATCTTTGCAAATTATTTTTCAAAGGCCACATCACTGAGTTTTTTAGGGGGATAACCTGTAAAAACAAAATGTATTTAGATTTAAGTAGATAGATTATATATGTAGCCATAATGTCATGGGAATAAATTTTCTTTTTTTCAAGACAATGTAATCCCCCTAACAATTTGCAGGTATGTACAGTCGTGTTCTCTAGCTCATTTTCTAATACAAAAAGGCTGACTAAGGTTTCCAGTCATGATATTATTTGGATAGGAGACAAAGATGAGCTCTGTGTTATCAACTGTGAGGCAGAATGTTCTTTTGAGTTGCAGCCTTGGCTTGTTCTCAAAGTAAGAGAATGTCCTGTGTCTGGGGTGAGAGTACACTCTGTGAAAATCACCTCACCTCCCACATTCAGTGCCGTTTTTATATTTCAGTGTAGCAAAGGCCAAGATATGTGTTCATTTTTGTTAGTTTGTTTCCTCTTTAACTCTAAGAAGTAAGTCTTGCTCAGGGGACTTGACACACTGGCCTATACCTCATTTCTTTCAAGTGAAGAAAGAAGGTTGTGTTTTTCTTGAATTAAGGTTCTTAATGGTTACAACCACATTTTAAAAGAATTGAAGGATTCAAATGGTACCACTGCTGTTTCTTTTTCCGGCGGGGGGCGGGGGGGGGGGGCAATTGGAAAAGGGTGAAGTATGCTGTGGGGTGTGGGCCCTCCCAGCCCTGGGATATTCATGGCTCCCGGCGGGGGTAACTTCCTGCTTCCGGTGCTTCTGGGAAATGAGGCTCAGGGCGTCAGGTTAAAACTCCACTGAATGTGTTCCTTCTAGGGTATCTTCCAGGTAGAAAGCGTCTACCTGAGCCCAAAGGTGAAAGTCATCCTGACCCCTTTCATCCATCCAGCACCAGTGAGCTCAGCCCGAGGAGGAGGAGGAAGAGCACTGGGCTCACACTCAGCGCGGCAGGATGCTCACGCAGCTGGGCCACCAGCAGCCAGATCCCAGAGTCAGCTGCCATGCCTGTGTTCCTGGGGAGCAGCGAGTCACCCCCGCCTCATTACTGCCTTCTCCCTCAGGGCTCCAGGATCCTGTACCCTCGGATTGTCTTCCTCCTGCCTCATAATCTCTCTGTCCCCTTCTGTGCTCCCTCTCTCTCTTGCCCAACCCCCCACTGCTGCAGACCCACACTTCAGTCCTCAGCCCTCCCCCTTCCAGGCACTCACTCCCAACATAGCACTACCACACTTCCAAAGTAGGAATACAGAAGTCCCTATTACATTAGAATTTCAGACAAACAACTAATAATTGTATTGTATAAATGTGTCCCCATTATTGCACGGTGCCAAATATTTACTTTACTTGGTTGACAAGTAAATATTGCATGAAACAGACTTAGGGTAAAAATTCTTTAACTGAATTCAAATTTAATTAGTCGTCCTGGGTTTTATCTGCCAATCTTAAAATGATGTCATCCAGTTTCGGGGCTTTTATGACATCTAGATGCTGACGCCTCCTAAAATGTTTATCTCCAGCCTGGATCTCCCTCTCCTGACCATTCCTGCTGTCTCCGCCCCATTGCCACATGGATAATTAATGGATGTCTCCACCTCAACATTCCCAAAACAAGGCTCATCTTTACCTCAAATACTTACTCTCGTCACAGGTAATTTTGTTCTTAACTGCTCAGCCAAATCCCTGAGCTCGTGATTCTTCTCTTTTCTAATGCTTTGGTCCCAGTGGCCCTGCTACCAGCATCTCTTGCTGGATCCCTGCAACACCCCCTACTCATCCTCTACTTCATCCTGGATCCCATACAGTTTTTTCTTAACATACCAGCAAGATTCTTTGAAAACATCAGTCATGTGATGCCACTTTTCAGCTCATACCCCCACCAGGCTCCCCATGCCACTCAGCCTAAAAGCCACAGGTCCTTACAGCATCCTGCAAAACCCCCATTACCCAGTATACTGGGTCCCCTCAGATGTTATCTGCTCCTGCTGCCTCCTGGTTCCTCCAACAAGCCAGCATGTTCCAGACGCTCGGCTCTGGTGCCCTTGCCTCCTTCCTGGAATGCCCTTTGCTCAGATACCCCTGGAGAAGTCCTGCGCCTCCCCAAATCTTTGCTGAAATCTCACCTTCTCAGGGCGCCTGGGTAATTCAGTCTGTTAAGCATCTGCCTTCAGCTCAGGTCATGATCCCAGGGTCCTGGGATCGAGTCCCGCATCAGGTTCCCTGTTCACAAGGGAGCCTGCTTCTCTCTCTCCCTCTGCCCCTCCCCTGGCTCGTGCTCTCTCTCATAATTAAGTAAATAAATAAATAAACAAACAAACAAACCTTCTCAGCGAGGCTACTGATCACCTTATTCACATTCTAACCTACTTACCACCCCGGGCACTCCAGACACCCCTTTTCTGACTCTTGTCATTTTTCCAGAGATAGCAACTTCTACTGTAATATAACCAAACTCATGAAATGTCATTCATTTCCAGTCTCTTCCCACCAGAAAGCCCCACAGCCCCCAGGAATCTTTGCTTGGTTCCCTGATGTGTGCCAGGCACCCAGAAGAGGGCCTGCCTTCCAGTGCGCACAAATATTTTTTTGGGTGAATAGGGAATGCACGTGTGAGGCTCGGGAGACCACAGATGATGGCAGAAAACACAGCCTCAGGTCAGATCATGCTCTCCCAGGGCACGGTTCACTGGATGGAACAGAAGAGAAATCATCTGCCGAATGTAAGTCACCCTTCGAGTCCTTCCTTCCCATCCCTTTCTATCCCTCGAAATTAAATGCAGGCGGGTTAAACGCAAGAAGAGGCTGGCCTGTTTCTCCAGTTGGTTGGAGTCCCAGGGAAGTGTGTCAACTCACCGCAGAGCCACCTGGGCAGTTTCCAGATATAAGCCTTCCCGAGGCCAATCATTAACTTGCTGGCCAGCAAAGAGCTGTTTGTTCTTGGGCTCTGTAGCTTCCTGTTCATCTCTGGGGAACTAATGAACCCAGAAGGAGTCCCATGACACCGATGGAATGAATTTCACTGCAATCGGGGCTATAAGCACTATCACTTGGATATCAATAGTTATTTTCCTGGGTGAAGTTATCAATTTAAGTTCTGGAGGAGGGGCACCTGGGTTAGTCAGTTAAGCGTCTGCCTTCAGCTCAGGTCATGGTCCCAGCGAACTGGGATCGAGCCCCGCATCAGGCTCCCTGCTCAGCAGAGAGTTGGCTTCTCCCTCTTCTCTGCCTCTCCCCCCTGCTCGTGCTCTCTCTCTCTCTCTTGCTCGCTCTGCACTCTCTCTCTCTCTCTCAAATAAATAAATAAAATCTTTAAAAACAAAGTTCTAGAGGATCCTGAGAATGTCACATTTTAGGCGTGAGATAAGAGAAGAACTGATCCAAGTTGTTTGCTGAAGGGACTTATTCATCTTGAAAAAATAAAAGGGAACCAGGTGGGGACTAGTTCCTGACCCCGGTCTCCCAGCAGCCTCGGGACTCACTGTACTTGGCGAGCATGTGATTCTGGGCAAGGTGACATGGTGCCCAGGGCACACGCTTCAGGCTAACTGACTTGGATAAAGGTCCAGCTCTACTTCCCTTGTGGGATGCTCTCAGCCTCCCTGAGCCTCAGTTTCCTTTTTTATAAAATAGGGATGTTATGCCAAAGAGGTGTTGTTAAACACAAATGAAATACGAATGTATTGCTTAGCATAGTGCCTTGAATGTAATGAGCACACTTTAAACTGTAGTTATTTCCATTTGGGGGGAAGTAAGTGACAGATGCTGGCTGCTGGGTCCAAAGAAAACATTTAAACTAGTACTAAGTTTTCCCAAGAAAAGTGAAACTCATTTTCCTTAAGGGTGTGGTTTTGCTTCAATGAATATTTGGAAGTCAGGCAAGAGTTTACTTCTCTGTCCTGGCCAGACACTTGGCTGTTCCTATGATGATAATGTAGGAAGCCCATAATCTTAAAACGACTCTCTGGTCAGGCAGGTATGTATATGTAATTGGTTCCTGGCAATACTTACCGATCTTGTCTTCAGAGGGTTTGTATTAAGTAGTAGAGGCAGGATAAATTAGATTATTTTTCATTATAAAGAATACTAAACTATAAGATACATCCTTATAATAAAGGAAAAATGAAAATAGACCCCTATGGAAAAAAAAATCACACAAAACAATTGCACAAAGAATCTCCGAAAAAATGAGAACTATTTTAGTTTATACTGATCATATTAGGCCATCTTACCTACAATATTCTTCCTGAAGCCCTTTTCATAAACCAAAGCTAGGCTCATTTCCATTCCTAGGTAACCTGAGCAAAGAGAAATTTACTTTCCTATTAATATTGGCCTGGGAAAGCCTCAAATCTGTTGTTTTTTTGAGAGGAGATCTAGAGTTTTCTCCTGAATAACAAATGGCGAAATTGGAGTGAAAAGTTTCTCCTTTCAGCTTTTTTATGGAAACAACATGCATGTGGAGAAGCACACACATCCTAAGCATATACATAACAGTGACTGTCCCCAGAGTGCATCCACCCCATAATGCCGACCTACCAAAACGAGAAATAGAACATTACCGGTATCGGGGTGCCTGGGTGGCTCAGTTGGTTAAGCGACTGCCTTCGGCTCAGGTCATGATCCTGGAGTCCCTGGATCGAGTCCCGCATCGGGCTCCCTGCTCAGCAAGGAGCCTGCTTCTCCCTCTGACCCTCCCCCCTCTCATGTTCTCTCTCTCTCAATTAAATAAATAAAATCTTTAAAAAAAATAAAAATAAAAAAAAAAGAACATTACCGGTATCTCTCCTTACCCTTCCCATTTGCTACCCTCACGCATCTCCAAAGGTAACCACATAAACTTGTAACATAACTTAGAACCCATGGGCTCCTTCTCCAGGTTTTGAACTTAGCAGTGGAATCATAGAATAAGTTATCTCTGGAGTCTAGCTTCTTTGGGTCAAAATTATATTTGTGACTTTTTTTTTTTTAGAATTATTTAGATTTATTTTAGAGAGAGAGGGAGGGGCAGAGGGAGAGGGAGAGAATCTCAAGCAGACTCCCTGCTGAGCATGGAGCCCAACTAGGGACTCGATCTCCAGACCCTGAGATCATGACCGGAGCAGAAACCAAGAGTCGGACGCTCAACCAACTAAGCCACCCAGGGATCCCTGTGACATTTTTTCATGTTGTTGCATTTACTTGAGTTCCATTTATTCGCATTGCTGAACAGCATCATGTACCATATATACACTACTGTTTCTTTATATGCTCTCTACACAATCTCTGGAGGTGGGAACCAGGTCATTGCAGTTGCTTGCTGGTGCACACGATGCGGCTGTGAAGACTGCTGGACCATGTGCATGCATTTCTGTTGGGCATATGTCTAAATGTAGAATTGCTAGGTCATGGGGGATGCATATCTTCCACTTTATCAGGACACATTACATGACTGTCCAAAGTGCCCCATCTCTTTATCTGCCTCCAGGGTGTTTGTTCCAAGCACCCCGTAGTCTTGTCAACAGCTGGTACATTTCATTGTCTATACGTTAGCCATTCTGATGCGCATGTACCAGTGAGGTTGGTCATCTTTTCAAATGCATATTGATGACTTGGATACTCTCTTTTGTGAAGTGCCTACTCAGATTTTTCACATTTTCTATGGGGTTGACTTTTTCTTACTGATTTGAAGGATACTTTAATACATTCTAGATAAGGACTCTTAGTCATTCACATAACGAAGATCTTCTTACTCTAGTAGCTTGCCTTTTGACTCTTAATGCTATATTTTGATGAGGAGAACTTCTGCATTGTGGAGTAATCCAGTTTCTCAGTCTTTTCCTATATGGTTAATGCCTTTTGAATCCTATTTTCCTATCCCAAAGCCATGAAGATAGTTTTCCATTTTGTCTTCACGATGCTTCATTGCTTTATCTTTCACATTGAAATCTACAATGCACCTGGGGATGACTTCTGTATATGGTATGAGGAAGCAGTCAAGTTTTATTTTTTCTGTGTGGCTATCCAAGTGACTCAGGAATTTTTCTTTCTTTCTTTCTTTTCTTTCTTTCTTTCTTTCTTTTCTTTCTTTCTTTCTTTCTTTCTTTCTTTCTTTCTTTCTTTCTTTCTTT
>NC_058410.1:7458701-7487998 GCF_002201575.2 Neomonachus schauinslandi
TTCTTTCTTTCTTTCTTTCTTTCTTTCTTTCTTTCTTTCTTTCTTTCCTTCTTTCTTTCTTTCTTTCTTCCTTCCTTCCTTCCTTCCTTCCTTCCTTCCTTCCTTTCTTTCCTTCTCTATTCCCTCCCAACTGCCCTGTAGTGCCACCATCATCATAAATCAAGTGCCCACGGAGGGGTAGACGAACCACGAGAGACGATGGACTCTGAAAAACAAACTGAGGGTTCTAGAGGGGAGGGGGGTGGGAGGATGGGTTAGCCTGGTGATGGGTATTAAAGAGGGCACGTTCTGCATGGAGCACTGGGTGTTATGCACAAACAATGAATCATGGAACACTACATCTAAAACTAATGATGTGATGTATGGGGATTAACATAACAAAAAATTTTAAAAAAAGATTATAGTCAAAAATGAATATTAAGAAAATAAAGTTATGTTTCTTTGTTAAAAAATAAAAAATAAAAAAATAAATCAAATGCCCATAAATACATAGGTCTATTTCTGGGCTTTCTGTTCTGTTCCATTGGTCTATTATTTATGCTTGCACCGTCTTAATCAGTGTCGCTTTATAATACACACCCATAGCTCTTGGATCTGAAACGGTAGGTCCCTCCGTCCTTGTTCTGCTTGGCTTTTTACATTTCCATGCAAATGTTAGAATCAACTTACACATCTGCTGGGTTTAAATGGATTGCATCAAAACTATAGATCAGTTTAGGGAAAATTTACATCTTGACTTGAATATTTGAATTTGTGTCAATATTCTTCAATTGATTTAAATCTTTCATTTCTCTTAGTAGAGCTTTACAGTTTCTTATGTAAAGGTCTTACACATCTTTCATTAGATTCTTTCTTAGGTACTTGAGTTTTTTGATGCTATTGTAAATATTTTCATTTTTTAAATTTCATTTTTTTCTAATTGTCCATTACAGGTGTATGTTTAGCAGCTGTGTGACAAACTCCCCTAAGCTCAGTGTTGTGAAATAACCACCATTCTATTATGCTCATAGCATGTGTGGATGAGCCAGATGAGGGACAATGAGAAGGACTTCCTTCTGCTCCGAGATGTCCCAGGCCTCCGCTGAAAAGACTTTTCTGAACGAGTCCTGGGAGTTCCATGGCATCATTTCTACTACATTCTATCAGTTACAGTCAAGTCCGAGGGCCGCCCAGATACCAGGGGAGGGGAAGGGAACCCCATCTCTTGATGAGGGAGTGGTAACTTACAGTACAGAAGAGCACAGGGGAAGGGTGGCAGAGATTGCCAGGGGCATCTTGGCAAAATACAACCTGGCACTCATGCCTAGATACCACCGAGGGCAGCCCGGTGAACTGCCAAACTCACTTATTAATGCTAATACATTATCTGTAGATTCTTTTGGAATTTTATTTATACAGACATGTCATTGCAAATAATGGGACTTTTATTTCTTTTTTTCCAATCTTTACACTTTTTACTTCTTAGTAACTGGTTTCTTCGTTGTCCCATCAGTGATTTTATCATGTGGTTAAATTTGCTCTCCCTCCAATCCTGACACAACTATTTTGAAAAATATTCTATAAAAATGACACAGACAGTGCTAAGATTACAAAGAAAGGATGGGGGGAGGGTGTGGTAGATAGTAAGGGGGGTGGGGTAAAGGAAGGGTATATTTTCTTCCTCAATAGAATGTTTGAAGCCCTTGATTCATCTCTTTTCCCCCTAGGCTCAACTGTAGAATTGCCCTCCAAGCATTTATTTCACAATTTAGCCAGATGTTGGTTGTTAAGACATCCAGCCAACTGTTCCAAGACTGCCGCTCATGACTGGCAAAATCCATTACCTTGGGCCGCCCGAGGTCCTCCGGGAGATGGCTGGTGGGCGTTCGTGTGTCCTGCAGCTTCAACTGGAACAAAGACTTAAGTCCTCTAGACAGGGTTGCCCTGTGGGTGGGACGTGGTGGCGGGGGGAGGGGCTTGGGATGAGGCAGGGGATGCTTCAGTCTCTCCCTCTGTCCCACATCGCTGAGCCCCACAGGGGGAGCAGAGGAGAGTGGGCACCCCCCCTTGGGAAAAGTCATCCCCAACTCCAACAGGACTGATCTCCTCAGCCAGGCTCCTCACCCACATCTGCTTTCTCCAAAAGCACTCTTCCTATGTCAGTACACTCCAAACAAGAGAAGATTTATTTAATAAGTGTCAGGACAGGACGGCAATTTGCTCATCATCTTAAACCGCTTACTCCACACACACACAGGAGGAACTCAAAATAAGACCTGAAATATGGAATAATAGGCCAGGGAGTAGAAACCAAAATTGAGTGCTGAAGCAGGTGAGATCATAGAAGAAACAGATCAACAAATTACAGTTCACGTGCAAATGCTAAATACCAAGCCCGAGGCATAAAGAGTCAATACTTAAGAATGGGTCTCACCGAAAAATACTTGCAAATGGTAAGAGTAAGTAAAGCAAACGCTTCCCATTCAAGGCACAAAAATTAAAGTTGGTATTATTTAAGACTGTGAAACTTGCAAAACATCATGAAGAGATTAACAAACAATAGTGAGGTGGTGACGGTGACGAGCAGCAACAGGTTAATGTATGCAGTGATGCGTGAGCAAGTCACAAAACCCACTTCTTCTGAGACTCTCTTAGGGCATCACCCCAAAGGAGAAAACCTTGTTTGTGGTAATGGCGGTACATTAAAGAGGTCAAGAATATGGTCTTTTGGGTTAGGCGCACTTGAGAGGGAGTCCTGCCTTTGCTATTTACCAGCTATGTAACCTTGAGGAAGCGACGTCACCCGGCTCAGCTTCAGCTTCCTCATTTACCAAATAGGGGAAAGAGGGCATCTGATACAAAGTGCTTACTGCCCAATAAGTGGAAGCAAGGAATGGTCCACAGTAAGGGAAAGCAGGAAGCAGGCAATATCCCACAGGAGAACAGTTATGAAAACTGTCGTATACTAAATAGGTAGATAATTAGGAAAGCAGTAAGAAGATGCTTCCGAAAATCCTGGTGAGGAAATCTTTAGGATGTGTGACATAAAAATATGATGGCATTTTCTACACTACTATGATTATAGACAAATAAAATCTGCATGCAAGTGAGCAGAGACTGGGAAAGAACACAGTATACATGAAAATGAAGGAGGTGATTTTATGGAGAGTTAAAACTTTTCCTTAAATGTATTTACTTTACAGAGTTGAAGAAGAGGTTCCTGCGGTCAACTGTGAGGAGGATGCTGCAGCGACCTGCACCAGCAGCAGAGCCGGTGGGAGGAGAGTCTGCTCACAGGTGGCTTTGAGAGAGAATTATCAGCACCACGTGGGGAGGAGGAGATGCACGAGGAAGAGGAAGACTCAAGGGGAACTCTGAAATCACCACTCACCAACACAGGGAACCAGAGACGTGTGTGAGACAGCACTGCAGAGCTCGGGCAGGGCTGGGGCCAGAGATCCTCCCGGGACTTACTCAATTTGGGACACAGGTAGGGTTTGTCCGTGAAGACGTTCATCAGGTTATCGGGTAAATGTGTCTGGGAGTTAGGAGAGAGATGCCAACTAAAACAAAGGTCTGTGAGTTGTCTTTCTTTCCTTTAATGGATGGGTTGAGGAGAGGAGACAAAAATGATCATTTTTTGAGGTTCTACACTATTTCAGGTGCTTCCCATCTACTATCTCATTTAAACCACCATACCATGCATTTTAGGAATGAGAAATCTGAGGCTCTAAAAACTTACATGAAGATTTAGGACCCTTTCGGGTACTTGGGTGGCTTAGTCAGTGGAGCGCCTGACTCTTGATTTCGGTTCAGGTTGTGATCTCAGGGTCATGAGATGGAGCCCCACAGCGGGCTCCGTGCTGGGCATGGAGCCTGCTTAAGATTCTCTCTCCCTCTCTTCTCCCCTCTCTCCCTCTCTGAAAAATAAAATAAATAAAATAATAAAAAATGAAAAGAATTAGGACCCTTTGTTGCAAGTAACAAAGCTAGCTTAATGAGGAAACTTATTATATAGGGGACTGTCGTGGCGCCCAAAGCCAGAGAATGAGAGAGCGGGAAACCATATGCTTTATTTTTATTTTGCACAGGCTGCCGGGTAAGGAGCAAGTAGATTGGAAAATGGCGAGGGCAAAACAAGGAGGCCCATGGAGACCATTTTCTTTTTTACAGCCTCTTGGAAATCAGTCACGAAGCTAAGTTTTGTTGAACTGGCAATGGCTTTGGCTTGCAACCGAGACAAAATGAGTGATCGTGGAGAAAAGATGTCACATGCTTTTTGCCAGCCTTGGTCCAGTATTCCAAGACTAACTTTCTTTGGGTAAAACTATGTATAAACTCAAATGCATGGAGTATAGATGGGCTTTTAATAACTATGGTTAGAATAATGAACATGAGTTTAAGTAAAGATTCTCTTTTTAGCATTTTTATGCCAATGGAGTTTCTTTCAGACCGGCTTTTCCCCCGGAAGCCTAAGGAAGGCAGTGGAAAGAATTTTGAGGTGGGAATCACTAAAAACGGAGCCTTGGCTTTAGCTGCTTCCTGTTCTTTGTGTTTATTGTGTAACTCAGGACAAGTGGACCCAGCCTTCCCGGACTCCGATATGAGAGATTGTCTGTAAAATGAGAGATGTGGACTAAAACAAGTACTTCTCCATCTTTAATGTGCATATGAGGCTCCTGGAGATGTCATTAAAATGTAGTTTCTGATTCACGAGGTCTGGGGTGGGGCCGGAGACTGCGTCTCTAACACGCTCTCAGGTGATGGCCATGCGGATGGTCCACAACCATACCTGGCTTAGATTACCCTCTAAGGTGTCATTAGGCTATAAGCTTAAATGGTTGCCAAATCAAGAGAAGCATATCTCACAATTAATAACAATAAGTATTTATGTTCAAAAATGAAAATGCTTGCATTTTCTGTTTATAAAAGTAATTCATGCTTATCAATTTTTTTTTAAAAATAACACAATTTATAAAGTGCAAGCGTTGACAATCATCCAGGGTTAAATACCACTCAAAATAGTGTGCTCTCTCTTCACCCGGTCATGAAGAACACAAGTGCTAAATTCCGGTATTCCTTTGTATTACCTCATCTCTTCAAATCAGATCATGAAGCTGGTAACTTTTTCAATTTGCTGCATCAGCTGGGAGTTCATTGACTTGAATTCAGTTCCTCCCCTTGTGGTAGTTTGCTCCTCTATCATATGATTTCCAGCTACTCATTGTCCAGATTCAGGAGGAGGGAAAGCCTTTCTAGTCATCACTGCCACGTTGAATGGACCTGAAGATATCGAGAAGAGAAAGGAGATACCTGAATACTGAGAATAATTTTTAAGAGACTTAAAACACAATCCGAGTTAAGATCATTAAGAGCTGATGGACATGGGGTCCTGCCTCCACATTAATGTTTGGGGAATGACTTAGGATGATCATCATTGATCGAGGAGGAAATCTGACTCGTTCCTCTGCACTTTCCTCCATAATAGGTAATGTTATTTAAATGTTAAATGTTCACATTAAAGCTATTTGAATGTACTTAAAATGACTGCAATAATAACAACATAGCCTTAAGAGCCTGTTGGTCATTACAAACAATATATGGCATATTTGTAAGGCTCAATTAGAGTTGATTGAAATATACAACTATTTAACATAAGATTAAAGATTCCAAACATCAAATTGACTTTACTATTTACACATTTTTCTTTGTCTATTTGAAACAGCCACAACTCCTAATTTAGTATACAGTGAGGTGATTATAATTGCAAATCTATGATATGTTTATATTTTGTAATTTGAGGAAATTTTCAAAGTGTGTATATATTTATATGGATTTACGTATATTTGTAATCCTATTATCAGGCAAATGAAATAAAGCACAAATATTGTCAGCATGCAGCTAACAAGGTGTTAAGAGAACAGGCTGTTTGAAATACCCATTAATAACTCAACCATCTAGCGTGGCGGTTAAATATATGGTTTGTAAGTTAGCATTTTAGATAAATGATATTCATTATCTTAAGTACCAAAATTCAGGCTAAAAAAACTTTTCTGAAACACATAGCATTCCCTCTTTAACAGAGAGTTCTGAAAATAATCTTTAGGATACAATATGTTGTAATCATCGATTATTCTTTGCTTCTGTCCTAAATCGTCCTAGAACACTATGACTTTTGAAACCTTGAATCTTTGGGTTTTTACCCATAATCACTTTCTTTTATAAAAGTTATAAATGTTCATTGTTGACATTTTTTCAAAATGCAATAAAATCTAAAGAAACAATAAGAATCACCCTCAACCTCACAGGCCAGAATAATCATTAACAGTTTAATGACTTTTTTTGCACACCGTATGAGTCTCCATGGGCTTCCATGAAAAATGACCATATACTGAGGGGTTTTAAAAACCAGAAATTTGTTCTCTCACAGTTCAGGAGGCCAGGAGTCTGAAATTAAGGTGTCAGCAGGGTTGGTTTTTTCTGGAGGCCCTAAGGGAAAATCTGTTCCATGCCTTTCTCCTAGCTTCTGGCCGTTGCCAGAATACGAGCTTTGGCACCCGTTGGCTTGTAGACACACTGCTCCAAGCTTTGCCTCCAAGCCATCCCATGGTCTCATTCTCTGTGTAAATTTCTCTCTGTCCTCTCCTCTTCTTACAAGAACTCCAGTCATTGGACTTAGGGTTCCTCCTAATTCAGTATGAGCTCATCTTAACTAATTACATTCTCAAAGACCCTGTTTCCAAATAAAATCACCTTCTGAGGTTCTGGATGGACATGAATTTTGGGGGGACACTTTCCAATCCGTTATAGGCCATGTAATAAATATTTGTATAATTATAAAGAAGAGTTTATGTTTTATACATAGCTTAGTTTGCTCTTCACTTAATATACTGTGAAAGTTTCCTCATGTCTTTCAAATACAGTGTTTTAAATTTATGTAGTATGTTCTAGTATATGAGTATCATATCATTTATATAACTAACCTGCTACTTCAGACATTTAAATGGTTTCCAGTCTTCACTATCGTAAATGACTCTAATGAATCTACATGTGCCTAAATCTTTGAGGTCATCTCTGCTTATTTCCTTAGCATAAATTCTAGGGAGTTGAATTATTGCATAAAGAGTATGACTGTTTTAAAGCCTCAAGATAGATCTTGTTTAATTGAATTCCAAAAAGAATGTACCAATTTACTGTCACCAGCGAGAGAGGAAAGAGCCCACCATATAGCATCCTCTTTACTTGTATGTTAGTTTTTTGAATGCTTGACTGGTGGAAAGGCAAAGAAATGACAGCACATCTTATTTTTTTTTTTAAGATTTTATTTATTTATTTGAGAGAGAGAGAATGAGAGACAGAGAGCATGAGAGGGAGGAGGGTCAGAGGGAGAAGCAGACTCCCTGCCGAGCAGGGAGCCCGATGCGGGACTATATCCTGGGACTCCAGGATCATGACCTGAGCCAAAGGCAGTCGCTTAACCAACTGAGCCACCCAGGTGCCCACATCTTATATTTTTATGGGAGGTTGCATATTTGTTGTTGTTGATGCTTATTGGCTATTTGTGTATCATTTTTTATGGTGTGTTACAGTTTACAACTTCCATGTCTTTTAATTAATTAATCAAAAGTAGGCTCCACACCCAGCATGGATCCCAACATGGGGCTTGAACTCACAACCCTGAGATTGAGACCTGAGTTGAGATCAAGAGTCAGATGCTTAACTGACTGAGCCACACAGGCATCCCAATATCTTTTGTCTTTTTAAATTTATCCGCTGATCAGCATTAATTTCTTACAGTCTTGCTGATTGAACATACCTCTTGTTCTCACCCCTTACAGTTTGCAGTGCGCTAAGAATCCTCAAGCAGACTCCCAGCTGAGCGTGGAGCCAGACTCAGGGTTCCATCCCAGGACCCTGAGACCAAGACCTGAGCCAAAAATCAAGAGTCGGCTGCTTAACCGACTGAACCACCCAAATGCCCCGAAATAAATGGATTTTAAAACATAATTTGAAAAGTTATGACAACACTTAAAAATTGCATTGGCTGTAAGACAGGTCTTGCAAGCATCTTTTATAAGCATTTCTATATGCTCAAATTAGTTTTCACCTGGATATTAAAATAAGCCATTGCCACAGATGGGTTTTCTCTTCAGATCCCTGTTCAGACTCCTTTTTAATGCCTTTTATGTCCTTCATCCTCCAGGGCATCCACGCCCCATCGCCCTCCCTCCCACCACATACCATCAACATGCCACACACCCTATAGGACCCAGTCCAAACCTCCTTTCCTCAATTACGAATGCCCACCTTTCCCCCACCATAACTGAAAAACTCTTCCATCTTCTCTGTCCTCATGGCACACGGTTTTGTTTTGCTTTCAGCAATTTGTAGGTCTTCATAATTTTGCAGTGTGGTCTAGTTATTTGTGAGCATTTGATTTTTCCCTGTGGATCGTAAACATCTAAAGAAATGGGAGTGAACACAGGAGTCATACCTAAATACCCAAATGTTATTTGAGACTATGGTTCCAACGGTGGACATTTGAAGGGCATACCTCTGAACTATATGGAGATTGAAATAATGTTGTGGGAAGGTTAGAGACCTGGCATTTCTGGAGTTTCAACAGCCCGCCCTCTTTTAAAGTTGCAATGACACTGTTTCATTATAAAGGTCTGCCCAGACCCTCTCCAACACACTACATGTAAATGCCACGTGCATGTGCATGCCTGCGTGTGCCTGTGTATGTGCCCGCGCGTGCAGGGGTAATCGATCCTGGGGCTGCTCTGCAGGGAGAGAATACCTCCACCTCAGAGCTTCTTCCTCCCAGTTCCTAACGTCTCTGATCACTTGAGTTTTCGGCATTATTTCCTTGAAGGCGTTCTGGGGCTCTCCCGGGTGGAGAGCAATCTCCTGCCCAGCACAGCGTTGCGGGGGGGGGGGGTGTGTGGATGGCAGAGTGTGGCATCCTCCAAAACAAAGCGATCGCAGACTTGCTGAATTAAAACCCAGCCGGTTTAGGACGATTTCCAGGTCGCCACGCAGCCGGGGCCGGAGTCTGTCCGGGCTGAGGCTGGAGGAGCCATTTCGGGCCGGGGATGCAACAGGGTTTGGGGAGCCGCGGGCAGGAAGAGAAAAGGCCACCTAGCGGGCTTTGTTTCTGATTCGGGCAGGTTCCCGAGCCACAGATTTCAAGCGCGAAGCTAACCGAAGCACTTCCTCGCACTAATTGGAAGGGGAAGGCAGTGACTCATGTTACACCAGCTCGTATCTTCCCTCCCCGTAACTGCTAAATTGTAGCTTTAAAAGGAAGTGACATGGGGTGGGGAGAGACGTCAGCTGAGGACCACTTTTTTTTTTTTTCCCCCGAAGGGTCCACCCCATGGGTGGAGTCTCGCTTTTTCTTTCCAGTGTTGGCTGACTTACAGCTCCTATAAACTAGTGGCAATTTCTGCACCCCAGCCTGCTCCCTTTCAGTTTCTGATTTCTAAGCCCATGTGGCAGGGGCCGCCAGAAAAGGAGGTATGTGCTGTTCGTGCTGTTTCCAGGCGACTTCACCTCTGGGCGTGGCGGATGTCTGTGTCTCTCTCTCTGTCACTGTTCTCCTCTCCTCGGCTGGACCTCACTAAAACCTCTGGAAGGGGTAGGTACAGAACGAGGAAGAGTGGAAGGTGGAGAAGGAAGTGAGGCGACAGTGGGGACGTGGAGGGGACAGAGCCTGAAAGGCAGAGGGGCTTTGCGCCCTTTCTTTGTGCTCAGCAGGGTGAGCGTGCCTTTCCAGGTTGTGATTTACAGCTGCTGTTCTGGGATGAGTTTCCCCCCTTAGGCCTCCTCCCCTTGGGTGAGAGCGTTTTCTCCGCAATAGATGAAGCTGGGGAGAAGGTTCCTGTTACGGATCGGTCTCCTGGGTCATGCAACACGTTCTTCCGTCCCTGGCGTTTCTATGGCAACCACAAAAATAATACTACACAAAAGGCAGCCCCGATATAAATGGATTTATTTGTATTTCGGTCGGAGCCTGCTTGCTGCTTTCCGGCTGGTGATTGCCTCGGCTTGCTAAAATCCAGCGAGGCTTTGTGGCTACCCCTCCTCACTTTCATTTTGGTTTTTCCC
Source organism: Neomonachus schauinslandi (assembly GCF_002201575.2). Classification (NCBI taxonomy): domain Eukaryota; kingdom Metazoa; phylum Chordata; class Mammalia; order Carnivora; family Phocidae; genus Neomonachus; species Neomonachus schauinslandi. The sequence continues at coordinate 7,468,791 of NC_058410.1, forward strand.
TATCACAGGAGGGCTGGGGGGAGGGGTGTCGTCAAGGAAACGGGCATTTGTAATTACCTCTTCATGACTTAATTTTTGGCCTCTGAATTTCTCCATCCTCTCTAGGAATTATAGAAGGAATGATTTGGTGTTTGTGCAAGTCCTCAATTCTGGTCTGTTTCAGAAAACCAGGACAGTTCTCTAGACGTGATATTAATGCTGGAACCAGACTAAGGGGGGGGGGTTCCAGACTAAGGGGGAGGTTCCAGACTAAGGGGGGGGCGAGCACTCACTTCTTTAAAGGAGGTGAGATCCTTGAAAAAAGTTTCAGAGTGTCTGAGAATCAGCACTGATAAGATACATTATTATCTGCCTCACAAGTTTGCCTGATCGTCTAAATATTCAAAAGAGGGTTCTTTGCTCTAGCCTGCACTTACTCGGCACAAAATCTAAGTTCAACAAGTATGAGTGATCGTCCTCAGATGGATTCCCCATGTGATCGGCTCTCATGGAGGTGAGGGTCCGTGGACCTTCTCTTTTTCAAAACTGGGAAAGTATTAACCCACCTGTGATTATTCATGAAGCATCTGCAGTTAGAAAAGACTATCATAAGAAGAGGGAGAAAGTGTGTGTGTGTGTGTGTGTGTGTGTGTAGGGGGGCAGGGACAACAGGGACAAGTCAAAGTCCTAAGTTAAAACTACTGAATCTTCTTACTATCCCCTATGGGCAGAAAGAGAATTGATTTTCAGGAAAAATATAAAGCATGAGAGAAAAGTACCATCTACCCAGTAATAAGCAAAGTTAAATATGATTAGAATCAATCACACATCTGCTATAAAGGCATAGTCTAAATGGGCCTGTTAACAGGTTGGAATTGAACTGAGGCTTTTATTCAGTATATCTGAGGAAATATCTAATAATGGACACTATTCCCCTAATTCGGGATCCCGAATTACAAATTAGCCTTTATAAGACAGATCAGTAGTCATCTCATCCTTGAATCTTAAAATTACCCATAATTTTGAATAAAGATTTCTGAAGGTCACTCAGCCCTCATAGTGCCTTCCTGCTACTGAAGCCAAAAGCATTACTTAGAAACCTCAGAGTAACCCCTCAGCATGGAAACAGGAAGAAGGGGTGGTTTTAATGAGGTTCTGTTTGCAGAGATCCTTACCTAAACATGCTATTATCTGGGACTTAAAAAACTTACTATAGTGCAAGAGATGTCAAGTATTGTAGATACAAAAGTTATCTGAAGATGGGGACTGAGTAGCATGGCACAAGACTAACTAGAACCAAAGAGAGTTAAAGCCCAGAGAACTAGTTAAAGGGCATAAAGCACAGAAAAATGTCCTTAAAAAGCATATTACTCTCACTTTGAAAACTCATGCTCGTACCCACGGCAGTTGAACTGTAGGCTTTCGATGTTTGCAAAGAGCATGGAAAGCAGTCTTGCTAAGTTACTGTTTTTCTAGCTTGAAAATGGTCCTCAAGGATGTAGATTTACCCCGTGACCCTGCAGAGCAGATGGCCAGTGTGTAAGGCAAAGTCTGTGATGGAGTTTCCAGACCTAGCAATTTCACAACAAAAAAGCCTTATGGAATGGAGTTCAAAGGGCAAGAATTGTTTGGAAGCACAGCCATAAATAAATAAATAAATACTGTCCTATCATCGGACCCTGAGCAGGGGTTAAAAACATAATCAACATCCTTGACCTGGGGAAGGTCAATGGAGCTGTAGATGCAAAGCGAATTCAGGGTCCCGGGAAAGAGGCTGAGAAGATGTGACAGCAAAGAAGTTGGAGTCAGTTGCCACAGGGCTGGGACCTCACTGTCTGCAAGGCTCTGAATTGGGTGCCCAAGTTAAAGATCTACCAAACGGGGGTGGCAGCACGTGCAAATGTGCACACAGCTGGAGAGCAGGAGGCCAGGCAGGAGGGAGACGGGAGAGCAGATGCGGTTGGTCCGAGAAGAACATGACCAGGATGAGGATGTAACAGTTGGAAGGAGAGGAGATGGGCAAGTCAAAGGGAAGAAGGCAAAGTTGTCCCAGGGAACGGGTGTGGGGGCTAGGAGATGCAGCATGGTTCTCCATTCTTGTCCCAAGTGGGGAGAAGTCCTGTCTTTAGTATGGAAATAGGGCAGGTATACTCTGTGCTGGTGAATAGAGATTCAGGGACAGAATTTTGTGTAAACCAGAAGACAGATTGATAGGAGAAAGATGTGAGTAGGTGGTGGAATCCTACCTAATCCAGTTATTTTTGAAGTGAAGGCCAGACTTAAATCAGACTTTGAACAAGTAAGAAATCTGGGAGAGGGGACCCCACCTGTCCCTACAACGTCATCCTAATGATACCTACCATCGCCATAGCTTTAAATTATGGGGAGCTCAGATGAGCACGTGGCCAACTTACTACATTTTGTGCAATCTGCTCTATTCTCAAAAGGAGGTCTAACGTGCATGTGAAGACTCTGCATTCATAGTTCTAAATGGTTTTTGATACCTACGTGTTTTGAGAGACATATGTGATCAAGCCTGGCTTAATAATCACCCAACACCACCCAGAGCCTGGGCAACTCTAATTCAATAGTCTTTGTCCAAGACGGAATCTGTTTGGAAAGCAAGTGTTGGTACTCTGAAATTTGGCTTCGTGGTATGGACCAGGGAGGACCACTGCTAAGGCTGTGGGAAAGGGCAAGCTCACATCAGGAACTCTGTCTTTTAACAATACTCATTGTATCTTGTATTCTTTTAACAGTATTCATTTTATCATTGTGTCACTGTATTCTTGTATCTGCCGAGTGCTATGGACACAACTATGAGCAAAACTGGGTGCAGAGTAAATAGCTACAGTTTTCAAATATCTGAAGGGTTTTTCAGAGAGAATACATCTAATGACTGAGTAAGGAGAAAGATCTTAAAATAAAAGCAATTTTTGGTGAACATTATCATGGAATGATCTATCTAACCTGCCTCCTGTACTTTTCAAACGCACTCTTCTTCCACCAAAGATTTTCTACCTGTTTTCGATTTTGTCTTCACTTTGTTACTCCAGTCTGGTTTTTTTCTGCTTCCTCCTATGATCCTAAATCCTACTTTTCAGTCACCTTTCATTCATTCATATATATACACGCTTCCATCATCCACCCCTTTATTCATTCCCTCAACAAATGACGTTGACTATCATGTGGCCGGCATTATAAGTCATGGACATAGCAATAAATAGGAAATTATTTCTTTCGTAAAGAAGCTGAGGAACGAACAGGGAGACAAATGTGGAAACAGTCCCTTAAACCAGGGAGGGTTATTTTTGAGAGAGGCATTTATTAGCTAATGGCACTGCATGCTTCTTTCACTGAACAATTTTATATATAGATTGTGCTGGGCGGAGAAGGAAAGAGTGGTTAGCTGTTTGACCATTGTCCATCTTACAATTTTCTTGTATCTTTTGCACTGGTTGAGCTTATGGCTGGTGTCAGGAAACATTTGTCGATTAATGAAATGGGAAGAGGTGGGATTTCTGACCCTGGAGCCATAGAGGAATAGAGTCCAGAAGACTTACATGTTCTGTTTCTGAAAAGCATAAGCTGAGCATTAATCTCTCAAAGTTCCCTCATAGCGACTCACTTATGGACTTCCCTGGGACTATAGCTCCCTCCAGATGGACTTCAAGTATAGCATTTTTATTTTTATTTTTTAATTTATTTTTTAATGTTTTATTTATTTATTCATGAGAGTCAGATAGAGAGAGAGACGCAGAGGCAGAGGGAGAAGCAGGCTCCCAGCCTAGCAGGGAGCCCGATGCGGGACTCGATCCCAGGACCCTGGGATCATGACCTGAGCCAAAGGCAGACGCTTAACCATCTGAGCCACCCAGGTGCCGCAAGTATAGCATTTTTAAAAGGGAAATTCCCACTGTCATCAAAATTATATGCCCCCTGGTTTGCTAGAGAGCCTCTTGTCATTTAGAGCTAATTCCCATAACGCATTGCAAGTCCATGTCTCCTTCTGACAAAACCAAGTAGGTTTCAACACCTCAAATCTAAATAGCCAAAATAAAGAAATAAAAACCTTGTTGGAGTACTTATCCTGTTTGTGTTTCCTGATGTCACGAAGCTCCTCAGAATTGTTTTGCCCCCATTTGATTTCTACCTTCACCACGGAGATTACATGGGCAACCTAACCAAGTTCATCCAGAGCACCACCCTCTCTGCTTGTCCGACCTTCAGAGAAAACATTTAGCAAGTCCCCCTTCTTCGATATTTTGATCTCTGAAGAGGTCAGCTTCTGCCTCCAGCGTGAAGCTGTTCCAGAGTTCCAGATAACTCTGGCTGGCATAGATCTCTCCCTTCTGAATTTGGGTTATACCTAGCGGCTAGTCCATGGTTAATTCTTTGTAGGCTCCTCCAGGAAAAAAAGGCACATTTTGGACTTCAGAGGAGTCTGAAGCTGTTCCCTAAAATTCCTGCAGAAGATCAGTCCTCCGGTCTGGGGGGACGGCAGGTCACCTGCCGAAGCCATCGGAGATGCTCAGGGGACCAGCGAACATGTAGCTTCTCTGAGAATGGTAACGGCCCACTTTAATGAGGAACTTCTTGTGTGCCCGTCTGGTACAGAGATCTCACAGCTCTCAATTCACTTTAGCCTCATAACAAACCAAGCAGGTAGAACTATTATCTTTTCCATTTTACAAAGGCAGGAAGTAAAGATTGGTGAGTTACTCACCTGCTTTCGTAATAAGGAACAGAGGTGAGATTCGAACCTAGACTGCTGAACTGTGTACAGCTGCCCCCTCCATGCTGTTGCTATATTCATCCATCTGTGCCCCGGGCCAGCATCGTGCCACGGACTGAGCAGACATGCAGTGATCATGTCTGACCCAAGGATCAGACGTCTACCATGCAGACCTTCCCCTGTATCCCTTTCATCCTAGTGTTTGGGAGCTGCAGAAAGACCGGAAGAGAAAGGAGTGTTTTTGAACTTGGGCAACAGCCAGCAGCAGAGCCTAGGAGACAAGCTGCTATGGTTTTCAGGGAGCTTGGTTGTTCTGGTTCAGCCAGAGAGGTGATCTGGTGAGGCAGGGCAAGGGTCTTGTGGTTCAAATAGCTGAATGACAGTGCAGGACATAACATCAAATTAAATACGAACTATTCTCCACGCTAACCTTTTCTTAAGATTGATTGATTTGAAAGAGAGAGCAAGAGTGAGCAGGAGCGGGAGGGCCAGAGGGAGAGACAATCTCAAGCAGACTGTGCTGAGCGCGGTGTGGGGCTTGATCTCATGACCCCGAGATCATGTCCTGAGCCAAGACCAAAAATCGGATGCTTAACCGACTGTGCCACCTCAAAACTGATTTTTAACCAAGGATGGAACTTTGCTGAGAAGTTGCTCTTGAGGACCCCCGTGGTTGCTGCTTGAATGGCTCCCAAGGCTGTGGTTGGAGAGGCAGACTTTCTTTTCTGTTGTTTTTGTCAACAAGCCTATCACCGCGTGTAAAGGCAGAGTTTTATCTGGAAAGACACTGTGCTTCTCTCGGACAAACTCTGAAATGAGAACCGGTGAAACGAATTGATTGGGAGCAAGATTTGGTCTTTTTCCCATCTCCGTCAGCTCCCTTGTGAGCTGTCACCTCTCTGTGGGCAGAGGTTAACCCAGACTGATGAAATTTTAAAGAGCCTGTCCATCCCGAGTGCTTCTTCCCAGGATGCCGCCGCTATCAACGCACCATCAGTGCAATCTCTGAACCTTCCTCCGGGGCCCAGTTCTGAGCCCCTCTTTTCTGTCTTCTGCTGGGGGAAGGGCGGGTTGCATGGACCCACGGTGGCGAGTGGCTTCCTTCCCCAGATGTGCACCACCTTTGTGCCTATCTCCCCAACCTCTGGCCTCTGTTTTCCTGACATTCGTCCTCCATCCCATCACCTGTCCTTCATAAAACGTCACTCTCAGAAGCTATGACGTTAAATGGCAATTCGCTCTTTAAGGTTTGATCCTAATCACCGCACTGGGTGCTTATTGATGGCAGGGGCTTTCTAACTGCATTGTTCCTAGCACGGGGCGGACGACGGAGTACCTGGCACCGAATGGGTGTTGTAGCTTAGGGAAAGGTGGGCACAGGGAGTCAGGGGTCAGATTTGCCTATGTGAGCCGAATCCCCCCACCCGGGCTAGGTCCTTCCAGGCTGACATTCCTTAGGACAAATTCTTCTACTGGGTGCTGTTGACATTTGGGGCCAAATAATGCTTTGTTGTGGGGCCATGCTGTGCCCTGCAGGATGTTTAGCCGCATTCCTGCCTCTACCAGTGGAACTCCCCCCACTCCCCACCCCAGGAGTGACAGCCAAAAACATTCCAGACATTGCCAGATGTCCCCTGGCGGGGCAGAATTGCCTGCAGTTGAGAACTTCAGGGAACTCCTGGCTCCAAGCAAACCCATCTCTCAGGACTAACTTGCGCTCACCAGGTTTTACAATGGCAGCCCCAACCAAAGGGGCAATTCGGTCATTTAAATTAACAGAGAAGAATTGGAAAAAAAAAAAAGAAAGAAAAGAAATGAAGGGCAGACATGTCACCATGAAGTACTCAAATATGGCCCACTCCACAGCCTTCTGCTTGTGTGGTCCCAGCCCCAAGGCCTGGCTGAGCCAGCTGGCCTCAACTCCCCCAGGCGGGTGGGACAACCCCCTGGGCGGGATAGATTAACATATCTACAGAAAGAATTGTGAGCACGCTTCCCTTAACTGACTTCAGGTCTGTGTGCTGGGATTTCCTGATTAATTCCCAGTTTCTAGGCCAACCAGTGAGCTCCACACCCAGGTCTCACTGGTTATTTATTTGCCTCTTAGCACCCTCCCCTCCCAATCTTGAAGGCATTTCAAGCCTCTCCCGCCTTCTCACTTACACAAGAGGGCCCTTTTACTACTTGTCCTGGGACCAGCCCCTACTTCAGGTAAGGCCCCGGCTCCCCAGCCCAATGCCTGGTAACGCTGGGCGTACAACCACCTTGTCCCTTCCTTTGTCTGCCCTTCTCCCTTCCAAGGCTGGAAAGATGGGCATGGGGGGGGGGCGGGGGGGCATGGGTATATCTGTTCTTCCAGACTCCCACGCAATTCCAGAACCCTCTCTGAACCCTTGTATCCAGCCTACCGTGGGCCAGGCACTGAGGGTACAAAGGTGAACCAGACCGGGGCTGCCTACAGGATAAGACAGAAATTTTAAAAGCATTGCATGTACTTGCATGATTTGTTCTTTCCCACAATGTCCCTGGATCTTCTTTCAGGGTCAAAGGACCTTCCGTAGCTTCACATAAATGAGCAGAAATTCTACATCTTAACCCCCGCATCATGTGGAAATTTAAGAAGTTACTTAGGACCGAATGATATAATGAAAGTTTTGTGGGGTCACCAAATTCCTCCTTCGGCCTCCGTTTCTAGGTGGAAGAGTGGGGTTAAAGTTTAAGTAGGGGAAACAGGGAGAGAGGACCGCAGAAATATTTTAAATGTGCCTGATTGTTTTAATTATTTATATTGGGTCCAATTTTAGCCAAATTGGGACTTCATCTCTGCCCCCCCTTCTGTCTTCTCAAATGGCTGCACTGTGATTTGTCTCTAAGACAGTCTGGTCTTAACAGCTTCTCTGTGGCTTGGCTCCCCAGAGAGGATGCACCTTTCTAGAGCATGTGGTTTACCAGGCTGGGATCTAGTTGTGTCCTGTGGGTGTTGGGCAAGCAGTGAGTGGCAGTTTCCTAAGAACGGGTACACCATGGGACGCGACCCTGCCTGCCTCTCTGGGCAGGGAGAGGATTAGCAGGCTGGCAGTCAAGGTGTCCAGCCTTGTCGGAGGCCACAGGAACATTGCATTGGCCAGAATCTGGAGACTGCCAGGCCTCCCTCTCTAGACACTTTCTGCTGGGCCACAGAGATGGGGGGCCTTGTAGGGACCACGAGAAGCAGCATGGCAGAAGGGAGGACCAGGTCCCCAACCCAGGTCACCTGCTTACTTTCTGTGGGACCTTGGACTCCTTGAGACCAGGGACTGTCTCTGGTTCTGCACTGGTCGCGGCACTGGGAGGTAGCCTCGCATGGCCTCTGTGTCCTCATTTCCTGACCTGGTCAGGGAGGAGGCCGGCGTACTGGTCAGCTTCTTCAGCCACCGACACGGTGGGGCCATTTTGGGAGTATGCCAGCGAGTGTGGAGAGCTGCAGGATAAACCAGGCCCACGTCACCCAAGCATCTGTTTTGCTGAAAGATCCAAGATATATTTTATTTAAAAAAATAAAACGAACATGGATATGCCATGATATAACATGCAACATTTACATGAACTTTTAAGGCAAAACATGCTTGGTTGTTCGGATGGCTTTCGGCCATAGCTCCAGATCCTTCAGTTAGCTTCCTCAGCTGACGGGAACATCTCTGTGGAAAGATTTTAGAGGGAAAACTGAGCTGGGTGATGTCTAAGTGACTTTCTGGGAAGGAAGAGTCCATTTATCATGCTGTCCCTTCCACTACCTTTCCTCTTTACTACTGTCACTAAACAGAGAGTCTTGGCGATGGGATGGAATAGGGCAGGCCATGAGCCATCCCTGGGGACTGGCTTGCCTTGACTCTGTTTCTTCCTTGTTTCTCTGTTCCTGATGGGATCATTTATGGACGGTTGCTTGAGTCCCTCTCTTTTGGCTCTGGTCACCCACCCTCCTGGACTTTCTTCCTTCTATTGGAATAACCCCTTCTCTAGATTAGCCCAATGCCCATTCTGTTCTTTCTAATCTCTCTCCCTCGCCCATTGCCTTGACTGTCTCCAATAAGGAGTTGCTTTAACTCCTACTGCTTATAGATATCTTTTATCTTATCACCAGTTTATGATACATTACCTCCTGTTCTCATAAAGATTTCTCTCACTGGGGTTATCTTTTGGAATTTGAACAAAATAGCCGGGCATGTGAAATTTGCCAATTCAAATCCTAACAAACTGTCCTCAAGGTACCCATCTCTTTAAGGGTCCCACCCTCTCTAGGGGTTGAAGAATAATCCAACCCAAACCTCCTGCCTTAAATAAGAAGCCTTGGCATGGGCAGACCTTGTTGTAATAGAGGGAAAGAGGAGAACCTAGTACCTAACTACCCCAATAAACTGCTTTTTTTTCCCCCTTTATAATAAGACGTTGGTGGATGAAAAAAAAAAAAATCTGAACTGTGGACTTTGCCCAGGCACAAACAAACCAAGTTTTATTAGATATACTTGAGAATAATAAGGAAGAAGGGTAGGCCTCTCGTGTGTGTGTTGTGTGTGTATCCTTGCTCTTTTTAAAACCATGTTTTTGGGCCACCTGGCCGGCTCAATCAGGAGAGCACACGACTCTTGATCTCGAGGTCAGGAGTTCAAGCCCCATGTTGGGTGTAGAGATTACTTGAACAAATAAAACCATGTTATCAAGCGTGGATATACAATATCACTTGACACAATGTTTCACTGAAAATGGAAATCATGCCGTTAAAGTCTTAGGGTGCAATGGCGTCTGCTCATAAGAAGTACTACAGTATATTCCAGTGAAATTTGCACTTGAAAATTCGTGTGACGCAGGGCAGGGCATTACGGTGTGGAGCCTGCTGAAAGTAGAGAAGGAAAGCGTACTCTGTGACCATGGGGAGTTTATTGTCTAATTCAGCTTAAACCAGCAAGTCTGCCAAAGCCTATTCCATTTACGAGATGGTAGAGTATCTAGTTGGGGACAGATTCAACCATGTGGAAGACAGCCCCAAATCTGCAGTATACAGGGGGAAAAATTATTCTCGAAAGCCTATGTACTTTGCGAGGCTTAATCTGATTTTACCCTGAACATACTCACACAGCAAGTGTAATCCTGAAATGACTGGCTTAGCAAGCTTGGTTACCTGTTTGCCTGAGCAAATGGTGGAAAAGGAGCCATCGATGGCAGGGTAGGAAACCCAAGAACACATGTCCAGCAGACCCGTGGTCCTGAGCCCTTGGTGTGGCATCTGATGTACTCCATTTACTAAAGCAGGACAATCCAGAGGACGCTGGAAAGATTGCCATCAGAAACAATGGTTTTGTCCACTCTATCTTTTGGCAAGTTAGTTCTAAATTTTAACTTTCCAGAAAATTATTTCATTCAAAACAAGTTGTTCCCTGGCTGAGATGGGTGAGGAAGGAGATGGCGACAGGTAACGTCGAGGTGGCCGGCTGCTTGCTCCCTGCCACAGCCCACCCCCGGGGAAGCTGGGCTCTGAGCTGGCCTTCCAAGCCCCGGATGGCATGTCCTGGAGTGTCTGTTCCCTGTTTAGTTCCTACCCCGGGCTACGACAGAAGGAAAGGGGAGGTAAATCAAAGGAAGAAGGAGTGAGCCTCTGTGGAGCTGGCCGTGGGAGGGCATGCTGAGCTAGCACGCATCCTTGGTGTCGGATGCAGAGTCGGGGATGCAGCCACAGATAATGCGGAGGGAGCACCAGGCTGCAGTGAGCAAGGAGCTGCGTCTCCCTCACTTTAGTCTGGTCTCAGGGTCTCGGGGGCAGAGGCTCACCCATGTTCTCAGCCTTGCCTGTCTGTTAGAATTGCCCACCTTGGACTGGTGCATCGAGTCTCTGGTTCCTCGATTTTTTGTTTGTTTGTTTTCTAGGTGATTCTGATGGGCTGGGAGAACTGGAACCATGTGACAGCAAGGTGGCTAGGAAGACAGTGTCTCTGGACAAACAAAACCAGGGGCAGGACAAAGGCGATGAGGATGATGATGCTAACTAGCTACGTTTAAGGTTCTCATGTCCCAGGCAGGGTTCCAGAAACAACTAATCCTCACCATGACCCCATGAAGTAGGACCTATTGTCTCCATCTTACAGATGAGGAGACTGAGGTTAAGTAATTTGCTCAGGATCGCATAGCCCATAAAGCAAACCAACTCTTTGGCTCTTGAGTCCCTGCTCCGGTGTTAAGGTTGATACCTTTACGGGACGCAGCCTCTTCAGATCCTCAGTAGGCAAGGTTCCGTGTTAGAGGAGTGTAGCAAGGGGCTAAGGGTCTGCGTCATAACTAGAGCAGCAAGAGTCTGGTAGGTTCTGTTCTCTCTGACCAACATGTATTCCTAGAATAGAGGTCGAGTTAAATTATTGAGTTGTCTCACATCAGATACAGCTTGGTAACATTGCTTTATTAGCTGGCTTTTTGGCAAGTAAAACATCCCACCTGCCTGTGGGGAATGCTGCTTTGTTAATGGTGATGTCCTGATCTGGGTGTGGTGTAGCAGCTCCATCCCACAGACACTGTGGTCAACCTATTAATGCACCATAAGCTGGGTGTTTGTCTATAACAGTGTGGTGGATGTGACTAGCCATTCAAGTCATTCATGTTATGAATATTTATTACCCACCTGCCACAGCCAGGTCCACATGCTGGACACTGTGGATCCCGGATGAAAACACTGGGGCTCCTAAGGAATTCAGGCTTGTAAGAAGGCAGACAGATATACATAGGAAAACATTTAGTGACCTTATATGGCCTTGGCACTGTGCTTAATCTTTTACATCATTTACTCCTGCGGTAAGTGATGATTACCACGCAGTGGTTAAGTCCTTTAACCATGGACTTCACAGTGAAGATAGAAGGGGCTGTGAGAAGACAGGGAAAAAGGCATCTCGCGGTTTCGGGGGGAGGCAGCGGGATGGTACAGTCTCGGGCAGGGTTTGGAAGGATGAATGAAGGCTGGGAGGAAGGGGGAAGGGAGGGCAGCAGGTGGAGGGGACAGAAGACAGGGGCCGAGGTGTGCCCTCAGGGAAGACTGTCCTGACCTCCTCACCGCCCTACCTGCCCTCACTTTCCCTTCTAAAAACACATTGCAATTCCGGGAGAGTCCTCGCCCCCGATGTTAGCATTTAAAATTCTCTCCTCATTCTTCCCCACACTGTAGCAAGCTCCTTGAGGCCGTTTGGTGTCTCTACTGCCCAGGGTGGTGCCTCAGTAAATATTTGTTGAAGGAATGAAAGGCATCCTCTGAGGAGGGGGCCCTTCCAGTGGGAGGGACACCCCCCTCCCGCCCCCCATGCCTCAATGGCATCCCAGCAGCAAGCCGCCAGGCCAGTGGGGCTTTTGTTAAAGAAGACACTGGCCCTCCTTCCCTGGGAGAGGTTTCTGTTTGTCAGCATGCAATGTAGTTCAGTATCAGTCCCAAAGACATACGGTATCAAGTGGCCATGGGTGCCTTTGATGGTGGCCCACCTGCCCGTGCAGGTCTGAGAACAGAGGTGAGGAGTCAAGTGTAACCACTCCGTGAGCTCAGGTGCTCGGCTCTGGTGGGTAGCTTGGAGTCAGCTACTGACATGTTTTTTTAAATGAACCGTTTTCCCGGAGATTCTTGTGTACTTTCTGGCAATTCTTAAATGCCTTTCTAAGTTGGGCAGATTTGAGGAGCTGCCCATGGGGACGGTCAGGGCGCCACTGAGTGGGAGCAGCCTCATGGGCGTGTGAACTACAAGGTCACCCAGGAACTTGCACTTGGTGTGAGATTCTCCATTCAGGGTCTTGAAATTCTTAATACATTTTGAACAAGGGGCCCTACGTTCTCATTTTGCCCTGGGCCCCCCAAATTATCTAGTCCATATGGCATTGAGTCTAAGGAGGTTTATTGGGTGTTGGTGAATGCCAGCTAGAATGGGCAAACTACAGTCCCGCCCTAACTCTGGACAGCTTTTCAAAAGCAGGACCTTGTGAGACAAGATGGCCACACAAAAATAAATCCGTGATCACCAGCAGCTCAGAGCACAGGGGTGACTGCTGTAGCCGGTCACGTTAGGTCATCTCAGTACAGGAAGGGTGGTGTGTTGCTTAGCCAAGCTTGTGACGTTGTCCCCAAGTTCTTGACCTCTGGCCATGTGACTAAACCTTAAACTGAATCTTACTAAAACCCAGGCTGAAGAAAGGCTCTCTGTGGATGGTGTTTCCATGGTTTTCTGGGAGGAAAATAGAACCGTCTTCCAACATATGAAGATGCCGAAGTCTAAGACTGAATTTGCCTCAAATAAGAGAAATCATTTCGGGTGATCATGAGAGATTAGTGCTCTCCTGTGTCCATCGAAGTGTGTACGTTTTCTGTATTTTGTTGCCTTTCTGACTCAAGACGTGAATCACAATGTAGGTTTCATGTTTTCTCCTTGTGGAGAGTCTGCCAAACCTATTTGTAGGAAATTTGTTTTCAAATGGGGAAGGATAGAGAATTTAAAGTGGAATTATTTCAGTTATTTCAGTTACTCCAGTCAAGACAAATCACTGTTGTTTTTTTAAAGATTTATTTATTTATTTATTTATTTATTTATTTGAGGCAGGGTGGGGAGGGACAGAGGGAGCAGGACAGGGAGTCTCAAGCAGACTCTAAATGTGGGACTCGATCTCATGACCCTGAGATCACGACCTGAGCCAAAACCAAGAGTCGGTCACTTAAGCGACTGCACCATCCAGGCGCCCCCAAGACAAATCACTTTTTAAGGAATGCAGTGAATTTACAGTTTTCACCTCTGATTTGGCATTCTCGATCTTGGTGATCTCATGGGGCATGTATCATTAAGATGGGAGACAAGTAAAATTCCTTGTTTCCCAAAGTCGGGAGATGTAAATACTCGAGCCTTTATTCTGGTAGGCAGGACTTCTCCCAGATATTTCAGTTTAGTAACTAATAAATAATGAAAAAAACAAGGAGCCAGCGTGCAGCCACTAAAGCTAAATGATGCTGAGTTGACTTAATTTATTTTGTTGGTACCGTTATTGGGTGAGTCAGCTGGGAAAATGGTGGAGCAAAGGTGTTATTTTTATTTAAGTAAAAAATATAACAGAATGTATGCTAACATCTTTGTGTATATGATAGTGAAGCTGGGGGTTGGGAGACCAGCTGGACTCCACAGCTAATGGGACAACAAAACAGGCTTGTTTTTATTTCCACTATGAAATAGAAGATGGAACTCATGCTCTTTACTTTTTTCTGTTTTACACCTCTTTCTCATTCATTCCTGCCCACATTCCTTTTTAATTTCCATGAAGAAAATTAATTTAAATCAGCTCCTCATTTTCAAAGAATCGGCCTGTCATTCTTTTTCATTGTTGGGAATTCAACCATTTTTTAAAAAATCTCTTTCTTCCATTCATTCGTCTAATTTTGGATGGCTTTTTTGAGATCTACTTTACAAATGATAAAATTCACCCATTTTAAGTGTACATACAGTTCAGTGAGTTGGGAAGTTTATACAGTTGTGCAATGGTCACCAAAATCCAGTGTGGAGCCTTTCAATCACCCCCAGCAAGTGCCTTGTTCCTATGCACGTGATCCTTACTTGTCCCTGTCGCCCCAGGTGATCAGCAATCCATCTTTTGTTTCTATGGTTTCACCTTATATGGGAGCTGCATATCGATGGAAAAATTCACTATATAGTGTTTTGTGTCTGGCTTCTTTCATTTAGCAGTTTTTTTGAGGTCTGTCTATGTGTTACATGGGTCTGTAGTTTGTTCCTTTGTTTTGTTGGGCATTATTCTATTGACTGGCTAGACCGTGTCTTGTTTGTTCACTCACCTGGGGGGGGGCGGCGATATATGGTTTTCAGCATCCATCCAGTTTTAAGTTTACCACTTTTATTCCTGATCCAAAGTAAGGATTAGAAATAAGTCCCGTTTTCCTTGCTACTTCATCCCTATCCCCAGGATCACACTTGAGGGATCCCAACATCCATAGGAAGGGCTTGGAGGAAGAGTGAGGTACGCTGTCTCCACCCATCCACGGCCTACAGTCTCTCTCTCAGAATAGCGCAGCAGATGTCTTGAGTTGGACGCTGTAGGTTGATCAAGTTAACAACTCTGACTCTGGGAAAAGAGCAAGTCTCTCCAACCTAAAACTGGACAACAGGGGACATAAATTCCTGACTTCTATCCTGGTTCATTTGTCTTCCAACCAAAAAATGTAAAAATTTCTATGTTGCAAATTGATGAGCCCACTTTTTCTACTCAATTATTTATCTCCCCACTGATTTCATTAACTAAGTGAAGCTTTTGGCAACTCACCAGATTTCATTCACAAACTCTTTCCGTCAGTGTCTACTACATGCAGGCTCCGTGCTGGTTCCTGGGGGACGGGGTAAGCCGCCAGACACCAGCCCTGCCTCATGGAGTCCTGCTCCTGGGAAGTGTTGTCAGCTTCTGCTCCGTTTGGCCATTAAAGGGCAGCTGACTTTATAGTTCTAGTAGAATCTCTTTCGCATATTTGAGCCCTGAAATTTTATCTGAATTTAATCACGGTGAGTCTGCTATAGTGAATATAGTCTATTATATACTTTAGTGGGTCACATTGATAGTAAGGAACATAAACAGAGTATTCAGTCTCAGGTATTCAAAACCTTTGACCCACTGAAGATTTTCTCTAGATCTTAAGCACAGAGCCTAATTAGCCTACATGGTGACGATAGCTTCTGTTGGCATGCATGCCTAGGGCTGATTTCCCTTTGCTCTTTGAGACTGACTGGAAGACTTAGGGGTAGTAAATATCCTTATAGCCTTTGCCTACAAGTTTTGCTTAGGATCGAAGGTGAGATCCCATCCTTCCTTTATTTATGGCTTAGTGTCACAGACATCATCCAGCTTAGGAGGATACAGTCTACATCCTTACGGTGTCCTGGTGGGCACTCACATCACACAAGCAGACCTGGGCACCGCCATCTTGCTCTGTTCCCTGGGTGAGGGGAGGGTGCCTTTTTCCTGCAGGCCAAAATTCCCCTCGTTCTTCCCCTATAAGGACTCACCCATTCCTTTTTTTTCCAACAATGTCAGGACATGTGTGATTATATCACAAGTAGAATTAAGCCGACAGTGCTTATGTTTTGTCATCTGTAGGGCCAGGAGTTTGTTTTGCTTTTTTAAACAACACTGAGATATAATTCACAGCATAAAGCCCACCCATTCAAGTGAACAACTCAGTAGTTTGTGATATATTCAGAGTTGTGCAATCATCATCACTATCTACTTTTAGAACATTTCATCACCTCAAAAAGAAAAGAAAAGACAAGGAACCCATACGCAGGGGCAGTCACTCCCTATCCCCCTCCCCTACAGCCCTGGACAACCACTAGTCTACTTTCTGTCTCTGGATTTGCCTATTCCGGGTCTTTCATATACACAGAACCATACAGTATGTGGTCTTCTGTGACTGGTTTCTTCACTTGGTGTAATGTTTTTGAGGTTCCCCCATGTTGTCGCATGTATCAGTCATTCATTCTTTTTTGTGGCTGAGTAATGTTCCATTGGTGGATACACACCATTTTGTTTGACCACGCAGCTCTGGATGGATATTAGGGCTCTTTCCATCTTTTAGCTATTATGAGCAATACTGCTATGAACATTCACATACAGGTTTTGGGCGGACTTCATGTTTTTATTTCTTTGGGGCATGTACCTAGGACTGGAATTTGGGGATCATATGGGAACTCTGTTCAAAGCCGGGTGCTTTTCATTCACTTCCTAAAATCTTTCAGAGGCTAAGGAAACAAGCATCCTTTGCATTGATGTCTCAGACCTTCAAAGCCAAGTCCCTTTGGTAGTCAGGCCTATCTCAAAATGTTATCAGAGACCTGATGCAGGAGAATTTTATGCATGAGATACCACAGGGAAGGAATGAAGAAGAAACTATCAGAAGGGCTGTTGGTTTTGCTCCTGTAGTGGTGATTACATGGGGTTTTCTGACAGGGAACCAGGGCTGTGTCCTGTCCAACCTGATGTACCTCTGTACTGCCCTCAGGATAGTAAAAATGGTTTGTTGGGTGTGTTCAGCAGCGTGTGCCCTTTTCTTTCTTTTAGAATTTTAATTTTATTTTTATTTACTTTTTTTTTTTTTTTTTAAGTAGGCTCCATGCCCAGCGTGGGGCTTGAACTCATGACCCTGAGACTAAGAGTTGTGTGCTCTATGGACTGAGCCTGCCAGGTGCCACAGTGTGTGCCTTTCTCTGAACAGTTTTAGGACATCAGCTTTTTTGAGTTTAGGCATTGTATTTCCTGAGCTCTCTACTCTGCCAGGATTTGCTTTCTTAGAAAGTAGGAAGTCCTGTGAAGAGCGTTATCTGAAACCAAAAAGCACTTGCTTTCTGTATTGAATCCATTTTTTGTTCTCGCATTTGAGTCAGTATTTACCAATCTTTAAGAATTAAATTACTGTTTGAATAAAGCTTAGATCAAGGATTAAAGGAGTAAGTCTCCCAGCAACAAACCATTGCTAAACTATACTTCTGTCCATGGGAAGGACCTGTTGAAATGGTACCTGGAAGTTTTGTAAGAATGTATTGTCCCCCATATTCCCTGATATTTAGGTATTTCTTACTCTGCACAGAGGAGTGACATAACCATGAAAAAAAGATAACCAATGAATTGTACATATATATAAATCACCTTATAATATTTTGTAGAATTTCAAACCAATTGTCTTATTTTTCACCCCCATAGTTTTGTGGAGTAAGTCAATGGGAATGATAGAAAAGGAAACTGGAGGCCCAAACTAAACAAGTCATAGAACTTCCCTGAGCCTTCATTTCCTTATCTATAAAATGGGTACACTGATAAATCAGACACCATTGTCAGTACCAAGTAATGTACAACACACTTAAGTAATCTGAAAAGTGTGGTGCAAAAGTTTGAACTCTTTTTTTTATATAACTAAAATACATTACCCAAGTAGGGTAATGCATTACCCCAACACTCTCCTATTGGGAGTATTTACCAGCATAAAGAAGAAAATTACTATTTTCCATCATCTCTAACTCAGAACATCCTTCTAGAGTGTTAATTGTCCAACCATTTTGAAAAGCAATTTGTTAACATCTGGGAAAGTTGGAAGTGTGCTGTTAATGCAGCAATTCCAATTCCAGTGGTCATGAATGCATCATCTGTAATAGAGAAAAAGACTGGAAATGCCCTAAATGTCCATCAATATGATAATACATTAATTTTTGATATGGTCATACAAAAGAATACTTTTCTTCACTTAAAACAACTAAACTGGGTATCCAGCATAACATTTCAAAAAACAGTGAGTGTAGAAAAGAAATCATAAAAGGATTAAAATATTATTTATATACATCTTTGCAACTAAAAACATATATTGTCTGTGAATACAGATACATACAGTAGAAGAATAGACGGAAGAAAACACATGAATTTCAACCTCAGATTGGAGAAGTGGCTTCAATATCTATAATAGATTATTTCTTGAAAAAAAAAAACAAAACACGAAGCAGGTGCTTGGGTGGCTCAGTCGGTTAAGCATCTGCCTTCGGCTCAGGTCATGATCTCAGGGTCCTGGGATCGAGCCCCGCATCGGGCTCCCTGCTCAGTGGGGAGCCTGCTTCTCCCTCTCCCTCTCCGCCTGCTTGTGCTCTCTGGCTCTCTCTGTCAAATAAATAGATAAAATCTTAAAAAAAAAAAAAAAAATAAAGCAAACATGACTAAATATCAATGAGGTAGAACATTTTATATGTTTTGTATATTTAAAATATTTCAGAAATTTAAAAAGTTTGATGGCTTATCATCCAGACTATTTCATAAGTATAGAGATACACTTTTCTCATCTTACACAATTTGTCTCCTGCCATACATAATTTTGTTGATTGTGCATATTATAAACATCTTTTTGTCACTAAATATGCTTTCTCGTTGTTGTTCTTCCTAGCCCTCCTAAGTCTTTCTGTTACAATTTAATTATTTACTCAGAGAAGAAACAAAACTCCTGGTGCTTCCTCTTACTATTTTATAATTATTTTCTATTTATTTATTTGTAATTAAAAATTATTTCTAATTCATTTATGATATATTTGGTCCCTGACACTGAAGGAGCTCATAACCTAAAAGCAGAGGTAAAATTAAAGTCTGGTTTAATCAGGGCACAAAGAATCCATTGAGTTTCTTGCGTAGTTCCTTAAGTCTGGGCATTCACAATGTGGAACTTCAATTTACTGTTTCCAAAAATAACCATCAAACAAGTGTCTGGGTTGGAAAAAGAATTCTCCCGTCCTGGGGGACCTGACTCAGTCACTGGCTGCTGCCCATGACTCCCTTCAATTTTTCCTGTGTCCCAGGATGCCCTGTGGGTCCCTGTGTCCCAGGATGCCACATTGCGGCTGCCTGTGTCCCACGAGGTCCTGTGGCTGCCTGTGTCCCAGGAGGCCCTGCGGCTGCCTGTGTCCCACGAGGCCCTGCGGCTGCCTGT
>NC_058410.1:7488008-7539135 GCF_002201575.2 Neomonachus schauinslandi
GAGGCCCTGCGGCTGCCTGTGTCCCACGAGGCCCTGCGGCTGCCTGTGTCCCACGAGGCCCTGCGGCTGCCTGTGTCCCAGGATGCCGCATTGCGGTTGCCTGTGTCCCAGGATGCAGGCACAACAATGAGACACACTTTTAGTGTATGAAGAGTGAGTCTGGTTTTTGTTGTTCTTAAATGAGAATTCTTATTGTTGACAGACACGTGAGGAAATGGGTATTTTTGTATTCTGTTGGAAAGAACGTAATAACTACAAACCTTTTGGAAATGGATTTGACGATATTTGCCAGATACTTTAAACCATTTGCTCCTTGAACCCAGAAATCCTATTTATTCTAAGGAAATAACTAAAAAATCAGAAGAAAAGTTACTCCCCAAATTATTAATCATTGCTTTATTTATTATTAAAAAGGCAAAAAGAAGTCTAAACATACAACAATGAGGCATTAAGATAATTATGATATGCCCAGTGTAAGTACTAGAAGAGTTATCTTGTGTTATATGGACGTTGAAAATGATCTCACTAAAGCTTAAGAAAAGGACATATGAAATTGATTTAACCTAAGAGCTCAACTATATTTAAAAAAACAAAAAGGCCTCTGCAGTGGTTGTACCTAGCAAAGAAAAAAAGAAAAAAAAAGTCTGTGCATTCACCAAAGACTGAAAGAGAATAAACCAAAATGTCAGCGACGGTTATAGGTGCTAAAATTTCTACATTTTAGAACTTTACAGATTTTATATAATGAATGTGAATTACTGTTATAATGGGGGGAAATTATCTTTAAAAATATTCCATGACTATGGCTAAGTGACTTACATAGTGAGCATAATTTCCTTTACTTTTATCAGATTTGTATTTTATTTTTGTATTTTTATTTTTTAGATTTGTACTTTAATAAAAGAGTCTTTGTTTAAAAACAAAACAAAACCAAAACAAGTAAACGAACAAAAAAACCAGTCCACTCTAGTCCCCAACCAATATCTGAGCTCCCCTGATGGGGTTTAAGTAGGTAATTTGCTTTCATTTTAGTTGTTTTCATGTCAGTTTGATATATATTGCCTCATGCAATTTCAGCATTTATAGAAGAGGATTCCATGCTTGTTACACAACGTGATGGCTTAGGGAACAATCATGGGGGGTTATCTGCATGGCTTTTGCTAGGAGAATAAATTGTTGGGTCATCTGCCCGGTGCTTATTGTAATGGGAAAGAAACCTAGGACATTGTCAGTTCATGCTATTGCTTTTGCATTTTGCTTTTGACAATTCAGAGTTATTGGTATGAAGATCAAATTATATTCGGTCATCTAGAGATTCAGATTGGATCAATATTTATTGAGCTTCTATTTATTCTGTAAGAAATGGATGGGGTGGGGGTTCATCCTGGGCCTGGAAATATTACTCAGTAAGTGCTGTAGTTTTTTGAGCATAGTACTGACCCACATAAGACACAGAAAGGAGCCCTGTAAGAATCCCCTGTGCTTACCTTCAGAGGGCTAATGCAATGGTATAAACTTATAACAATAAATATGAATCAATGAATTTTTAACCGAATGGATGAATGAGTGGCTTCATTGACAACCTAATGAATGAATAAAGCTGTCAATGGATTAATGAATGTTTGCACAGATCCAAGAATACCTGTCCCGGATTCTACCTAACAGAAGTTGGAAAGAACATCACTGCCCTCACCAAGCATCCTCTGTTCCTGAGCTTTGTGACTAGAGGAGAAAAAGAAAAGGAGAGAGAGGAGGTTCTGCTTCATGGTTTATCACTGTTGTTATTAGTGAAACTTTTCGAGGAATAGCCAGTCCGTAATGACCCCGAAAGCATTGTTCCTGTCTGAGTACTTCAATATTCCGTGGTCATATTTCAGACCTCTCTAGAAACAAGGATACTGTAAGTCAACTTATTTTGGGCCCTCACAGCCAGCAATTCTGTCTTCAATAAATGATTCATGTCAGGAAAGCATTTGAGTGCATTTCTTTTCTAATAAGTCTCTCTTCAGGTCCATTATGCATGAATCAAGTCAGGGAAATTGCCTGGGTTCATTGACATCCCTTTATGAAAATCAAAGAAATGAAGGATTTAAAATCTAGCCTTATTGATCTCCCACCTTCCACATACTCCTTACCAGAAAAGGAAGAGTTGGCAACAACAGGGCCTCCAAGAACCTAAGGATCAAGGGCGCTCAAGGAATAGTGAGGAGGACAGAGAGGGATCCATCAGAGAAAAGCGCCCACTCACTGGTGTCCGAGACACAGAAGAAAAAGGCCACTTGCTTATTTCACCCAAAATTAGTTCCCCTGAGTGGACCCTCACGGAACCCTCCCCCAACACACACAATGAGCCCCACTGATAACGACAGAGCCAGCAGAGTGCCTCCTGCAAGCTCCACTCCCTGCTCGAAACCCCAGGTTATTAATGCCATGGCCGTTTCTATGAATCAGAAGCACCATGGTTGACAGCATGTGGAGAAGCAGCCCCATTTCCCATTTTCTGAGCCATAAAGTTGGGCTCGAGAGAGCCCGTGCACGCGCCTTACCTCACTGAACTCTCCCACCGCCCTTATCTGTGGTCAGTGAATCGGTCATATTCCACTGACAGAAGAGGAAGCTGACATTCCTGAAGGCCGAGTGACCAAGCTGATGCAGACACATGGATGGTCAAGAGTCCAACCCAGACCCAAGTCAACACTGGTGCTTTCCTCTCTATACTTCTGTCTTTGACCACCCCTGGAGTCATGTGGGCTCTAATCCAGTTGATACAAACCAAGGCAAGATAAGTTCCCAATCAACGGAGTACCCCCTAGTCTGTGTTTGCACCAGGTTAGCTCTTGTGTGGAAGAGATTCCCATGTGCATGTGGTTTTGTTACATAGCCTTCAAGCTTTGGCTACTATCACTTCACATCTTCTTGGCTTTATCACTTCATATCTAATGCTCGGAGCTTCCCCAGGACTGGCAGTTGGGCCATTTGTCTGAGGCTGGTGACCTTTGTCGGTTACAGGCCCTATTCCCATGGCCACAGACAGTGTCGTCCTGTGCATAATGGCGAAGAGTCATCATTTTTGATGGAGTCGTTGACCCAGACAGACTAGGTGGGCTAGGCCAGAATAAGTGAAAAGATTTGTGCGATCTTATCAACGTTACTAGAAAATCAATGCCAGAGAATGTCTCGGCTATCTCTGGTGGCTCAGTACTCATATCCCCACGGTCTCCTGACCCGGCCACTCCCAGACCATGTGGGGTTGTTTGGCCAAACTGGAGCCTGCTTAAAGGTTAGAGCTTCTAAATACTGAAGAGATTCGGGTGCATCCCCTCCCCCAAGGGGTATCGAGAATAAAATTATTAAATTATAAAATACGTTTAAGGAAATTTCCAACGAAGTTTTAAATTTTGCCATATTTTAAAGGCTTTCCATTATTATTTGTTTTTGATTGATTTTGAAATATTAAAGATCAGATTTTATGAAAAAAATTTAGGCACCATGATTTGCTGGTGACCTAAGTTGCACCAGTAAGTTGGCCCCAACCTCACCCTGCTCAGAAGTCAGCCCCCTGCAAATTGCTTCCTGGTGGATGCAGACACACCTTTTATCTGCTTATTCTTAACATATTCCATATCGCCAGAGCTCCTTATTGCGAGGCTCCCGGGAAATACTGGTATGTTCAGAGGGCACCAAGATGATCATGGTCTTGATCTTGTCAATACCACTTTTTATTTCTCTGCGGCGTCGTAAAGGCAAAATCCATATCAGATGTTCAACTTATTTCTTCCATGCAGTTTAGATAGCTAACTAACTGAAAAGAGCCTCCAGAATCAGTGATTTTGAACAATCTTACTTTAGGACAGGAATGGGGACAAAATCATTTAATTAAAACTTGTGAGTGGGCTTTGGGGGTCTTACAAATCACTTCATCTCAGGGTCATCCCGGATTGTGTGGATGTCAAAAAAAATGCCCAGACAGGGAATCTTATTAAAACAAACAGAAGAGGGGCGCCTGGCTGGCTCAGTGGTAAAGTGTGCAACTCTTGATCTCAGGGTTTGTAAGTTCGAGCCCCATGCTGGGTGTAGAGATTGCTTAAAACCAACAGGAGAAACTGATTGTGAGAACCACGGTGGAAAGGTTAGTAGGAAAAGATGGTAGGTGGTTTGGGGTCGTGGGCAAAGCAGCTGAAGGAGGAGGAGACAGGCCAGGCAGCCCGGGAGTGCCAGCCAGCGGGCTTGTACTAAGGAGCTCCTTCGTGCGGGCCTGAGCTGGGCGCTTTCTTTCTGTACGTTCGTGCAGGTAAGCGTCACACCATTCCTGGAAGGAGGGGATTATTACCTCCATTACACAGTCACAGAAACTGAGGCCGAGATGAGAAGCCCAAGGTCACACAGTCAGTAAGTGGGGATTTGAACCCAGTGTTTGCCCGCGGAGCTATCCTTGGCGGGCTTGGCTGCTCGGCTTGTCACGGCCCGCGTGGGAAGGGAGAAGTGGGCACCGGAAGACCGCAGGCCTGACCACGTTGCCTTGGTGACGGTAGGACTAGAGTAGGAGGTGGTTTATATACTGAATAAAGCTCTCCTTTTTTGTTTTTTCGGTGCCAGCCAGTGTTGCATCTGCCTCACGCCTGCTTCTGGAGGCCCAGAGCTGGTCCCGGGCCATTTCCCCACTTGGAGAGACCTGAGGGGGTAACTGCCGCGTGGTCCTCGGCTTCCACGTATTTCCACACGTGTCCCCCCCACAGGTGTGGCACTGACTGACGGCCACCATTGAAGAGCCAACAATTTCCATTCAAACATCCGTCCTGCTTCCCTTCTCTCTCTGAAAAGTTTTCCTTATTAATCGGAATCTTCTTATTTAAAGCGGGAATGTCGGTGCTTCCCCGTTTGGAAGATTAGTTGTCCTCATTTCGTGTCAGTTTTTGGTTTCGTGATACTGGACTTTTGGGAAACTTCCAGAAATTGAACATCATTTAACACGACGCATATTCCACGGAGTACCTAGCAAAAGAGTTCACACACTCTTGGCGGTTGGGAAGGCCCTCCCCAGGCAGGTGGCTCCCGGAGACCACGCACGCTGTGAGGCCAGAGCCCCCCGCACCCCATGACCATGGGAGAGCAGGATCGGGGTTTAGAAACGGCAGACATTGCTCTGGAAGGAAGGTGTGACTGACGCTGTGTGGGACCGACTGGCAGGGCGGTCGCTCACAGCTCAGGGTCACCCCAATGTCAGAAATGGGACCATGAATTGAAATACGGCATGGTGCTCTGAAGGCCCAAGTTCATGTGAGGTCTAGCTACCTCGGGCTTCCTGTGTCAACGACAGCATGGTAGTGGGCAGAGCACGAGCCTGGCTTTCAGACATTTACTCACTCTTTCACCTTTGCGTGCTCCCTAGTCGAACCCCGTTTCCTCATCCGTAAGGTGTCCTATGGTGGGCTTTTGTGACAGGGAATGACATAATGTGTGTGAAACATTCGTGCGGGGATCCTGCTGCTCTGGTTACTACTCGGAAAATCTCCTGTTTAACTCTGGACGTTTTCGGCTTGGACTTGATACAGCTCCAAAAGGCCTTAGAGAGTATCTAACTTAATTTCTTTCCATCTCTGTTCTTTCCTCCAGAAAGAAAACGTTACCTAGGTTATCCATCGGTGTTTGCCTCTGAGTCTTAGTCTCCTTGGATTAGACAGAAAAGCTCTTCAGAATGTCTTTTTCTCCTATAAGCTACTCAGAACCAACTATGAAATATAAACTTAGAAGCCTCGATTTTCTATAGACGTAAGTTTTTATCATCCTAAAATTAGACTTCAGAGAGAGAGGCTTGCGGTTATTTATCAGAGGATGTAAGGACAGCGTTGAGTATGATTTATGACTTCTTCGGAGCTTGGTTTGTTTTAATGGACATCGTGTATGGTACAGGGATATTGGGCAGAGGACTGGTCCATCAAATTTTAACATAAGCTAATTTTAATAGGCTTCTGCCAAACCATTAGATGAGGATGATTTTTTAATTGAGGGCTATTTTAGTTAGAGATGGTCCCAGAGACAGTTCAATTCGGTTTAGGACACTTTCTCTCCTGTTTTGTTTCGGGCCTTGGGCCAATCTAACTCTCAGGAATCCAAAAACTAAATTTATCCTTGTTTGTCAGGACTAAGTGCTAAGTGGCTGCCTCAGGCTTCCACAAGTTAGTTGCTGCCCTCTTAGAGATCTCTGCTAAATCCATTCAACCTCACAGAGAAGGCAGAATCTGACTGTTCCAAGAGCAGAACACACCTCACTTATTTCCCCTGGGACTGCATCCATGTCCCTTTCCTCTGGGGCCACCACTGGCCCCAGGCATTCTCTGCCCTGCCGACTGAAAATATTGGTCCAGAGACAGATTCACCAGCTAGCCCTACGTTAGCTTAGTCCGTGCTGCTCTCTGCCAATCCCTGTAGTTTTCCTTTTCTTTTCATCTGGTTAACCGCGCCCCTTTGAGAGCCCCCTCTGTCCATGCGAGCTGAGGAAGAGAGAAGGAGTTGGATCCCCTTAATCACTATTGAGGAGACCCCATTGAAATAACAGGAAACTCTGGTGTGTTAGGGCGTCAGTTTTCTGTATTAGAACCAGAGACTGTTCGATTTGCAAAGGATTTTAGAGCTTACTTACTCAATTTCTTCCTAAGGAAGAAGATGCTGAAACAATAGTCAGGCCAAGCCCAGGCTCCAGGTTGGCTGACTTGTCTAAGTGTGTGTGGGGGGGTGTGTGGGGGTGTGTGTAGGGGTGTGTGTGTGGGGGGGTGTATATAAAGACAACTGCTGTTAGTGTTTTCCTAAGGCTTTCTTTGCTTCTAGTACTTTTTCCATACTTGATTTTAAAGTTGTGATTATTTTGATTTGGGGTCTTTTTTCTTGTAATATCATATTGAAAATATATTTCATTTTACTACAAACCTATTATAGTGATACTTACTCAATCGTGTGGGTTTCCCATAATTCACTTTATTGTTTCCTAATGTCGGAAATGTAAGCAGTTTCTAATTTTAGGTGCTTATAAATAATGCTTGCTGAATATCTTTGTGCAGAGAGAATTTTTCTAAAAGTTAATTTTGTCCTTAAGAGAGTTTTCTCAGAAGCTATGTTACTAGATTGAGTGGTGTGAAGATGTTTAAGGTCGTTCTAAAAAGCCCAAGTGGTTGTTCTCACACTGAGGCTAGGAGTCCCACATGACCTCATCTCTTTCAGCATGGAGTATTATTATTTTAGTTTGGAATGTAAAAAATAGGTTTTGGTTTGTTTGCTTAGTATTACATTTCTTTTCTCTCTCCTCTGTTCTGTGACCTGTTCTGCGGTGTTTGGAGTTAAAAGAGCCTAAATAAGGGGTTGTTTTGATTTCAGTGATGATACTAAATTGGTCATGGGTATTATTTTAGCAATTCACTTGGACTGATCTCTTTGGTAGAAAGTTCTGCTTCTTCTAAAACCCTGACCTGGTTCAGTGCTGTAATGTAAATGTAACAAACAAGCCAGACCTTTATAGAAACAAGCTGGCGAGAAAGCGCTAATCCCCTTTCTTTCTTCCTGAGTGTAACTGAAGTTCATGCTTATTTCATAGTTTCAGAATATTGACTAAGGCAGGATATGTAAGTCTTAACTAAGGTTCTTTTTGTTGCCTAATTGAATGCTTTACATTGAAGCTGTCTGTGTCTATTTAGAAGAGGATGCAGTTTGAATTCTCTCGTGGGGACATTCCGAGCTTTCTTTATTTGCTTATGTTTCCACTGGTGGAGGCTGGGCAGCATATGGTGCCATCTGCTTGACCATACAGAACTCGCTTCGGGAGTCCCTGGGTGCCGGGCTAGGCTGCTGTGTGCACGGCTGCTCGGCGGCTCCTCGATGTCCTCTCACTTTCAGGCTAGAAGTGCCGTGTGGGGAACACAGTGCAGCCAAGAGCATCCTGCTGGCTTGCAATTTCTCCTATTCTGAGGTCCACGTCTTCATCCCCACGGCTGGAAAGATTGTTCCAGAGTTAAGAAGGTAAAGAGTATGTGAGCTTTTGTGAATGCATCGGTTCCCACTTCTGAGTCACTCATGGAAAAGGAGAGGTTAGAATTAA
Organism: Neomonachus schauinslandi; assembly: GCF_002201575.2. Lineage (NCBI taxonomy): Eukaryota > Metazoa > Chordata > Mammalia > Carnivora > Phocidae > Neomonachus > Neomonachus schauinslandi. The sequence continues at coordinate 7,496,095 of NC_058410.1, forward strand.
AACAGTCGGGGGAGGAAATGTTTTAACACGCTTGAAGGTAAATTAAAGAAAATGTCAGGCTCTAGATATGGAGTGAGAAGAAAAATGAAGTCGATTTATATCTCACTGCTTTCCCAGAAATGCCAAAGTAATATATCTTAGCTGCTCCCCTTTGCCTCCTTATTTTCTGGCAACCACAGAAAAATTCTCCCCTTATTTGGGCACTCTCTGTGTTCCAGGCAATCTGCTAAGGGTTTCAAATGCTTGATTATCCTTGATCCTCACAGTAACCTTGTGTTGAAGGTACTGCTCCGATTTCACAGACAAGGAAGTGACTTCCATAGCTGTCAAGTGGCTGAGCCTGGATTTCTAGCCAGAGCTGCCGACTCCAAAGGTCCCCTTAGCCTTTCCAGGTCTCTAATGGCTGTGTTATATTGGCCCTCCTAAGCACTGGTGCTTGGATGCATGGTGGCCCCCACGTTGCAGAACTACCCTTGTCTGTGGCTCATGGGCTGGATTATCACCTTTGTGCTACCCTGCCAGGGGGTGCCAACACTCCCGTCCTTTCTCCTCAAGTCTGCGAGCCGCGTACTTGTTCTCCATCAGCCGCCTGCGGTTTCTTACCTCGTGCACCACCTGTGCTCCTTCATCTGACCACACCAAACCAAAAGGCAGTCCGGGAATGGGTCCATCCACCTCTCTGCCTGGGAAGGGGAAGGTCTCATTCTCATTAGCGAAAAGAATAATAAAGCAGAGGAGAAAAAAGAAACCACCATAATTCTTCTGTCAGAAATTAGCCACTATTAATAGATGGCCATGAATATAGAAATAGATGGAGATGTGAATGATATAAATGTACACATTATTATTTTACAAACCTGAATCATGCTTCTTTGTTAGCAGTTTTCACTCAGTATAATATTCTAATATTCTTCAAAGGCCTTTACTCACTGGTTTAATGCCTCTGTTATACAAGTGGTTCATGGTCATTCAACATCCCCTATGCATAACCCCTAGGTCTCTCCCATCCTTGTATGAATGACCTTTTTAGGTCCCAGTGATACATAGGGAGACTGCTTCCATTGAATAAGAAGCCTCCTCCAATCAAGCAGCTGGGAACCAATTTAACATAGACTCATGGGCAACAACGTGCCCTCAAGAACTGCCAGAGACTTTGTCAAATGATGAGTTAAATTCAAAATCTACTAAACATCAGTAGCTGGGAAGTAAAGGTAATTTGGAGTAACCTCTTCTCCTTGAACCTATTACGAGTCCCGGGGACAGGAGCTTCTCGTCTATATTTAAAACGCTGGTTCAGAAATTTTCAGGTGATGTACATTAAGCTCATAGGTCAGACTCGACCTTCTGAAAAATTCAAATAATGTATACAGATTGGTTTCCTGGCATTTTTTCCTATTCTCTATGCTTTATCTTTAAAATGTCTTCATGTGTCAGCAATTCCTCCTATATGTCACCCTCACTCACTGGATTGTGATTGGCCTGAGCTTCAATATCTGGCAAGCCCCCCCCACCCGCCGCTTTCTGTTCTCACCCACAGCCAGCTTGTGTGTGCTTCAAGCCCCAATCACGTCACTTCTTCCCTCTGTCCCCTCCTCAAACATGACCTGTGTTGGTCACTTGCAGCCGGGTTTCACTGTGTACACCTGTTGGAAGGGAGTGCCCGGTAGGGTTGGGCTTGAATTCTGCACCTCACGTGCCTGGAGCCAGCGCTCAGGACCCTAGGGTGAGTGTCGGGGAAGGACACTTCGGACTCTTCATTTTGCAAGAACCCGAAACAGATAACGGGCAATATCACTTTGGGGTTTTCAGGCACATGGGTTCTTCACTATTGCCCTTGATGATAAGAAATATCTCTGTTTACAGAAATAGGACAGGGCAACAGCCTCATGGTTATTTGTTGATTTATAAACTCCATAAATTACTGCTCTCATCGTCTGAAAAATAAAATTCTTTGTCATTTCCTTGCTTCACATAAACAACTGAAGTGAATTTACTGGAAAGGTTCTCCCCTAACATTCTAGGTAGTCACCAATCTGAGAGGGCAAGAGCCAAAATATTTTAAAATATTTTTCACTCTACCTGCTTTAACCACTGGAAAAATCTTTATACCATCTTTCCGCAGTATGGCACTAAATTGGCTGATTGCCACATTCCAGAAAAAGCTCTTCTGTATTCAATATGGGTAGGGTGGTCCCCCAGACTTCCATCTGGAATAAACTTAAGACACACAACACATATTCACCCACTAGACACCTCCTTAAATAATTTAGCCTCGTGTCTCTTTTACTAATCAGTCCTAAACTAAGTCAGTAAAATTGCTTAACAAACTCACGGCACTGCTTACCCTTGTTCTTCAAGCGATTCCTTGACTGGTCTTATATTTTGCTCTTGCCTATACATTTGAGAATCAGTTTAAGTTAAAAAAAAGAAAAACAATAGCCTCCTTTTTACAAACCTGAATCATGCTTCTTTGTTAGCAGTTTTCACTCAGTATAATATTCTAATATTCTTCAAAGGCCTTTACTCACTGGTTTAATGCCTCTGTTATACAAGTGGTTCATGGTCATTCAACATCCCCTATGCATAACCCCTGGTTTGTTTTTTTTTAAGATTTTAATTTATTTATTTGACAGAGAGAGACACAGCGAGAGAGGGAACACAAGCAGGGGGAGTGGGAGAGGGAGAAGCAGACATCCTGCTGAGCAGGGAGCCCGACTCAGGACTCAATCCTAGGACCCTGGAATCATGACTTGAGCCAAAGGCAGACGCTTAACTGACTGAGCCACCCAAGCAAACTGCCTCCATGGAATCTTGATCCCTCTTTATAGATAGAGAAACCGAGAATCAGAAGAGTTATTTTACCTGAAGATACATGACCAATAGGAGGTACAGCAGAACTTCAAACCCAGACAATTGAACCCACACTCACCCACGACACCAATCTAGGAAGGGAATTTGAGGAAGTGTGGGCAGAACCAAACCACCCAAAGCCCACCTGCCTGTGGTTCTCCTTAACCATCGCCAGTATTGCGTTAGACCCCCACTCTGTGCAGTACTAGCGAGGGTTTTACTCGGGGGCATGGTGGTCTTTTGTCTTTTACAAGGAAAAAAATCTTACATTTTCTCTGTAACACCCTGCTACTAACTAGAAACTGAGGAAGGCATCATTTCATCCCCTGCATTTCCAATGTCAGTTGACTTCCTTTTCTTAGTGTTAAGTCTGCATAGCAAAGGACTTGCCAAACGCTCCACAAATACTAGAGCCCAGAATCCTAGGGAAGAATCATCTTTCTCCTGGCCAGATTGTACGGAAGCTTTTAGTGGCTAATCTAGGGACAGTGAATAAAGCACATGAATATTCAACATCATCCTATAACTGCTGCCAAACTGTAAACCAATGTACATCACTCCTCTGTATGTGGCTCCTAAAAGTCAAGTGCATGGAGAGTGGGCTGCCGGCTTAATGCCTACTCATTACAGAGAGCCAGACTATGTTAGAACCGGGTGTGTCTTAAGGAGTTTGACAACCTGGAGATGTCTGTGGGAAATGCCTCCGAGAAAGGTCAGAAATGTGGTGCATGGGTCTCTGCAGAGTCCTGGGTTTGTGCCAGAGAGCAGGGCTTCTGGGAGAGTGGGGTGTCTCAGCTGACTCCAGAGAAGGCAGGCCTAAGGGTACTTTTCATTTCCCCCCTATCAGAAATGTATGGAAACCATGCGGGAGTACTGTGTACCTTCCAGATTGTCTAAGCAAGTGTAAACGTTCTGGAGGAACGCACCTTATATCTGTCCTCCTGCCCAAGACTATCCTCAAAACCAATCTGGGTGGCCAGAAACAAGTCCCATTCCCCACTCTGAGCATAGCTTGTGATTCTGAACTTCACTGAAGGCGGCACTAGTTTTTGCCTTTGGGGTCATCTCTGGGCTGCCCTGCACAACCCAAGAGAACGCCCCCCCACCCCAGCTCACACCCCAGGAGCAAAGCAGCCCAAGGCAGGTGTGCACAAGAAAGAACTTAGGAGTAACACCGAGACCTATGATTAGTTATGGGCTGTGACAACCGTAGGCAAATTACCCAACTTATGAGTCATCTCAGTTTCTTATTCTGAAAAATGGGATAATAGTAATACTCATCTCATTAGATTCATGTGAGGCTTAAAATGGTATAGTAGATGTGAAACTATTATATAGATTCTTTGGTGTTATTAATAAAGAGTGTAATGAAGTCTAGGGTCTCCCAGCTATTATCGTAAAGAGTTCATCCTAAGGTTTGAGCTCTTTCTGGGGATGTTTGCAGTGAGATTTTGCTTCCAGGAGCACCAGGCTGCTGTGCACGATGGCCTCAGCTTTATTTATTTTCCCATCAGTGTATTCGAACCTCCTGCCTTTACACTTTTCCTCCAAGGCTTTATTTGCCACACCGTAAAGTCATATCATTATGCCATTTTGGGGTTGGAGACTGACTACCAGGCTGTGAGTTGGTTGCGATGCATGTTTTGAGTTTCTTTCTGATTTTAGAATGTGTGTGTGTGTGTGAGTGTCAGGGGTGTGATAGGGGTGTTTCTCTTGCCTTCCTCATTGGTTATTTGTGTTTGCTGATATCTCAAAGTCCATCCCTTGTCCACCTTCATTAAAGTGTTCCACAAATATATCTATTTCAAATTAAGCTCCAAGGACTGTTCCAATGGTTGGGGAGAAAATGACAATTTTCAAGGTAATCGTGTCCTCAGGAGAGGTGACAGTGCAGTGGAGGAGGCAAAATGGGACAAGTCCCAGCAGAGGGTACTGCTTGGCACGCTCGTACATGTGCTTGGGGAGGGAGAGCCCACGCCAGGGAGCTCCCTGATCTCATGCAGGCCAGGCTTGCCAGAAGAAGAGACGTGGTCGGAGCAGGATCTGGAGGATGAGAAGTGGAGAGGGGAGGGGGCGCTCAGGCAGAGATGGCAGCAGGAGGGAAGGCCCAGAAACACAGCCACTGCTGGGAGCCGCAGAGATGGGAGCTGGCTCCGTGGCTGAGCAGGAGGGCTCGAGCCACCTCGGCCACCTCTGAGCCATAGAAGCTATGGAACCCTGGCCAAGAGGCTTGACCTCTCAGGATCTCGGTTCCCTCCTCTGTAATAGCAGTAACAACCTCGCAGGGAGTTAGGACAATTAAAGGAACTATTCATTTTAAAGGGTTTACACTGCCTGATGTAAGCAAGCACTATGTAAATCCTGAATACAAATAAATCAACTCATGTGCAAGGCGTTTGATCCTCAGAGCATCTTTTTAAGAGCTGTTTTTTTTTTCTTTTTTTTTTTAAAGATTTTTATTTATTTATTATTGAGAGAGAGAGAATGATAGAGAGAGAGCATGAGAGGGAGGAGGGTCAGAGGGAGAAGCAGGCTCCCCGCTGAGCAGGGAGCCCAATGCGGGACTCGATCCTGGGACTCCAGGATCATGACCTGAGCCAAAGGCAGTCGCTTAACCAACTGAGCCACCCAGGTGCCCCTGTTTTTTTTTTCCTGACTCTTTAAAAGCACAGATGATTTTTTGTAACATGTATCATTGGTTTGTATTCTAGACCCTTTCCCGAGTGCCGGGCCTTTTTCCCCTCTGGAAGTATTCTCCTGCGAGTATTTGAATAAAAGCAACCACACGCCATGGACCTCATCGGGTTGCTGAAGTCTCAGTTCCTGTGCCATCTCGTCTTCTGTTACGTGTTTATCGCCTCGGGGCTAATAGTAAACACCATTCAGCTCTTCACTCTCCTTCTCTGGCCAATTAACAAGCAGCTCTTCAGGAAGATCAACTGCAGACTTTCCTACTGTGTCTCCAGCCGTAAGAGTTTTTGCATATTCTCTATTTGCACCCTCACAGGTGCGGGGGTCAGCAGTAGGGCCTCGAGGGCCTCCCTGGGCTTACACTTTTTGTTCTTTTCTTTTTGCTGGTTTCAGGTCTGAAGTGGCTGTTTTGTCCTCACTCTGAACAAAATTATTTTCTGAATGAGTAATGTCAGTAGCACGTAATTCAGTTCAACAGGCATGGAAAGGTATCCCGTAGAAAGTAAATGGGCGTTCTGTCTCTGTTTTTGTAGTTTTCCTCCTCAGAAGCAATCAGTGTGAATGATTTCTTAGTTACCCTCACGGAAATAGCATATACATATGTATGTATGTATGACTCTTATGTGTGGACATGAATGCAGGTGAGTCTCTGTGTATACGTCCAGATACACAACACATACTCATATTTTTAAAAACGAAATGACAATATAATATATTGTTCTCTTTCTTGCATCTTTTCTTTAACTTTTTATTTTGAGATAATTGTAGATGTGCGGGGGATCGTAAGAAGTAACACAGAGAGCTCCCATATAGCCTTTGGCCAGTTGTCCCCAGTGGGAGGGAACCTCTTGCATCACTCCAGTATAACGTCCCAACAAGAAAACCAACACTGACACAATCCACCAGCCTTCTTTAGATTTCTCCAGTTTTATGTACAGGGATTTGTGTGTTTGTGTGTGTGTGTGTGTGTTTGATTATACTAGACTATTTTTTTTTATTTTTTTTTTTAAAAGATTTTATTTATTTTTATTTAATTGACAGGGAGAGAGAGAGAGACAGCATGAGAGGGAACACAAGCAGGGGGAGTGGGAGAGGAAGAAGCAGGCTTCCGGCTGAGCAGAGAGCCCGATGTGGGGCTCGATCCCAGGACCCTGGGATCATGACCTGAGCCGAAGGCAGTCGCTTAACCAACTGAGCCACCCAGGCGTCCTATACTAGACTATTTTAAACATGACTAATCCCACTGGCCTGAATTTTAAAATTGAAATGAAAGGGGATAAATCAGAATATTGAGTATGTCTAGAGATGAGTTTTGTTGTTGATTGACCTTAAATTTGTACCTATTCTCAACAGTAGAGAATGCAGTATATCATTACCAATTATATATGTGGGTGTGAATATATTTAACAGTGTGAGCTCTTCCAAATCAAGCAATTTAAAAATCTCAGTTCCGTTAGATTATGCCAAGAGTCCAAAATTATTGGTATCTTTCTGAAACCCTTTAAATGAAGCAATCAAATTTGAATTTGAATCACAACAATACAAGCTGCCTACAATTATCCAAATGGATTACCACTGATCCAATCAGTTATTTTTTAAACCTCAAAATACGAACTTGTGAGAAAAAAAATGATAGAAACATCCTTACTCATGATTTCTTTCACCAACTCAGAACTTGCCAGTATGTTTTAATACTATTTCTGATATGGTGTCATACAGTACTAGACCCACCATATCTTATGTTAGTGTGTTTTACACAAATACATCTTGAAAATATTCTTAAGATCATAAAGGCAAGTTGTAACTGAAAAAAAAAAATCTTTCATCCACGTGTCTATGGCATATTACGTACAGTACCATTCAGTGCCATAGTACGTAATGCAAGTTTCTTTGTATACCTTTTACTCTCACATCGGTCTGTGGTGCTTAGGCATCTGGAAAAGGGACAATTGTCAGAGCAGGACAGAGGCAGTAGGAGGTGGCCTGAGCCTGAACTGTAGCTGTTTGAAGAGGGAAGAGTTGGCATAAGCAAGGGAAAGTGATGATCGTCTGAGATTTACCTTTCGATTTTTTAAAAAAGATTTTATTTATTTATCTGCCAGAGAATGAGCGAGCACAAGCTGGGGGAGTGGCAGGCAAAGAGAGAAGCAGGCGCCCCACTGAGCAAGGGGCCCCATGCGGGACTCGATCCCAGGACTCTGGGATCATGCCCTGAGCCGAAGGCAGACGCTTAACCGACTGAGCCACCCAGGCGTCCCATACCTTTCGATTTTGAATGTCTTTTCATACTCTAGCAATAGGTGTCTACTTAAACAAAATTTAAATTTAACAAAGCAATGCTGATTGCACTTTTCATTGAAACCCATATTTATATGATTCGCACACCCCTATGAGATTCCAATACCTGTCAGTTTACAATTTGAAATCATGTCTGTTTGCTCTGTCATACCCCCTAACCAAGTTTCAAGCAGGTGGTTCAGAATTGGGTTTCTCATTTGGAGTCAAGAAGTAAGAGGTAGAATTCGGGATGTGAGTTCCTAAGAGTACTATATTTTGCTTGTAGTAGGTAGTGAAGACCTACCAAGGTTATGGCAGGATAATGTCAAATTCTTCTGAGCGTGCTTTAGCCTACTTGTTTCTGTTGGAAATTAAGATGGGTAACAAAGTCAGAAAGCAAAATGGATTTTTATCCATCACAAACTGATTAAGTTATTTTAGAATAATTCCAAACGAAACTCGGGAACTAAGCATCCAAGACCGCCGGCATTTCCCCGCACAGGGGGCATGGACGGATGGGCAGCCTCACGGAAAAGCCTGGTGGCACATCTGTCCGTGGCAGCTCCGTCAGGTACATCCGCGGTGGTCTGTGCCTGTGGCCCCGAGCAGAGGGTCCACGGGCTATCGGCTGAGCAGACACAGAGCCATTTTACAGGCATGTGGGTAGAGAAGTCAAGGAGCGGTCCTGGCTCCTGGGAAAAGAGCAGGTGGCAGAAGGGGAGGGTGATGCAGCCTGGGCTCGGCAAGGGGGCACCTCATTGTAGCGAGTCCCGTACATCCTTTTCCCAGAGTCCCCATCCCTGGTACCCTAGCACGTGCTACACAGCAAAGCTGCTCTCCTCTTTCTCCTTTCATGTGCTCTCTGTAGTTGGTAGATTTCCTTATAACCTGTGTGCTACATGATGACAGCAGAGAACAGGTAACAGACAGACTGCTAGCCGTTGATGGTCACAGGCTACAGGTCGTGGGCTCCTCAGCAACTTGGAGTGAGAGACGGTCAGGCTCCTTCTGTCCCCTTCTCCCTCCTCTTCTTCTCTCCAACTTGAGACAAAAACTGTTCATGGGGTTTAATTGTGTCTTCTGGTGTATGAATCGCTCTAAAGCTTAGAAAATCAGCAGCCACTGATATTTTAAGAAAAAAGGCAGAATAACTTGTTTCCTGGAGACTCAGACCCCGCCCCCTTCTCCCCCCGCCCCCAACCCGTTCACTTTTTACTAATAGAGCTCTGTCATCATCCCTTTCTCTTTACATGTTTCTTAAGAGCTTGGTGTTGTACCAGGTAAATCCAAAATAGTCAGCAGCCCTGGTGTGGTGAAGCCTGCGTGCAAAAGGCCACACCGATGTGAATGACACGTAGAGACAAAATGCAGCCAAGACAGCTCCGTTATTAGCAAGACGCACAGCACAGAGCATTTCATTCTGGAGGCCAGGACCAACATCATGCATAACAATTTCAAAGCATATTTAATCTGGATGGCTGGGTTTGGGATGATTGTTTTATTTTACTTTGGCTTAGATTAGGAGGCAGGAAAGGCTAAGCCAGGAGGACCGCTGAGTGAGGACAGGGAGGGCGGAGCCAGCTTCGGCAAGGGGAGGAGCGGGAAGAAAGGGACACGAAGCCTGGCAAGGAGTAGAATTGAATTACCTTTCCTTTGCACAGGACAAGCCTTTTACTATCTAGGGAAAGGTGGCCAAGACCGGCTGGCTTGTTTTTCTTCCCCTCTGACACCGCAGGCTAAAAAGAAAAACAAAAACAAAAACAACCACCAATAAAAACAGAAAGATGAAAAGAACTTATTAATGGCAGAGTTTTTAAAAGGGGGTGGGGGGGTCAGGGAGGACTACAGATGACCTTAATGACCCAGCAAGGAAAGGACTGCTGGTAACAAGAAACAAAATGGAGACACCCCTCCCCCTTCCCCCCCCCACCCCCCTCAGGCCCTGGTGCTTTGCTGCCAAATTCCCTGCCGCTGCTAACTAGTTCTGTGTGGTTGAGCCACCCCATTTAATTCCTCCGGGCTGTGATACTCATGGATTTCAATGTCTGTCTGATGCACAGCTCCAGGGACAAGGCTGCATGGTGGCCAGGGGTCAGTTGGCATTTGGAGTGCCAAGATGCAAAAGAAAATGTCCCGCCTTCCTGCTTACAGCTGCCTCTTCTTTTTTCCCATTAGGGCAGTTAACTACTTGGATAGGTAACTTCAAAACACGAACTACATTTCAATAAAGGGAATGGAGTGGAGTTGTCCAAGTTTCCAAGATTTTTCTAATAATGGGTTTAGATGTTTTGTCTTTGCACTTGGGAAGATGTTTCCTCCTGTCTTCCACATGCCTGGTTTCTCCCCCTGACTTGATTATTGGTCACTTTATTAGTAGTAGGCAGTAGTTGAGCATGAAGAGAGAAGGCAGCTCTTGATCACCACCTACAACACCACCCATGTGTCCTACCTTGAAACAGATGTTAGTTTTCCTGCTGTAATAATGATACATACTTGCAATGGACTCTAGGATATATAAGTCACAGTGACCTGAGAAATGGGGCTCAGCAGTATGGTGAGCTTCACAGAGGTCGGTCTATGATCCTCTCTGGAAGGATCCAGGCTCAGTAACTTGTCAGAACAGCCTCAACAAGAGGATGTGCATGGAGACAGGATGGAAGCTACGAGATACCTAAGGAACTGTGCATCCCAAGGCATTGAATTCCCGGGGCACGGGTGAAGTTGAAGACCATGGAGATAGGGAGGCAGCTCCATCCTCCTGAGACAAAGCAGATTCTTCACGCAGCCAGCGTGTGTCATTGGTAGGAGAGTGATCCATCAGAAAAGGGGTCGCTGTAACCTTTTCCAACATGACCTTGGGAGAAACGTTGCCTCCTATTACCTTGGCAGCAGGCTGGATCCGTGTCTCTCTTCCCAGCCTGATTAACGGCAGGGCTGCCTTTCTCATTTCAATCCAAACTGATTTTTCACTCTCTTCAGTCGTGGATAAGTTTGACTCCTTCACTTGCCACAATAGTTTCTCCTCCAGGACGTCGCAAGGGTCTTTGTTAGATATTCCCAAAGTCCCTTGTCCTGACCCTGCTCATGCAGTTTTGGCTCCTGCTGACATGTGGGTCCGGGTAGGACCTGCCGACACCTCTGCTGGGAGCCACGGCCTGAAATCTGGGTGTCGTCATCAAAGGTCTTCCGCTGCATCCTTAGCAGGTCCCAGGTGGTGAGCACCTCCCCGGAGGTGAGCACCTCCCCGGAGGGTACAGATAACTGACTATAGAGGTCAGCATAAGCAGAAAAGCCTAAAGTTGGTGCTCTCTCCTTCACTACAGCTGTGTGATCAGATGGTGGCTTTGATGAAGAGTCAGAGTGAAGGGGTTTTGAAGACTCATGGTAAGTGCCTTGCACTGCCTGGGGATTAGCATTCTAACCCAAGGGCAAAGCCTAGCTCCCTGAACAGAGCAGGGGGCACCCGAATTTCTCTACTGGAACCCCTTCCTCTCCTCACTGTCACTTGAAGTGTGTTGGTCTCACCCCCAGCTTTAACAAGCAAATGCTGCAGGCTTCGCCTGGAGTCACCCTCTGATGGCCTGACCCAGGACATGTCACAATGTCCGCAGGGATGTTTAGCGAGTGCTTTCAGGAATGGGCAAAGAGCACCTTTGTCGTCCTAATTTCTATTTCTAAGGACTATACTTCCTTGTCAACCCAGGCGATGACAACATAATCCAAGACTGGATCCACGAGAGGAGAAGGATCAAGCAACAGAGATCCTACACTAAGTAGCTTTTTTTTCTTTTCTGGCATTTTTTCCAACAAGTATAGAGCACCCACCATGTGCAGGGCAGAGAGGGTCAGCTGTTTGCCCAGGGTAACACGGGAGGTGGAGGGTCTGTGATTAAATCCAGGAAGTCTAAGTGCAGAACCTCTCTGCAGCACTACCTGGCGTGGCCTGGGGGTTGAGGAGCCTGGTTCCTGGGCTGAGGCCAAATGCCCCCCGGTGACTGTAGTAAGTGACATTCCCCAGGGCTATGGAGAAAGGGAAAAGAGAAATGCAATCATAATAGGAAGTTATTTTCATTTCTAATCATCGCAATCACTGCGGTCTGTGGTGTTGATTATGTATTAGGCATCATGCTAAACCTTCTGTATCCGTTACATGGTTTAAGCCCATAATCACTCTGAGCAGGCAATCCCCCGTTTTGTGGCTTAATTAACTGAGGCTCAGAGAGGTCAGATGACCAGTCTAAGGTCATACATACAGTTAGTAATTAGAAGAGTTGAGGTCCCCAAATGCATTTTTTTCTATTTTGAAACAAAGATAGTACATGATAAGGGTTTTTATTTTAACACCCATGGCTAATGTCCAGCAAACATCTGCTAGGATCAACCCCGGGCATGTGAATTCACTGTCTTGGTCCCAGGTGACCCAGCCAGACACCTGTCACTGCTTGGCTAAGTGCTCTTCTACACACATGCACTGGAGTTCGTTCCGGGGGCCCAACACATCCCCAGGAGGAATGAAGGGGACCCAGTGACTGCCCTCAGAGGGATCCAGTTTCATGGGAAAGATGTGGGATCCAAGCCATTGTGGAGCACGAGATAAAAGCTAGGATAGAGGTATGCAGGGAACATAGAGGAAGGGACAGTCCATCCTCTGAAAGGATCCATGTTCTACTGAAACAATGTCACAGGCCAGGGGTTACGGAAGGAGGAGGCTTTGCGATGTCCTGGCAAGAAGGGGAAAGGTGGTCTAGCCTGAGGAAAAAGCATAATTAGCACCACCAAGGGAGTAAGCTGGTTTATTCAGGCTGTCAGTCATCGAAAGAAGAGGGACTTACCAAATGTCAAGACCGTCCTGTGTCCACAGACTGGAGCCCAAATGGATGAGGCCACAGCAGCCTCGCTGGGCTGGGAGGACAGGAGGACAGGTGTGCCTTGGGGGCCAGGATGGGCTCGAAGCCTCCGGTACCCTAGACAAACTCCAAGTATTCATGCTCGGGGATTCCAAGCCCTGTGAATATCAGTTTACGTCAGGATTTATTTTTGTCTTGCTCTGAGCAGCATTGTTCAAAATGTGCTTTGAGAAATTGTTAATTTGTTCCTTTTGAAAAATCTGTTCACACATAATCTTTTATAGAAAGATACCCAGCTGGGTCATTATTTCTTTGAACCGTGTTACACCCTAAGGATCATATGAAGTAAAAATAGCATGATGCCAAACTGTACAATATAATACCAACCTTACAAATATAGACTGGAAATCAATTTATCGAAGTGCCATTTTTAGGAATTATAATTAGAGATTACTTTTTTAAATTGCCTTTATATTTTCTGAATATCTTATATTTCATACGAGTGTGTCTTATAAAGTGAAAGAAAGAAAAACAGAATGAAAACCCAAACACCCAAAAGAACTAAATAGAGAAGGGCTTATGGCAGGGAGTAGAGGGGGAAGATATTAAGGGAGCCCTTTGCAATAAAGGCCGGGTCTGGCGAGAGTCCTGGGCTCCGGGGTGACGATTTTCGGGCCCTGCTTTCCTGCTTTTCAGACCTGCATAAGGCATAAAGGAACCCCATTGCAAGTACAGTAGTGAGGGAAGCATGACCCCAGAGCCACATACTCGGGTTATGAGTAGAGCTGTGTCCGAAAGCAGTGTAGTCCTAACCCCCAGTGCCTGTCAATGTGGCTTGATTTAGAAGCAGGGTCTTTGAAGATCATCGAATTAAGATGCGGTCAGTGGGGTGGGTGCTAATCCACTAGGACTGTCCTTATAAAAGGGGAAATTGGGTCACAGTGACAGATGTGCACAGAGCAAAACGATGTGAAGATATGGGGAGAAGACCCGAGGTAGGAGAGTCTGGAGCAGATTCTGCCTGGCAGCCTCAGGGGAAACCAACCTGCCTACACCATGATCTCTGGCTTCTGGCCTCCAGAACTGGGAGACTATTGTGGGTTTTAAGCACCCCAGTTTGGGATACTTTGTTACAGCATCCCGGGAAAACCAGTTCACTTTCCTTTTCTAAGTCTCTTTCCAGTTGGGCTTTACTTTGAGCTTCCTGGTGGAAGGAGACTGGGGTGCCAATATGTGTGGACCCTGGGTTTTTTCCACCCTCCTCCCCCTCGCCTGGCTTCTGCTTACCCACCTGGGCTTGATTTATTGGTAGCATAGGAAACAGAGATGATGCAGATAGACTGCCTTGCTCTCATTCATGGACCAATCCAAGGAATCCCTCTTCCTACCCCTTAAAGTCAGGGACCTCCAATGAGTGAAGTGGGGCTGGTAACGGGGAGCACGGGACGAGGAGGATAGTGACAAGCTCACAGGGAGGGGGCAGTCCCACTCAGGTCCAGCCATGATTGGTGTGCGGCTCTTCCAATGAATGGAGACGGGCTTGCACTTTTCTTTCATCCTGTCTATCTTGTATTTCCAACTGGTGTTTATTTTTATCACTTTAAGTACACTATTCAAGTCCAGAACTGCTTTGGCTAACCACCAAAGCCATCTGCCTGGGAAAAATAGAATTAAACGGTCCTTCAAACCTGGAGAAAGGTCTCAGAAGTGTCAGGGAAAAGGAATTGCTTACACATGAAGCAATACTTAGGTCTGTCTTAGTAACCACCTCTCTGGCCATAAAGGGGGCAATCAATCTTCTCTTCCTTCTATTTGCCTTGCATAAAGAAGTCATAGCAAATGAAGTAATCTCAGGGAGGCAGTCTGTTCTGGCTCCCATGTGTCTGGCTTTTGTTTTCTCAAGTATCGAGGACGGTGTCTGCCCAGCTTCGTTCAGATGCAATGTCTTCTCTTCCTCTGATCAGTGCTACACTCCGCATAGCAGCAACCATTTCATTTAGAATTGGGCTTTTACTTAGCTGACCTTTCCCACACAAAGCTTGTTAGAAAATTAGCTCTTTGTACCTGCACCATTTTGTTTATTTAGGGGGAAAAAGTATTGGGGTTGAGATCTGACCACAGCCGCATGTTATCAGCTCAATTCATCAAGAAATACCGCGGCTGTCTGGTTGATACTTTTGGTGACTGGAAGCACATCGAATATCCAAATGGTCTTATCTTACTTAACTGATACGGTAAATGGAGTTTGATAGGTGACACTGGACTTTTAAAAAGTTTTTAAGAGTAATGTCACTGTCAGAGGATGCCGTGTTTAACTTGAGTAACGTCGTTTCTGTATCTTAAAGATATGTTTGGGTATGTGTGTGTGCATATATGTTTTACACATAATGAGGGATATATATATATTACACATAATTATATCTGAATATAATCCTTTGTACAAGAAATCACTTTATATTTTACGTAGGGAGCAAATTTAAAATAGGGGTAGTAAAGAAACAGCAAATTTAGTAATACACATGTGATACTGAATTTTATGAGCAGATGCTTGTCTTTGAGCAAGGCGTCTTAGCTGTTGATGTGGTTTATAAATAAATTAATCCTCAGCCAAGGTTCCCATTTGTTTTTGCAAGCATTAAATTTCACTTCTGACTTAAGTTACAGCTTTCAAATTAGGTTATAAGTTTGACTTTGGTGTCTCGTAACTTCATAAGACGATGGTGTGTGGTCTCCAAAGTGGGGTGGGTATTTCCCAGGAGGTAAACAAGACAAGCCATTAGGGTATAGAGAGCAATTTATGTTTCTAATTTATGTTTCCTTTATCATTATACATGGATAAGCTAAAAGGCACTTAAAGTATTTTATGAATTATATAAAACATAATTTGCATGTGCTAATGGTGCATACTTAATTTCTTTTACTTAAATAATCATAAAACATTTGAAGACCAACTGCCTGAGCCTACGGGTTTCGGTGCCAGCCTACTGGAGATAGAATTTAAAGTAACACAGAGCTTGAGGCAAGGGAAAAACAGGCTTCATAGACACGAATTCCAAAGCAAAGGGAAGGTGAATGGCAAATCCCCTAGTTTCCTCTACTTCAGTTGAAGTTGGGTCCAGATGGGAGGTGAGGCATTTTCAAACAGTTTGAGGCATCCCTTCTCGGGCTTTATCCCAGGTCTTCAGAAAGGAATTAAAAGTATTCCCTCACCCTTTGTTTTGAAGAAAAAAGATCCTAGAAATGCCTCGGTGTTTTATCATAATGTTATAAAATACATATGAGGCCCCTATCTGTCGCGGTGTACGGAGGCCATCCTGGGGAAAGCATTGAGTCAAGTGAGTCTTCTCTCCCATTCTCAGGCTGCCTTCACAGTCCCTGTGTAGCCATTTTTGGGTAGATTTATTTGCATGTATTGTGTCTGGGGCCATGGGACGACGTGGTGGGAGGTGACCTGCTCTGGTGTTCCCGGAAGGAAGCTGCATTGGGCACCGCGCGTCCTGGCTTCCTGTGCGCTGGCCTAATCCCCTTGGTGACTGGGCCTTTGTTTTCCCACTTGTACAAGAGGGAAAGAGAATTATACATGCCATAAAAATGTAGGATGAAGGCATTCTTGCTGTTAGGATGCACTTAGTCAGCAGGCGTGGGCCAGATGGCGTTGAGTGTATCCTACAAGGAGCTCTGGTAACCTGGAATGGGGGAGGAGGAGGACATGGTTGGGGTGGTGGAGGAACATGGGAGGGGACACACTGGTGGCCGGGGAGACCCGCCTGGGAGACGCCATAGCTGTCATTTCTTGCAGGACACTGCTTGGAGGAGGGACTAGATGTGGCCCACAGCCTAGGAAGGAAGGAGTCGGGCATGTGGAGAAGGCCCCCCACAATATGGTCCAAGATAGCCAGGCAGTGCGGGAAATGCTGAGCCCATCCTGTGAACTCCGAGGAGACTGGGAGAGCTTTCCTTGTGGGGGTAGGAGAATGTGTTGCAGGGCGTTCTTCAAGCCACCTGTGTGCATGGAGGACTTGTTCAGATGGCTTTCGAATCCTTTCCAGCGTTAAGAACCTGAGTCAGGAACGTTTACCCAGTAAACAGGGCTGCAGGGTACCTGCCCAGGCCTGGGTGCTGAGGAGAGAGTGTTGAAGGCTTTCTAATGAGGTAGGCCTCAGAGTTTAACAAAAGAATACAGGGACCTGTCCAGAGAAAGTAAGCTTGGACTAGATGAAGAGATGATGGAGGTACAAGGCGTGTTCTCCCGCTAAGGGAGGGGGAGGCTGTCGTGGCATCACTTAGATGGGCAGAGGGAAGAACATCCTTAAAAAGGAGGCCTACTTTGGTGACTGCTTTGCCTGATAATAGCTCCTGGCAGCGAGATGATGGGTACAGGGAGAGGAGGGCTTCCCCCATCTGCCTCCCCCCCCACCTCCACCCCCGTGGGTCCTATATTGCCCCGAAGGTCTTGAGGGTGACCAGCCTTTCAAGTTTGCCTCCAATTGGCAGGGTCCCCAGGCTGTGGGGTTTAGAATCACGACAACCCCAGGCAGACCAACAAGTTAATCTTCGTCACTTGGGTCCAAGTGCAGACGCCCAGGCCTAAACCTGTCTCCAGAACTAAGAAATGAGCTGATGTTCACCGTCTGCTCCTTGTTGGTGATCCTAGGCCAAGGACAAGACATTAATTTTCTACTTAACCTGCCTTTTGTTGTATGAATTCGCCACTTTTCACTTCAAAGGGTGTATCTTTTGACAGACACTCTACCACGACAATTTAGTTTGAGCGTCCTCTGCACAAACACCACGGCTAATTGTCCTGGGTTTTGTAAACACGGCCTTCATGCGCACTGCTTCAGCTAGTGGTCCTTTCTCAGTGGAAATAAAGGAGCTGGGTAAATTCAACGGGAATTTTTTTTTTTTTTGAAGATTTTATTTATTTATTTGAGAGAGAGAGAATGAGAGACAGAGAGCACAAGAGGGAAGAGGGCAGAGGGAGAAGCAGACCCCCTGCTCAGCAGGGAGCCCGATGAGGGACTCGATCCCGGGACACCAGGATCATGACCTGAGCCGAAGGCAGTCACTTAACCAACTGAGCCACCCAGGCGCCCGCAACGGGAATTTTTTTTAATGTGAGATTTTTGTTTCGAGGGTGAATATGTCTGGCTGATGTTGTACAGGGAGGTCATTTTCACGCTGTTCTCATGATCATTTCGGCCAAGGTTTGACTGGATGGGACAGTTCCTGGCTGAGATGTGCAAGTGGAAAGCAATCTTTCATGTCATTTGCACCAAAATAATGTGTGTGATGCTTAGGGTGATTTTCTTGGAACAAAAGAGGGGAATGCCACATTCAAAGAATCAGGCGATGCCTTCCCGCAAAGGCGCTGGGCAGGTACGCAGTACAGATCACTGGTTAATGTGTGACTAAGGAAGGACCTGAAGTCTTCATCCAGCAGCTCTGTCTCGGTCCTGCCATTTGTGAAGCCCATGCTGGCTCTTTCCCTCAGATCCTGGAAAGATGAGTCACTCCCTTCCCTGGGATTTCCCGGCACTCGTCTCTATCTTGACTTACCTTATTGTTGTTGGGAATGTGAACTCCCCGGGGGCAGTGATGTTTGATTGGGGGTCATCCCCGTGGGACCAGCGGCTAGGCCCCTCCTGACGCAGAGCAGTAGCCATATGTGTGACAGTCATGTGGCTAAGTCAGGGGACCGCCCCAGGCCTGGAGTGAGCCACTGTGCACATGGAGCACCCTGCTTGACCCTGAAGATATGTTTATGTCACCTGCAGGTGTGGGTGATTGGAAGACCCAGATGGACTTGTTGCATTTCACTGTTTCTAAGTCATAATTATTGAATGAGCCCAAACCTGTCTACTGACTACTAAGCTAGTTTAACACATAGGAGGGAACAGAAGACCATGTTACTCATTCCTAAGTAATATGGGAGAGACCTGAGTATTGTAGGATTTCAGTTACTCTAGTCTGGACTAGTTGGGGAAGCCTCTAGAAAGGGAATGACGTCAGCCAGACCTCAGAGAACAGGAACCTGGGGTGAGGAGAGAGGCAGAAGACACGTGTGCCAGGACTCCCAGTTGCGTGGGGCTGAAGCCCAGGTAGCCAAAGCACCTGTCAGGACTCTACTAGCTCACGGTACCAAACTACAGGGAGGGGGCTAGTATCAGCGTCCACTGGCCACAGGAGCTGGGATGCTGGCCAACTCAGCTCCCTTAGCTCCTCTGTGCTGGTGGCCCTGATTCTTTTCAGGTGGGTTTTTTTTCACCCAGCATGGCTGCCCAAAGCTTCAGACTCTCCTTCTAATCGCTTCTGCTACCAAGGAGGAGAGGGGCTCCCCACCGCCAGCTCCAGGGCCTGGCCCAATCCGAGTCACGAGCCCATCTCTATAACCAGTAGAGCCAACAGTCCCCAGTGCCAGGTGCTAAAATTTTCCAAGTCAGTTATGAACCATAACCACCACAAACTTACAGTATATCATATTATAAAACAAAGGTAATAAGTACTCAAAACTTGTCACTCCCTAAATAGGTGATTGCATTTTACTAGTACGCCTCTTCTGGGGGCCATTTATGGAGACCTTATGTGTCTGTTAGAAACGCTACATAACCACGCGTTCAGTGTACAAACTGACGGCTTGACATCAACCACAGTGGGAGTCTTTACACCGTGGAAGCCGGCAAAGCTATACATCAGGGCTTTTTCTGCCCACTAGGGAGCTGATTGGTAAGCATTTTCCAGCACACCACTACCTGCGCTGTCACTCTGGACAGGGAAGAGTACGGAAGTGACCTTGTCCAGGTCACATGCCCACCACTGAGGGTGTGCTGCTGCTTTTCTTTTTTTAAAGATTTTATTTATTTATTCGTGAGAGGCAGAGGGAGAAGCAGGCTCCCCAAGGAGCAGAGAGCCCGATGCGGGACTCGATCCCAGGACCCCGGGATCATGACCCCAGCCGAAGGCAGATGCCCAACGATCTGAGCCACCCAGGTGCCCCCTGAGTGCTTCTATTACTCGAAGAAAGGAGGACCCACCTGATCAAAGACACCAGCCATCACAGAGAGCATCTAGTGGCGGATGAGTAGACAGAGGGCCTTGGTAGGTGTTGGCATAGCACAGTCTCTGGGCCAAGAGGTGAGTAGGGAGGGGGGGACTGGAATGACTAAGGGACCACCCTGAAACCCAAGCACAACCCTGTGGGAGAGAGGTCTGTGCACCAGCGACCCCAGACGAGCAATGCAGGGGGAGCCCGGGGTCACGCAGAGAGCGGGCGGTGCTGGCCACGCCCGGACAGTGAGGGCTGTGCCGAGTGGGCCCGTGTAGCCCCCGGCCAGGTGGTGGAACGGAGGCTGCTGGCTGGACTCTTGCATTCTGTTCCAAGGCTGTGGGTCCTTTCTTCCTGGAAATCTTCCTGTGCCAAACGGAGCAGGTGTCCCTGCCAGGCCATTGCTTTCACCAGGATAGTTTGGATGCTCATAAATACATGATTATTCACATACAATGTGTAGCTTTAAGCAGACAGGGACAGATTTTAGTCCCGTGTCTCCAACTAGAGGCAGGATTCATGGGAGAAGAGGTCAGATGAAGTCAAGCACCTTCCCGTTGGGTTAGCACATGCACGCTTGACCCTTCGGGTAGATGAGGGAAAGGTTTCCATCCTGGGCTGGGCTATTGTCAGCACCGTTAAAATGAGCCTTGAACAGAGATCTCCATCTCAGCCCTCCACCAACGCATCGTCCACCTGACACCCCATGCATTTTTGGAAAGCACACTCAAACAATGGAATGCCCTTCGATTCAATTCAGTAAACATGTATCGAGTACCTACTGTTAGCACATCCCAGGCATTGTGCTCTAGCTGCTGGGCAGGTTTGACCGGGACCCAGGTTCTGACCTGAGGCACCTCGTGCCCCCACCTCTGTCCTCTGCTGCATTTCCCACCCTCAGCACCATTGCCTTGGCTTCCCAACAGAAGGACCGAGTTTTCCTGGGCACTCCTGTCTTTGCACGTCTCCACCCCTGTGCTTGCTGTGCTCTGGCCCCTGGCATGCCTCCTTGTTGCGTCTGCTCATTGTTCAGAAATGTTGTGAGTCCGGCCAGAGCCAGGCTGATGGGAACCCCGGGGAGCCCAGCATGGTGCGTCCTGATGAGGGTGTAGGCAGCTGGAGATGAAGCCAAGCAAGCGCAGGAGGGAAGCCTGCACTAGTTAAGGCAGGAGGGGCCGTCACTGAAGAGATTACCTTAAAAGAGAGAGTTGGGGTCCCAGATGCTGCCCGAGCATTTTTGGGAACTTTCATGAATGGAGCAAAGCAGGTGCGTGGGGAAAGAGGGGTTGCGTGAAAGCCATTTGACTGTGCAGATGGAACAGCCCGAGAGTTCTCGAAGGTGGGGGTAGAGGTCGTCTGCCCTCCTGGTGCAGGAGGGTTGTGTGTTTCACACGGTCCCCCGAGCACAGAGAGCCTGGGGATGGGGTGGCCTCTCCGCCTCACAGCTTTCTTCCGAGAGCCCCGAGAGCATCGTGCTTTGCTCCCCTTGTGTGTTAGTTTCTTCTCACCCAAGCCCACCACCCCAACGTGGGGCCGGAGCTCTGTGAAACAGGTATTGCCGTCGAGGCTGAGGGTGTAAGCATGTTACAGTCTCCTTCGTCAGGCTGCAAAGGAGCCTCGTCAGATCGGGAGGCAAGCGAGCTCTTGGCAGCCTCATGAATTTGGCTTTAGTTGAATGAACAAACGTCTGTTTGTTTTCTGTCATCCTTGTCAACAGGACATGGGAGCCACAGAGGGGCAAGCTGGTCTGAGCTGGATCAGCTTCTCAGCTCCGGGGGCAGAGAAAGGTTGACAGCCCTTCATGGAAGGGTGCGTGCAGAGGCTTTTCCTGCGGACACACATTAACTCGATTTTGTGTACTCCATCCACTCTGAGGTGTATATTCAGGGCTAATGTTGTATCCATAGTAAAGGACTGGGTACATACACCTACAAAGCGGACATCGTAGTGGACCAGTGACTGTATGTGGAGACTGAGTTTGACCCATCACGAGGACCCTTGAGATTTTTGTTGTGGTTGAGGTGGGAGAGATATCCTACCCGGTGGTTCAAGTGAGTGGGCCTCTTCCCTCTGGCACACAACTCTATCTCACGTGTGTGCTTGACTCCAGAACATAAAAGACTAGGATGTTGAAGGTTCAAAAAGAACTTATTGTGGGCTAAAATACGGTTGCTGTCTATAGCTTTCTGTGCCAGAAAGCCAGACCTGACAGCCGCACTCATGCTAAGGAACCAGGATATTTCTGTGTGATTCCCAGGAGCCAGCCTGGGCTGAGCCACAGTCATTGGGGATTTATGTATATTGTGCAGATTCAGGAGTGTGCAAAGTAGAGGAGAAGGACGAGCTGTGACCTCCAGGAGCTTGAGATCCAGCACAAATCTGCCCACTGGGTCGGACAGACATTTCAACCCCTAGATATACGGAAACTCAAGTCTGGGAAGTCATTTACAAACTAAGCAACAGATTCGAAATGCAATGCTCAGGGGTATCCAGGGGCAGGCTCCTATAGGATTAGCGTGTCATGCCTAAATGTGAAGACTCCTTTAATATTGGTATTAAATTGTATTCAGGTCTGTAGAAATGAGAAGTGTCTGTAGATATTCCCTTTTGGGAATTTAAGTCAGTATTTAAAATCCTATATAAAGGCCATAGTGGTAGCCTCCCTAAAGGACTGATTGTCACTCGTAAGCTAGATGTGAACCAATTTTTGGGGGTTGCAGTTAGCCGGCCCTGTTGCCTTTATCTGAGTCCTATCTGAGGAAGCTAGCAGACCAGGTTTGGGAGCCAACAAAAGCCTAGTTTTGGAAGATTCCAACTTGCAATCCAATCCCACACAGTTGGAAATATTGTACTTTTGCAGGCCCTCCCCAGCGAGGATTCTGGTGGCCGAGGGCAGGCACCGGGCACATCCCTGCTGGCCCCAGGACTGAACAGTCTGGCAGCTCCTCTGAGCCAGAAATGGTGCATAAATAGGGACACAGAGAGCAGGCCAGAGAAGTGACATCCCCCCATACTCAGCTCCCCACAGGCAGATGCACCTGCTGACCTGCAGGACCCAGGCCGGCCAGGCTGGTTTGGTTTCTGCCACCATGAGAATGATCAGAAGGCCCCAGACCCCCAAAAGTCCTTGCTTTAGCTTGTTTCCAGGCTTCTGCCTGTCTCCTTCGTCCCAGCTGTCACCCTGGGATTTGAACACGCCACTCGGCCTGTTCTGCCTCCTGGCATTTCTGTTCTGCAGCACATCCCTGTTGGGTCTTCAACCCCTCCTCTGTATTTGGGCCTTCACTGACCTCATTGGTTCACTCAACAAACGTGTGTTGAGCACCTGCGTGTGCTGCTCGCTGTCCTAGGAGCCGGGCAGACAACGGAGGACACCTTCCCTCTCCATTGGAGCTTCCGCCCCGCCGTGGGCATGCCTGCTGACCCTCCAGGAGTCGACTAGCTTCTGACAGGGGCTCTTGCTGCCTGAGTGGCCCCCCCACCTAGGCCCCGCTCTCTGGCCTGACCCTGCTCTGTCCACGTGCAGGTCTAGTCCCAGGTCTCTCCTGGCCTGTTCTCTCCGACTCCCCCTGTTAGACTGGGTGCGGACTATCAAGATTGGCAATAAAGGAAACAAAAATTCCCTCCTCTTTCTGCCTTTGTTAAAATCATTAACATAGTTTATAGCTAAGTTTGTGAAGACTTTCTCTAGGGGCTTGGCAGCATCTTCCTCGTAAGTGAGCGGTCTCTAACCCCTTTGATCCAGCCCCGTGGTACATGCTGTGTCACCTGCTGTTAGAGAGGTTGATGTGAGCTGCTGGGTGAACTGATGAATTCAAGCGAGAGGAAGAAGTGGACGATCCCCTCCGGGCCGGGCTCGGGATTCTGCTTGTGCCTTTCTGCTGAGCTGGCCTCCAGAGGGAGGGAGCACCATCCACACCGCAGGTTCCCACCCCTATGGGGACTGCATCTCAGTAAAGCACCACTCTGACCTCTCATCAGCAGGCTTGCAGCTGATTTATGGGCGACCCAACTTTTTCCATCTGGCTTGCGTTTCTGTTTCCTTGAGGAAGCCAGCCTTCCCTGCAGGGTGAATGCCCACTCTCCCCGTAACGCACACGCGAGGCTCTTCACAGGGAACCCGCTAGTGCCTCTCGCCCACGCCGCCGCTCACGGTCCCTGCGGCGGTGCCGGTCCCGTGTCGTGTCTGATTATGAGCTGCTCCTTCCTGTCGGGGTGGGGTGCCTATGTTCCTTTCAGCATCGCTGCTGTTTGATTGCTCCAGATTAGGAATTCAGGGAATTCACGCTAACTTCTTTTGTACCTGGTGTAACTACTTGGGAAAGAATTCTTTCTTTCTTTATATATTTATTTATTTTTTATGCATGTTGAAGGTAATTTTATTTTCTTTTCTCTATTTATTTATTTATTTATTTTTTCTTTGATGTAGTGTTCTATGATTCATTGTTTGCATACAACACCCAGTGCTCCATGCAGAACGTGCCCTCTTTAATGCCCATCACCAGGCTAACCCATCCCCCCACCCCCCTGCCCTCTAGAACCCTCAGTTTGTTTCTCAGAGTCCATAGTCTCTCATGGTTCATCTCCCCCCTTGATTTCCCCCTCTTCATTTTTCCCTTCCTACTATCTCCTTTTTTTTTTTTTTAAACATATAATGTATTATTTGTTTCAGGGGTACAGGTCTGTGATTCATCAGTCTTACACAATTCACAGCGCTCACCATAGTACATACCCTCCCCAATGTCTATCACCCAGTCACCCCATCCCTCCCACCCCACCCCCCACTCCAGCAACCCTCGGTTTGTTTCCTGAGATAAAGAATGAATTCTTTATTTAAACCAACCAGCCACAAAGAGTTTCCTTTTGAGTCCATATCATTATTTTCCATTTCTGCACATTTTTTCCCCCCATAGCTATGTCTCTTGAAAATCTACGTGATGAACGATAGCGCCTTTTTCAACCCAGTTGCTCCCTGCAGGCATTTTTGTTGCTGTGGATCTAAGAGAATTCTCATGCGGCCCACAGAGGTAGGAATGGCTGTGCGCCTTATTGGATTTTGTCTTAGATTCTGTGAGGGCTGGGAAAAAGAAAAACCAGCTCAGATCTGCGGGTGTCGGGGCCGTCTGGCATGTGTGGGTGCGTGCATTTGCAGACAGGGGTGTGTGTTGCATCCAGCTTTTGAACACGAAGGACGCCAAGGTTGAAAGAAAGACAAGGGTCACCCAAGCTGCCGGGATGGGTAAATGCTCGGGAGCGGTGCTCCCGTGAGGGAAAGTCCACGTAGGAAACATCCTGCGAGAGTTGTCCGAACACCGACCAGCTTACTTTTTAGAACCACGGTGTTTTCCTCGGTAGCTGATGTTCATATAAAACAAGAAAGGCTGAAATGTCAAACGGATGCTTGGTTTACAGGAAACCTGTTTTGAAACTGACAATTCCTGCCTTATTAGAATGGGAACTTGGCCTCACCGAGGTTTGAACAAGACTACAAGGGCTGTGGGTAGGGGGATTAAAAAGCCTCAGAAATGATGGCTGATACTGCTTTGGGTTCTCGTTCTTCAACCTCTTGTTAGAATATGTAAAGTAGAATACCTCAGGGTGTCCCTTGGCTGATTCTAAATCCACGTCTCTCAGTCTCCAGCTCCTACGCAAGCCTCAGACTGTTTTTCCCACTGCTGGCTGGGAGCCCCACTGTCACCACAGGTTTGGTGTGGTGCTCACAATTCACCCCCAGCCCCCCAGCTGCCTGTCACCAAGCCTTCCTTGCTCTGCCGGTGGGCCACCATTTTTGCTCCCAGTGACTTCCCATCTGCCTCGCCCATATCCAGCACCCACTCGCTCTCCAGCCCCCTTAGCCTAGACTACCATTTTTTTTTTTTAACCAGAGGAATAGAATTTTCTTAAATACTAATTTATTTATTTTTTATGTCGATGTTAATGGTCATCTGTCTGCACCTCTGCCTGCCCCTCACTTCACTGGAATTTGAGCTCCTTACAGGGACCTCTGTCTAGAGTTCATGTATGTGTTCCAAACACACAGAGCAGTGCTTTGCACCTAGCAGCACTAACAAATATTTGTTGAAAGAACTGATTCGTTGCATTATTCTTGTGTTATCTTCTTAGCGAATGTGTTTACCCAGCTTTACAGCATCTTCATAGCAAAGCCCAGTGCCCTGAATGACAGCTGGTACCAAAACAGCTGGGGCTGATCATGTGACCCAGGAGGTTTTTGTTCTGTTCTGTTTTGTTTTGTTTAGTTTTTTTTTTTCACTCAGATCTGCCCCAGAGTTAGGCAGGGTCTTGGTACTCACTGGAGAACAGATGGTCGTAAGCCAGTGCCCCAGGAGCAAGAGGGGCTTTTATATCTTCAGTGACTGATTCTATTGACATTTTTAAGCAGCCAAAGACATTTTAGCAATTGTGCCTCCAGGAGATTTCTAGAATCACTAATTGATTGCTCACTCTTCTTTGCAGAAGAGAGATCAGATCGACTCAGTCTGCATAGCTTTTGTGGAAACATGAGACTCTTAAATTCACGTCTGCATTGGAAAGAGTGTCTGGATAATAGTTTTATACTCTCTAGGGACCCAGGATTTCCTTGGAATGTTTCACTGAGTAACTAGAAAGACTACCTTTCAGCCTATTTTTTCTCTGTTGTTCTGATTGGAATTTCTATTGTTCTTTGACCTCATGGATTCTTCTCCTCTGCTTCTGTTCTGTTGGGCCCATCCATTGACTTTGTTATTTTGTTGCTGCTTTTTCAAATTCCAAAATTTCCATTTGATTCTTCTTTGCATCTTCTATTTATTTGTCGAGACTTTCTGCTTTTCATTTACTTCAAGTGTGTTCATGATTCTTTGTTGAAGGATTTTTAAGATGGCCATTTTAGAACTCTGGTCAGAGAAGCCAAACATCTATAGGATCTCGGTGTTGACAGGTGTCGGTTGTCCATCTTCATTAAAGTTGAGACTCTCTTGGTTCTTGGTAC
This sequence comes from Neomonachus schauinslandi, assembly GCF_002201575.2. Classification (NCBI taxonomy): domain Eukaryota; kingdom Metazoa; phylum Chordata; class Mammalia; order Carnivora; family Phocidae; genus Neomonachus; species Neomonachus schauinslandi. The sequence continues at coordinate 7,522,793 of NC_058410.1, forward strand.
ATACCGTGATTTCTAGCTGTATCCTGGGCATTTGGGGTATTATGTTTTGAGACTCTGGATCTTATTTAGACCTGTTTTAGCAGGTCTTCTCTGACACTGTGTTAGTGAGGGAAGGGCTGCCATCTTGCTACTGCCCAGCAAGGGTAAGTGCCAGGGCCTCACTGTACTTCTGCAGATGCCCTGGAGGGTGGACGTGTGTCTTGCTGGTGCTGAGCAAAGATGGGAGTTCAGAGTTCCCACCAGACCTCCACTGACAGCACCTGGGCTGGGACAGGGAAGAGTGCCTTCTCACATGGGAGACTTAGGGGCTCATTCCCAAGGGAGGTTGGTGAAAGTCCCAGCTCCCCAAGCAGCCTTCCCAGACACCACCCAGCAGGTGGGGGAGTTGGGGAAAAAAGCTTTGTGATGGCCTGAAAGTGGTCTCCCTCCCCCTGCCCAGGTCTTTGCTGATATGAATCAGGGTAGAGCTATAGTTTTTCCATGTTTGGTTGGAGTAGGGCAGTTAATGTCTAAAAGTTTTCTGTCTTAGAGACTGCCTTTTCTCTGCCCCTTTAGCTAGAAAGAGGAGGATTGCGGGGGAGGGGGGGCAGTGCTATTTCCATCTGCATCCCATTAACATTTCCAGGTTGCGAACATCTACTGCACCCAGTCTGGGATATATGGAAAAAATATATATGAACACCAGGGAACTCACCACCATGTTCTCCCTCTGATCCTGAGGTGGCCCCTGCCTTCTTCTCTCCACCTTTCAGCGTCTCTATCTAACACCCTGCAGTTAGCTGAACAGGAAAAAGTGTGTCTAATCCACCTTGTCCCAGAACTAGAAGTCTCGAAGGACTATTTTAATGCCCTATTTTAGAAGAAACAACTTTGAAAAGGAGACCAGCAAAGAATAGAGAGTTTCATGTTGGCACACTTGTTTGTTGTTGTCATTTCAACTCTTACAATGTGGTTTTTCCCCCCCTCTAATCTATTCCTCAAAATTCATTTAACTTCCTCTTATTTTGATTTTTGTGTGATCTGCCAATAGGAAGATTCATGCTGCCTCTTTCCCCCCCAAAAGTGCTATTGTTTCTTTCCATCTAGTTGATCTTCCATGTAAGTCGGATGTCTTGAGTAGAAATAAGCTGGATACATGCTTCAGTGCCTGACAAGATGAGTTTCAAAGCCTCTGTTCCCTCTGTCTGAGGAGTGTTGCTCTTTCAAGTTTTTGACTTTCAGGTGTCCCTTCTGGTCATTCTTGAGAGTGCCTGACTTACTGACCAAAGTTGATGCAGGACGAGAGAATGAATGCTCTCACGTCAGTGTCAGGAAACAGGTGGAAGGAGACTCATGACTGCCCTTGTTCCAGGAGACATGGGACTGCCCTTGCTTCCTCTTTTGGCTGGCTCTGCCCATTTGGCTTCACTGCCTCAGTTTCTCTGGCTGAGCCTGGAGAGCAGCTTGGCACGGGACCTGGAGGTCAATGGCACATACAGGCCCACTGTCTGAGGTTGGGCAGCCTGGAGGGAGGCAGGTGGAAGCTATGTTCTAGGAACAGTCACACCAGTGGATCATTACTTGTTTGACCCTGGTAAGTCGGCACTGCAGTGCTGTTCATGCTTTCCTTACAACAGAGAGCATCCACAGCTAAAACTGTTCTGCACGCACCCTTCCATGAAGGGCCGTCAACCTTTCTCTGCCCCCATGTCAAACTCTTCTTGCTCAGTCGTCGCTGGTGAGGTGGAGGCCAGTGTCGTCTTTGGTTTAAAACCCCCTAGCACTTTTTGATCAGTAGCGCTGTGTAGGCACTCATGCCAGGTAGACTTTTAAACTTGATAATCTTTCAAGTATGGGGAGATCCTCCTTTCCTTTTTTTTTCCTTTTAACTACAACTCACGTATTTCTATAGCTGATTCTGTAGTAGTTACAACATAGTCAAAATGCAGGGGTGGGGGAAGGAATGAAAAGTCATTCGCAGCTTTACTTCACTGATGTGTTTAATTCTGGGGGAAAAATCCTGCTTCTTTTATCAATTACATCAGAATATATATACATACGTATATATATATATATATATATATCTACTGGACACCATAGCACACAAATTCTTTGAATTTGAGGGAACAACTTTTTTTTTTTTTTCTTAAAACAGCTGCTGGTGACAAAAAACTGTAGATCAGTTTTGATTGACATTTTGTTTGCTTTTTTTAGATTTAATTAGCATTCGTAAAATTTAGGAGAGTTAAACTTAATCATGATATAATGGGATAATGAGAACCGAGTGCTGTTCCTAGATAATTGTCTTTGACTACAGGGTAAATATAGAAGGAAAAGGAAATTTGGGTAGGGGGTAAAGTAGTAGCTGAAGTATTTACCTTCTAGCCTGGAGCCAGTTATAAACGTGGATGTATGAATATTAAACGGAAGGCATTCGTTGTTATTAAATCCAATAAAATGATAAATAAAGGCACTGGATCAACTGAAGGGCAGTTTGAAAATGCAGTAATTGAAACTTCTATCCAGACCAACTTAAAGACCATTTTCTCAAATATCAGATATGTTTAAAATATATCCTAGGGGCGCCTGGGTGGCGCGGTCGGTTAAGCTTTTGACTCCTGGTTTCTGCTCAGGCCATGATCCTAAGGTTGTGAGATGGAGCCATGCATGGGGCTCTGCGCTCCGCATGGAGGATGATTGTCTCCTTATCCGTTGGCCCCTCCCCCCACTGGCACTCGCTCTCTCTAAAATAAATAAATAAAATCTTTAAATATATGTATATATTCTGTATTGTTGTAGAAAGATATACAAATGTTAATAAACACACAATCCCCTTTGTATACATTTATTAATATGAAGATTAAATGCATTCAACTCTTCTGAAGGCGACTGAGGAAAAATTTAATTTTCTTTTTCTTTTTTTTTTAGATTTTTATTTATTTATTTATTTGACAGAGAGTGACAGCAGGAACACAAGCAGGGGGAGTGGGAGAGGGAGGAGCAGGCTTCCCTCTGAGCAGGGAGCCCAATGCGGGGCTCGATCCCAAGACCCCGGGATCATGACCTGAGCCGAAGGCAGACGCTTAATGACTGAGCCACCCAGGCGCCCCGAAAAATTTAATTTTCTAAAACACATCTTCCCAGCCCATATATTTGGAATCGAGAAGGTGAAGTCAACTCAAGAGTTCTAAAATTGTTTTCCAAACATTCAACCTAGAATCAAAATTAAATGGAAGTATCTTTTGACTTGGAGGCCACAACCACTTTTATGAGCCCTTATTACAGCTTATTTATGTTAATGGTATGCAAGCCTTTGCATAGCAGCCAAAGGAGGCCTTGATTAAATGCTTTTGTGGTGAATTTAGAAGGTCAGAAGAAGGGCGGGATGAGAATACAACAAAGGAACACAAACTCCATGGGGGCAGGGAGCTGGCAGCAAGCTGGGCAGGCCGATAGCGGGAACTCTACCACAGGACGTCGGTCCCATGGGTCTCATGAATTCCAGCCAAAGAGAACTATCCCAGCACAATTCCATGAATTCGCATCCATTCGTTATTCACTTAACAAACATTTGCTGAGTGTCTATGACATGCCAAGCACTATGCTGGGTGCTTTATAAGAAGGAGTAAAACACAGCTCTGTGCCCTGGAAGAGCTTTCAGTCTAATGGTCTAATCAGGGGAGACGGAGAGAGGGCATAGACAATTACAGTGCAAAATATGTTCCAGTTACTAAATGCTACGTAACAGAGAACCCCAAAATGTAGCGGTTTAAAACAACCATTCTGGGCGCCTGGGTGGCTCAGTCGGTTAAGCGACTGCCTTCGGCTCAGGTCATGATCCTGGAGTCTCAGGATCGAGTCCCGCATCGGGCTTCCTGCTCAGCAGGGAGTCTGCTTCTCCTTCTGACCCTCCCCCCTCTCATGTGCTCTCTCTTTCTCATTCTCTCTCTCAAATAAATAAATAAAATCTTAAAAAAAAAAAAAAAAAAATTGTAAAACAACCATTCTGTCACCCCCACCGATGCTGTGGGCCATGAAGCTACGCAGCGCTTGGCGGCAATGGCCGTACTCTGGCCCAGGATGTCTGGCTCTTAGTGAGAAGACTGCAGATCTGGGGGCTAGAAGGAGCTGGAGGTGTCTTACTCCTGATCTCGCCGTTTACGTTGGCTGTTGGCCAGGATCTCTGCCGAGGCTGTCAGTTAAGCGCTCTATCCATGTCATCTGGCCTTCCTTGTGCATGGCAGCCTCAAGGTTGTAGGATTTCTGAGCTAGTCGTTTGGGGCTCCAAAACGTGTGTCCTAGCTCACAGGGCAAAAGGTGCTCTGCCTTTTATGACCTAGTCTTGAGAGTCATCCCCTACTTCCATCACATTCTCTTGGTTACAGGCACATTAGCAGCCCTCTCAGAATGGGGGGCGGGGGGGGGGAGTTTGACTCTACCTCTCAATGGCAGAACGACCCCGTTCTAGAAGAGCATGGGGCATAGGAGACATTGTTACAGCTATCTGTAGAAAATTCAATTGGCCACAGGATAGTAATTTTTAAATACATCTTTGACAATCCTTTCTGCAAGAAGTGGGACCCAATTCCTAACTCTCCAATGTTGGCTGGTCTTAGTGACTCTCTTCTAGCAAACGGGGTGGTGGAAATGATGCTCTGTGACTTTTGAGTCATAAAAAAGTATAGCTTCTGCCACCCCCCTCTCTCCTCCCTCCCTCTCCCCCCTCCTCCTGTCAACCCCCCCAACCCCACCCCCACCCCACTCCCATTCTGGGGAAGCCAGACACCATATCCTGAGGATATGCAAGCTGCCCTGAGACAGGCCCGTGAAAAGAATTGGATCTGCAGCCGCAGTTAGCCACAATAGAGGTAAATCCGCCGTTCCCAGTCAAGCCACAGCTGACATCTTGACTACAACCTCCCGAGAGACCCCAAGCCCGAATCGCTCAGTCTTGTCAGCCCCAAATTCCTGACCCCAGAAGCTGTCGGAGATAATTGTTTCTTGTTGTTCTGAGCCATTAAGTTTGGGGTTACACTTGTTCCAGAACGGTAGATAACCACTGCATCTAGTACAACAAGTATATAGGAGTGCGTGTTGGTGTTTGTAGGAGAGCCACCTTGTCTAGGCTTGCTGGACCAGGAAGGCTTCCTCAAGGAGGAAATGCACGTGCCGAGTCTTCAAAGGCTCAGACTGGGAATGGCAGGCTAAGGCATAGGAACCTGGATGTACCACATAAGAACAATGGAAATAGGGAAAGAATTATGGGTGAATAGTGACCCAGGTCTAACTAATTGTCTATCAGATGGGGCCTTCCTTGTGGACCACTCAGAAACTGAGGAGAACTAATATATTCCAAGAGCTGAGACCAGGACCTGGCCTTAGTTGGGATGCAGTGTTCACCCACCCTTCTCCCCCAGGTCAGCCTCAGCATCACCCTGGAGTTATCAGAAGGGCAGATCCAAGCCCTGCCCGTGCCCCAGACCTAAGACTCTACATCAGGACACCACCACCTGCAGATGGTGCAAATGGCCTGTGAACGTTTGAGAAGCCCCCTGCAGAGGACAGGCGTGGAGTCCCCACTCCAGAGCCCCTGGTGCCTCATAGGAAGAGCTCACGGTTGTGGGAAATGTAGACAGCAGCCTGGGGAGCCAGGGACTAGTAAAAGAAACAGAAAACCATCTTGCCTGGTGGTGACAATTGACTTTCTTACTTCTGTGTTCCATTTTTAACCCAAGGTCCTCTTTGGATTAAAATAAAACTTCAAAAAAAAAAAAGGAAATTAGTTCCTGTAATTTCCTCTTCTTCTGGTATTTTGACATCTCCCTTAGGACCACAGTGCTCATTAGTCTAGTCCCAAGGCAAATCGTCATTTTTCCTTAATGACTTCCTGACCTTCGCCTTATCTGATTAGGTGTCAAGTTAAGTCTGCCTTGAAAAGCCTCCAGTACCCTCTTCCTTGCCCGCTGATTTTCTCCAGGAAGACCTGGAGGATCGATGCTGTGGAGGAAGCTGGGTGGGTCAATGGGACAGGGTTCCCTTTGTAACACAGCTCACGTCTGATGACTTCCTCTGCTCAGTTGTGTCCCTGGCGGCAGGCCGGGGGCTGAGGCCGGGCTCTGCAGGGAGCTACAGCTCTCCCATCTCCGCTCCTGGAAGGGTTATCTTGCCTTGGACTCACCAGTCCGCAGGCTGGACGTGCAGTTTCCGCTGAGAGCAGTCACCCGAACTGAGAGAGGGACTCGTTATCCTCCAACAAGGTGGTAGGAGGTCTCCATGTTGATGAATTTGGATGGATCAGAAAGGGTGGCCAAATGGAATGGCCTTCTCGGAGACAAGAGTCATGGGATGGCAATGCACCAAATGGTCCAGGAACAGATGGATCCTCCTTTGAGTTCACACATGTCATTTGTCCCTGATTCTTCCTCCTCTTCTTCTTCTTTTTTTTTTTTACTCATATTTAAAATTCAGGATATTTAAACTAAAAAACAAGCAAACTCAAACAGTTCACCCGCTTTTTTCCACCTCTGACCCTCTACATCTGGCCACCACCAGTCCGTTCTCTGTATTTATGAGCTTACGTATTTATTTATTTTTAGATTCTACACGATATTTGTCTTTCTCTCTCTTAGTTCACTTAGCATAATGCCCTCAGGTCCATCTGTGTTGTTGCAAATGGCAAGAGTTCATGCTTTGTTACTGGTGAGTAATATTTTACAATATGTACTGTAAATATGTATATGTAATCGCATTGTAAATATGTAAATATGTATATTTACAGTATGTACTGTAAATATGTAAATTGTAAAATATTATACAATATGTGTGTATATGTATATGTGTATGCACACATCATATCTTCTTTACCCACTCACCTTTAATGGACACTTAGGTTCTTTCCCTATCTTGACTGCTGTAAATAATGCTGCATTGAACATGAGTGTACATATATCTTTTCATATCTTTTCAAGTGCTTTCATTTTCCTTGGGTAAATACCCAGAAGTGAAATTGCTAGGTCATAGGTAAGTCTATTTTCAATTTTTTGAGGATCCTCCATGCTGTTTTCCAGAGTGGCTGCACCAATTTACATTCCCACCAACAGTGCACAAGAATTTCCTTTTCTCCACATCCTCGCCAACACTTGCTGTGTCTAGTCTTTTTGAAAGTAGCCATTCTAACGGGTGTGAGATGATATCTCATTGTGGTTTTGATTTGCATCTTCCTGATGGTTAATGATGTAGAGCATCATTTCATGCACCTGTTGGCCATCTGCATGTCTTTTTTTGGAAAACGTTTATTCAGATCTTCTGCCCATTTTTAAATCAGATTTTGTTTGTTTCTTTTGCTCTTGAGATACAGGAGTTCTTTGTATATTTGGTATTAGACCCTATCAGATATATAAATCATATATCGAAATACTTTCTCTCATTCGGTGGGTTGCCTTCTCATTTTGTTGATGGTTTCCTTTGCTGTGCAGAAGCTTTTTAGTTTGGTGTAGTCCCGCTTGCTTATTTTTGATCTTGTTTTTTTTTTTTTTTTTTTGCTTTGGGCATCAGATTCAAAAAATCATTGCCAAAACCTATGTCAAGAAGCTTACCACCTATGTTTTCCTCTAGGATTTTTATGGTTTCAGGTCTTACTTTCAAGTCTTTAATCCATTCTGAGTAATTTTTATGTATGGTGTAAGAAAGTGGTCCGGTTTCATTTTTTTGCATCTGGCTGCCCAGTTTTCCCAACACCATTTATTGAAGAGACTGCCCTTTCCCGCACTGCATAGCCTTGGCTCCTTTGTCATAAATTAATTGACTATGTATGTGTGAGTTTATTTCTGGGCTCTCTATTCTGTCCCGTTGACCTATGTCTATTTTTTTGCCAATACTATACTGTTTTAATTACTATAGCTTTGTAATATAGTTTGAAAAAGGGAGCATGATGCTTTGTTCTTCTTTTGCAAGATTGCTTTGGCTGTTTGGGGTCTTTTGTGGTTCCACACACATTTTAGGATTGTTTGTTCTAGTTCTGTAAAAAAAATGTCATTGGAATTTTGATAGGGATTGCATTGAATCTATAGATTGCTTAGGGGTAGTATGGACATTTTAACAATATTAATTCTTCCAGTCCGTGAACGTGGACTAGCTTTCCATTTATTTGTGTCTTATTCAATTTCTTTCATTAATGTCCTGTAATTTTCAATATACAGGTTTTTCACTTCCTTGGTTAAATTTATTCCCAGGTATTTTATTCTTTTTGATACAATAGTGAATTAGATTGTTTTCATAATTTCTCTAATAGTTCATTATTAGTATAAAGAAATACAACAGAGTTGTGTATTGATTTTGTAGTCTTCAAGTTTACTGAATTCATTTATTAGTTCTAACAGTTTTTTGATGGAGTGTTTAGGGTTTTCTAAATATAATATCATGTCACCTGCAAATACTGACAATTTCACTTCTTCTATTCCAATTGGGTCCCTTTTCCTTCTTGCCTAATTACTCTGTCTAGGACTTCCAATACTATTGAATAAAAGTGGTGAGAGTGTCCTGTTCTTGATCTCAGAGGACAAGCTTTTAGCTTTTTACCATTGAGTATGATGTTAGCTGTGAGCTTGTCATACATGGCCTTTATTATGTTGAGCTCTGTTCCTTTTCTGCCCACTTTTTTGAGAGTTTTTATCATAAATTGATATTGAACTATGTCAGATGCTTTTTTTGCATCTATTGAGATGATCTTATGATTTTTATCCTTCATTTTTTTAATGTGTATAGCATTGATTGATTTGGAAATGTTGGACCAAGCTTGCATCCTTGGAGTAAATCCCACTTGATTCATGGTGTATGATCCTTTTAATGTATTATTGAGTTGGTTTGTTAATATTTGTTGAGAATTTTTCCCTCTATATCCATCAGGGATATTGGTCTGTAATTTTTTTTTTCATGTGACGTTCTTGTCTGGTTTTGGTATCAGAGTAATGCTGGCCTCATAAAATGATTTTGGAAGAGTTCCCTCCTCTTGTGTTTTTTGGAAGAATTTGTCCCTGATCCTTTGCTAGGAAAGGAGTGACCTCTTGTATACTCAGTCAGCATAATAAACATGATTACTGAAGAGGACAAGAGGCACAGATGAATTCAGAGTATTCTTGAGCAATCAAAGACTGACATCATGCTACACTGTGACATATACTCAAAGACACCCATTTTTTTTTTCTCCTTGTCCAGCTCCAGGGTGGTAAGACACTGGGCAGGGATGGGAGGAGAGGAAGAGAATGCAAGTCTTCTCAGATAATTAGAATTTTACTACAGTTATTTGGGGATGAAATGGCATATTATTTAAGATATGGCTCTCTGAATCAGACAGCCACTCCATTGTTTAGCGCTTGGTACACAGAGCTTAATTAAAAATTTAGTAACACTTATTGAATGCCTTCTATAGAAGTAGTAAATATACCAATGTTAAAACTAAGATTATTAGCTTTATTCTACTGTGATTTTCTTGTAGAAATGATGCACAGTTCCACAGTCTCTCTGCCAGGTTCTAACTCCAGAGCTGAGGATCGTCCTTTCCTTTTCTTTCTTTATTTCTTCCTTCCCCGTTATGCCGAGATTCATCCCAATTCAAAGTTGGGCTTCCCAGAAACACTCTTCAGTACTTTTGCCTTTGCCTTTTTCTCAGTCCCCATATCACTCTGCTAGTGCTCAAGGCTGGTGGCTCTCCAAGATTTGAAGGGGCAAGCTGGTGTTCTTGGAGGCCAAGAGGCATATATCCTTCATGCAAGAATTCGCGTGGTGGAAGGGGGCATGACCCCAAGCAGTTTTCTCCAGTGGTGGTGATGAACATGGCCATTCCTCCCTGCTTGTAGCCAGCCGCTGTGTGTGTTCAGTTGTACCAGTCGGTTTCCCTAAAAAAGGAATTGTGTATACGATCTCCACATTGACAAAGAACCTTCATAGCAACCCCTCGCTTTAGATTAGGGTTTGATTAAAGAACTGGGTACTATAGCCAGGACACATAGTGAACACATAAACCTGCTATCCCAGCAGCATGGCTGGAACCAAGTCATGGTGCCCGCGTGGGGCTAGAGGCCTTCACTGTGGCCTCCGTAGCCCTGTGCTCCGAGCAGCACGAGAGCAGTGGGAGGGTGGGCATGCCAAGAAGATGCATGGAGGACATGCAACCAAATGCCTGCTGGAAATGTTTGCAGTCCTATAGAAAAGGCTTGATGTGTTTCTGCAAGTCTGATACATAGTCTTGTAACATGTTATTTATGCAGAAGAGACACCAATTAATTTTTTTTTTTTTTGTAATTTCTCTACAATTACCAAACTGGAATCTCCTTAAAACCTGCATTGTTTGGCATGCCATATCCAGATGTTTTGTACTAAGCCAGTGAACCATGTTGAGAATGTAGACAATCTGTTCCAAAGGCCTATTGCACCATGAATTTCAAAAACAACTTTTAGGACTTCAGAGCATGAATTAATATTAGTAGTAATTCTGGTATATGTTAGTCTGAGAATCAGAATCTTGGACACTATAAGGTATCTTTCCCTTAACAAGCTATGTCATCCCGTATTCATTTGAGGATGTCTAGGAGCTCTGGGTCATATCTCCTGTTAACACGCACATACTTTGCCAGAGGAGAGGGAGAAAGCAGCAGTGATCCAATGTTCTAGGCGCTGTCCCCAAGTTCTTGAGCAGCCTCTGCGCTGAGCATGGAGTCCAAAGCGGGGCTCGATCCCACAACCCAGAGATCATGACCAGAGCCCAAACCAAGGGTGGACGCTCAACTAACTGAGCCACCCAGGCACCCCTTATCCACCTTTGAAATGAAGAATAAGGAACACAGAACTTTTCCATTAACATATCAGTAAATACAATGGGAACATACTCAGTTCTTTGTCATAGAAGGCTGGAAGGGAAAACTATAAAGATACAAAATACGCAATGAGTGAGGAAGAAAGAAGTAGAAAACTAAGGAAGAGTAGGGATAAAAACACACGTGGAAAAGATATCCGCCCCCCCCCAACAGAGAAAACATTAAAATGGAAGGAATAAGTCACTAGCCTGAATTTGGGTGAACTATGCGGGATTGTTCACTTCAGCTGACAGGGAGGCCAGGACCAAATTTCAGTCAATATCTAATGAATATTGATTGATGGTGAGCCCAGGTAAGTAACTGTATTCCCAGAACTTGAATGCCTGCAGACACTTAACCCTCTGCCCGGTGCCCTCTGCCAGGACCTTCACCAGGAGGAAGGGCTGAGTCATCAGACTCTCCTTGCCCGCCTCCCCTCCACTCTCCACATCTTTTCAGGAGCTTCGGCAAGATGACCTCTATCGGTTAAGAGCAGCAGGGAAACTCCAGATCTGGTTTCGGAGATAAAAACAGGAGCAGTCAGGGTTGGTACCCCTCCAGGCCGCCCCCCAACCCCCCGCCGCCACCGGCTCCGAGGCAGGAGGGAGCAGGCCTGGTGCTCTGGGAGATTTTCCAGAGGAGAGGGCAACCAGGTTTAGACCTTGAGAATTTTTACCAAGATTATATGGAATAAATCATTAAGAAATCAAGATAAACAGGTGTACTTAACTTCATCAGGAATGACTCATGGTTTCCTGGACCATTCGTTCCTTAGCGGCCCTGTCGTGTGAGGAGACCCCTCTCTGAAGAATCTCAGGCACATTAAGTGTGTTGTCCTGACAAGGCTGGTCTTCTAAGAGGCACGGCTGGATGCACTAGATACCCCAGCTTTTCTTGTCTTCCTCTGGGTCTCTGACTACTTAATGGGGTTCTACAAAGTACGCTTCTGCTGCATAGACCAGGAACACACTGAGGGAACTGCGACGTTAAGTGCATCTACAAACCTTCTTTGGCCTTTTAAAGATGACTTGTTACTGTATGAAATCCCTGTAATTCTAGATGGCTCTAGAGGTAGGAATGACTGTGTATTCATTGCAGGACACACCACACAATGAATGTTTGTTTGAAAAGTGTTTATTCCAGTTAGCCTTCCGGTCCACTTGTTGTCCTATAGTGCTTGTCTTCTCTGGATAATTGCTTTTTCCCCTTTTTGGGGGGAAGACTGCCATTGGAAAGAGCTAGAACCTTACCCTGAAAATAGTAGCCAGCTTCTTGTCCTGAGTTACTCTTCAGCTTGATTTGGAGTTAAATGGTAAGTGTGCTTCAAATTCCAAATGTTTCCAGCATGGTTAAATTAAACTGTATTTTATTCTTGTGGAGAAAAGAATATATGTAATTTTGGACATAGATAATGTTGAGATCTCCAAGAGGCCCCGATGACTAGTATCCTTCCCAGATATTTTTCTGAACAATTTGAGAACTTAAGCAAAGACATGGAGGTTGGTGGCCAGAATGTTTCCTCTGTCCCTGATGGAGCCTGTCTAGGAAGCTATAGCTTTGTAAAATCCAAATGGGCCTGCTGACCAAGCCCCAGAATTGGGCAGGCAGTGGGCCCAGGGCAGCCTCCTAAGGTCAAAGAGAGCAGTTCCCAGAGAGTGTTGGAATGCTCACTTGAGGATGGAGTGTAGACCCAAGTCGAGAATTCCTGTTTAACCTTCCTAAACTCACCAGTCATATATTACCCCACCTCTCCTGGGTCAGGTGAGTAAAGGGGTGTTAGGAGGGCAGGCATTTACGTAGAGAAACCAGAAGTGAAGAGAGGCTCCCATCTGAATGGCAAGAGTATCAGATCACTTACCTTGGAAAGTGTTTCATTCATTCATTCCTCAAATGTTCCCTGGACTTCTACTCTGTAAGAGGCACCAAGTCTGATATCACAAAGATGAAAAAATGTTTCTTTCCTCAAATAACAGTCTTGTGGAGGACTCATACACACACACACACACACACACACACACACAGGAGTGGTGACCAAGTTTGGGAGTGAGGCTGATCAAGGACATGAGAACCACTCATGAAGATTCTTTATAACATGCTAAGGAGCTCTAACTTCATCTTTTAGATTAGTGCTGCCCATTAGAAGTATAATGAGAACCACATATGCAATCTTTAATTTTCTGGTAGCCACATTGAAAAATTAAGAGAAACAGGTGAAATTCATTTTAATAATATATCTCATTACCATAATACGTTCAAATTACCATTTCAAAATGTTAACATTATAAAACACTGGACAGCACAGCTAGAGACACTGATTATTAACCCCACTTTACATATGGAGACCTTGAGGCTTAGAAAAGTGAACCACCTTGAAGAGAACAGACCCATTTTCAATATGGCTGCTGAGGTTACTTCACCCACTCTTGTTCTGCAAGAAGAAAGATTAAACTAAAACTAAAAATTAAACTAAAACCTAAACTAAAAATTAAAACCAACCTAAAAATACTGAATAAAAACTATTTTTGAAAATCTTCTTCAAAGTGTCAAAATGCTGTCAAGGTAGCAAGGACATACCAGGCAACATCTAAGGGAAGAAAGGAGCCAAGAGAGTTCTGATCATTTTGAAGGAGGCGAGAAAGGGGAGAAAAGAAAGACACGTTGGAAACGGGAGATGAATAGAGTGTATAAAATAAGATGGTCACTCAAAGTCCGGGAGGGAGACCAGTGTGCCACCCCATACACTGTACAGCTCGGGTCACAATGCTGCAGGCTGGGGGCCTCGAGGCGGAAGCACCATTTCTGCCTTCAAGATTGGAGAAAAACAGGGGCGCCTGAGTGGCTCAGTCGTTAAGCATTGCCTTTGGCTCAGGTCATGGTCCCGGGGTCCTGGGATCGAGCCTCATATCGGGCTCCCTGCTCAACAGGGAGTCTGCTTCTCCCTCTCCCAATCCCCCTGCTTGTGTTCCCTGTCTCATTGTCTTTGTCTTTGTCAAATAAATAAAATCTTAAAAAAAAAAAAAATTGAAGAAAAACAAATGACCTTCCCAAAGTCATCACCTAGAAGAAGTAGAGTCAGTGATCCAACCCAGTCTGTGCTGACTCCAGAGTTTGAACTTACTGAGGGAACAGTAACCACCTTGGGGCCTAATTTTGTCCACATTGACTGAAACTCTCTTCTGTCACAACATCGTTACCCGCTGGGGTGACGCGGATGCAATTTCTCAGCTCACGTAACCTGTATCTGACAAAATCTTGGTTATTGATATTTCAAACATCAATCGACAAAAGGCAAATGGCTGCAATTTAACCTTGACTGTGTCCTTACCCTAATGATACAATCGATGTCTCCAGGACTATGACAGGTGGAAAAATGTATGTACACATCTTTAATCTTGTCTGACTCTAGTTTCACCAGCCATCAGAGCTGCTGGGAGTGGAAAATCTCTCTACTCGTACCTGAGATGTTTGGCCCCTTCTCTTTCTGCTGCTTGGCATCTTAACGTCAGCGGTCCGGGGGTTCGGCCCCCTTGATCAGAGATCTGCTTCTCTACACTTGAGTTTATATTGCGATGGTATAATTGTCCCCGTTTTGTTCAATTCCTAAGTACCATATTTTTACTGTTCTACATATTTCTTACTCTTAATTTGCATACAGCAGAGTGGTTAAGAGTGTGGGGTTTGGTGTCCACTGGGCCTAGGTTGAGTCTGGCTTTGTGACCCTGGGTGTCTACTCAAGTCCTCTATACTTTGGTGTTCTCATGTGTAAAAAGGGTCTACTATAGCTGCCTCATTAAATAAGATAACATTTGTAAACATTGTCGCTATGCATAGCCAATAACGAGCACTTAATCAATATGTTATTATATCTGGAATCCAGTCATTAGCCTTTCAAGGATTCAGAAACCAAGGTAGTGATGCTGGGGAGATTTGAACACCAGAGTAGCAGTGAGTCTAACTGAATTCTGTTCATGGGAAATCTAGATTGGGAAGACTGTTTGCCGCTGAATATATTTGTCAAGAACAAAGAACAAGGCTTGACTACCATTATAGCTTCAGATGAGAGTCTATTGGATAGATAGGTCAAATTATGGCCCAAGAGCCAACGCCACTGACTCTCCTAATGATGGATTCCTTTCTGCTGGCCTTTACCCTAGAGATGGATATTTCAGGTCATGTTGATATCGTTCCTTTTCCTTCTGGACCTATAGGGGTTTGGCAGCTGCTGATCTTCCTTTCTTGCCCTCATGATTGCAGAGTGAGATTTGAGGTGTTTGGAGGTGCAGGTGGAGTGGGATTCTTTCTACCGTCTTGGTCAACATCATAAGGCCAGGGATCTGACAGAACCTCAGTTTGCTTTCTTCCTGGCAAAGCGTCTCAAGGACTCTGTTGATGGGCCATCAAGAACTGACACCAGCTGAAAGGCAGGAGAGAACATGCCAAGGGCAGAAACATCAATGGTAGTTTATGTGTCCTCTAGAACATTCTTTTATGGAAGAAATAGAAAAGGATCAACTCACCCTGTCCTTTTTTTAATTAATAGACTTTATTAAGAGTGGTTTTAGGTTTTTAGGAAAACAGAAAGTACAGTTAGTTCCTGTGTAACCCTCACTTCTGCCACCCCCCCCCCCCCCCACGGTTTCTGCTACTATTAGCATCTTGCATTAGTGTGGTACACGACAATATCATAGACAATAGTGCCACTGCCTTGAGAATCCCCTGGGCTCCACCCGGGCCCCCCTCCCCGTCCCCACTGCCTCTGGGCCCGGCCATCCCCAGCTCATGGCCGTGTTGCAGATGCAGCCTGTCTAAAGGACATCAGCTTGCAAAGGTCACCCTGGTTCTTTTCATTCCTGTCCTTCATGGAATCTAAGGTGCCCCTGATTGTGGGGCACATCCTGCCTTAGAGATCTCTAAGAAAGAAGCAGACCCGCCACAGTTATACGGAGGTGCAGCTTCCATGGTAAGAGGCACTGTGTCCAGATGTGCTACAATGAGGACAAATACGCATCCCGGATAAAATGATAAAATGTGACATAGAGCCCAGGCCCGCATGGGTACAGAGCCTCCGGAGGCTGGTGCCAAGGTTGCTGTTTGGCCTCTGCTGAGGGGACCCTGAGTGGGTTGGGAGGGCCGGTGGTGAGGAGAGGGTGAAGGGGATTGTGGGCGGAAGGAAGCTGAGGGAGGGAGCTCTAGGCTGCGCCCACCCCCTCCCCAGCCTTGGTCCTGGAAGTGCACAAACCAGAGATCCCGGGGCGAGTTACCGAAATGTGAGCCTCAGTCTCTGCATCTGTGTGGAAGATCCTAACCCTGACAAGTGACCTGGGACTAGGTGATGAGATAGGCTATGTGACAAGCCTAGGTCCCTGCCTGTGCACGGTGTGTGCTCTCCTCTCCTTCCTCCTTCCTCGACTCCCCCTCTTGCCCCCTGCTCCATCCCTGTGTCCTTCCACGCGCCCCTCCAGCCCCACGCGCCACCCCCCCCCCCCCCCCCCCCCCCCCCCCCCCCCCCCCCCC
>NC_058410.1:7539235-7558598 GCF_002201575.2 Neomonachus schauinslandi
CCCCTGGGAACACCAAGCCCCCCCACCCCGCGCCCCCGCCACCCCCCCCCCCCCCCCCCCCCCCGTCAGCCTGGGCTGCGGTTACCTCACCTCCCCAGGATGCCGGAGCCCCTGCCTCAGCTGGGGCTCTGCCGGCTGCAGCGATTAGCCCCCACAACCAGAGCTGGTGGGCATTACGTGGGGTGCTCACAGATGGCAAAGCCTCTTAGTTCTTGGCCTTGGTGTTCCCAGGGCTGTTGAGCAGTTAGGGTGTAGTAACAGGTCGTTGTGCCCACTGAGTGGCTTTAAAACTTGATTAGATAAAGCTCAGGCAAACCCCAGTAAAATGATTTCTCAGGGACCTTTGAAAGATTGGGATATATTTGAAGCACAGGTTTATTATTTAACAATTGCTAAGATTCTCGGAAACACATGTTCTGCATATTCATGAGGCCAGCAAGGTGCGAAAACTCTGCCATCCACTGCTAGGAATCCCGGGTGGCAACAGGAATCCTGCTCCCCCAGATCCGTGACCCTGGGGAGCCCTGTCCCTTCTGTCTTGTCATCTGCAGAATGGGGGAGTCAGGCCCATCTCCCAGATGGCTGTCAGGGTCCCACGAGGTCCACGAGAGCCCATGGGACTGTCGAGGCAGGTCAGTCCATCCAGAGCTGCCTTCCCAGAGCCTCCTCAGTGCTCGTTGCCATGCCAACGGCTGGCTTGATAAGGACTCAGACTGGCAGATTTAGCAAATGAAAATTCAGGCTGCCCAGTGAAATTTGAATTTCAGATAAACAACACAGAATTTTTTAATATGAGTACGCCCCAGATATTCCATGGCTCATATTTTACTGTAACTGTATCTTTCCTTTACTGTTGCATGAGACATACTTACGCTGAACAACAATTTGTAGCTTATCTGAAATTCAGTTTCGCTGGGCACTTTGTGTTCTATCTGACAACCTTAACAGGGACAGAATATTACCTTGTTGAAAACACTAGTGAAATGTTTCACTTGAAATGGCTGATGTTAGGACAGATTCTGAACTATCTGGTGGCCTCATTTATCACTTGTGAGAGAAGAATAACCAATTTATACATTATTCTCGATAATTAAAAGTTGCTCCACTGAAGTTGGTCCTTTACTAGAAAAGACAAAGTTAAGTACCCCGTGGCCTCCTAAGCTGAGAGGAGGAGTGTCTCATGTGAAGAAAAGTTCCGTTTTTTCTTTTATCTGTTTTTTTTGTAATCTCTACACAAAATGTGGGGCTTGAACTCACAACCCCAAGATCAAGAGTCGCATGCCCTTCCCACTGAGCCAGCCAGGTGCCCCAAAGGAAAGATGTTTTATTTATTTATTTTATTTTTTATTTTTTTAAAGATTTTATTTATTTATTTGACACAGAGAGAGAGAGAGCACAAGCAGGGGGAGCAGCAGGCAGAGGGAGAAGCAGGCCTCCCGAGGAGCAGGGAGCCCAATGCGGGGCTCGATCCCAGGACCCTGGGATCATGACCTGAGCTGAAGGCAGATGCTAAACGACTGAGCCACCCAGGCGCCACCAAAGGAAAGATGTTTTAAAAAACAATTCCAGGATGGTTTGTTCTTCACATGGCCTTACAAATTATTTGGGGAATAGTGTATATTTTAGCATCTTAATTTTTTTTAACCTTTTACAGATTACAATTTATGTATTTCTCGGTGGGTAATGAATCTGAGTTATGAAAATAAGCCTAATTATATTTTGATGAGGGGAAGGTGAGAGAAGATAGCAAATAGATAAAAATTAAGAGCAGGTATTTATCTTAAGTAGATTCTAAAATTTGCTTTAAATGCTCTTAAAGTGATTAGTAATTTCTTAATGTTGCTTTAAAAAAAAATGTACTGGGCTAGAGGACCCTACCAATCCTTAACTGATTTTTTTGACATAATCTGGATCTTTGTGAATTTCCTCTTCCCTGAAACACACACACTTACCCAGGTTGGTGAATGACAGATATTAGTCTGCGGTCGTGCAAGCCCTGTTCTGTGTGTCACAGGCAGCAAACCAACAAAATGGGCAAGGCTCAGCTGCCCCCACCCCCAAACTCCCAAGGGAATTCGTGCTCTATGGGGGGAGAAATCCCTACCAGGGAAGCCTCCAGAATGTGAGAAAGAAGAGAATCAAGCTGACCATTACCACGGCTACCTGCAGGTTCTTTTGCAAACATTGGTCTTATTTAATTTCAGGACAATTTTTTTAGTGACATTATATTATTCCTTTTTTACAGAGAAAACTGAAAGCCAGAGAGGTTGAGTAATATGCTGATGTTATAAAGCTAGTAAGTGATGGAATGAGATTTCAAATCACGTCTGTCTGACTTTGATGAACTATTGGTACAGAGTCCCTAAATGGGGGGATTGGGGAAGAGAGACAAGCTACTTGTAATGGAAGGGGTTGGGGGGGCATCAAGAAAAACTTCCCAGGGAGATCTCATTTGAGCTGAGACCTGGTGGACAGATAAGGTTTTGACATGCAATGGAAAGGGACTTTGGGCCTAAAGAAGAGCTTGAGCAAGAGGCCAGACCTTGGGGGTAGGTACAGAGTTCTAGGTAGTTCCAGGAGCTTGACTTTATCTCAAGGTGTGTGGTAGGACGAAGCAGAAGAGCCAGGGTGGGCCAAGCAGTAGGACTCTGCTAAGGAGTCTTACTGCGTCTATGGTTGATGGGGACCCAACAAGTGTGTTGACAGGATTAAGTGGGCATGGGGCACAGACTGGATGAGAGGAGCCTGTGATGCTGGAGGCAGACAGACCAGAAAGAAGGTCATCGGGGGCATGGGGGGGGACAGGGCACCACTGAGAATGGAAAAGAGGAAGGATAGCAGCAGACACGGACAAGGTAGGACTGGGGACCAGGGCGATGGCAGTGGATGGTGGGGGGTTACTGTCGAGGGGTGACCAGCTGACCCGTGAGTATGCCATAAGTTAAAATTCCTGGCCACAAACAAATGGCTGTTTGTAGAGGAGCCCTAGAGATAGCAGGACGTGGGATGGACCTCCCTCTAGGCTGGTTGTATTTGGAAGACTTACACATTCCAGAGTCTGATCCTCAGTGTTTTGGGCTATGACATTTGATTTATTATTATTTTAATCAGGCTCCAATGAACTGATATTAAGCAATCTTATGATACACTTATGTCTGAAAATAAGAATGCAGCTAATAGTTTATTTCTCAGTGGAGACTGTAGGATGAAGTGAATGCTCACATCTGCTGATCAAGACGTTTTTGCCCTAACGACTGATGTGCACTGGAATTCAGATCACACTTAGGAGGCGGATGGGTACATGTGCAATCTGGGCAAAGGGACTCAGTGGGTATGCCGTGGTAGAGGGGTATTAGCCCCATGGGCAGGCCTGGCCCCCACGTGACCAGCGTGCCTTCTGGTTGATTCACTCTTTCTACAGTTGTGTCCTTTTCTTTACATGAAGCTGGGGTCTGAATGTTGGCCAGGAAACCATTTGTTCTCTTGAAGGAGACTTCTGCACATCTCTGCACGGCCCTCGGCATTTGTTTTTACGGTTTTACATTGAGAACGCCATCTTGTGCCTTATTTCCAGGCTTGTTGGCAGAAACTCAGCGTGGAATGTGGGTTCCGCCCACATGGGGACAGTTTGGACCCAACTTCCATTCAAGGATGGAAGGAAAGTCCTCTTATCTTCAAGGAGAACATTTGGGCCTGAGGTTTAACAAGGGTATAACATCTTTGTGCATATGGGCAGGTAAACACCTCAGAATATGACCACAGCCTTCATACTTCTTGGTTTTAAGAAAGCTTTCTTTCCATAAAGCAACTTAGCAAGTAATTCTGGGAGGGCCACTCTGACGGAGACCTCAGGAGCAGGTGGTAGAAATCTAAGCTTCCAGACACCTCTGGGAACTTAAATAGCGCATTTTGGTCATAGCTCAAGGAGGTAAAAGAGACCAGAGGCGCATGAACCTGCCATCACGAAGCAGAAGGCACAGAGACCCATTCGCGAGTCAAGGACACTTCAGAATTTGGGGTCAGGGGGATTTGATCCGGTCTTGAAGGGCACTAGGATTTGGATCAGAGAAATAGGGAGGGGTCAGTGTGTGAAGGGTTGGAGGGAGGAGTGGGGTAAGGGCCTTTTGCCCTTAAGAGTTGGCTGTCGGGCGCCTGGGTGGCTCAGTTGGTTAAGCGACTGCCTTCGGCTCAGGTCATGATCCTGGAGTCCCGGGATCGAGTCCCGCATCGGGCTCCCTGCTCGGCGGGGAGTCTGCTTCTCCCTCTGACCCTCCTCCCTCTCATGTGCTCTCTCTCATTCTCTCTCTCTCAAATGAATAAATAAAATCTTTAAAAAAAAAAAGAGTTGGCTGTCAGCCAGACCCTTCACAAAGTGTTGCTAAATCCCCATTTCGCTTGGGTGTTCCTGACTCCCTTCTGTAAGAGAGCCTGGAAGATTTCTGCCTGTCCCTCCCTGCACCTTACAGGGACTTGGCAGAGAAAGTACTGAGCAAGTAAGTACTCATTCGATCAAGGTCGGAAACATGGCCCATCGCCAATCACTGTCACCAAGCAGTCACCTAGCTTTTATTTACCAAGCACGGACATAGGAGCGTCACCACCGACTAATGGTGCCATTGTCCCCACTTTAGACATCAGGAGACTGAGATGGGGGAATGGAGCTCCCCAAAGTCACTCTGCTGAGACGGGGTGAGGCTTGGGGCCCCAGCCTCTGTGGCCTGACTCCCACGTGGCCCGGACCAGGCCTGGGAACTTGACACAGTGACCGTGTGGATAGTGGAGCTGCAGAAGATTCTGAGAGCTCATTACCAGTCCATGGAGGGAGCAAAGGGAGAGCAGAGAGGTGCAGGCTTTCACTCAGAGAACTTTAAACCTTCCTTTAACTCGCTTAATAGAATGGCACTGAAGTGCAAAGTATTTTCAAATTGTATTTTAATCTTCATCTCTCTCCGAAATTAAAAAAATGGAAATCCATTTGAGGGCTTAGTCTGCATTTTACACGTGGATATCTTCCTAAGATTTTTGTCTTTGTCTCTTTCTCCTTGTTGCCTCTAAGAGAAGTGGCAGTGAATGCTTGAGACAGGGCTAGAGTGTTTTTGGGGAACGCCCTTGACCCTGGACTCATTGCTTCCTGGATGTATTTTTCTGTAGAAGAGGGAACTTGTTTCCTTTAGCTTTTTTTTTTTAAAGTTACAGAACATATAAACAAATATGAGTAGAGAGAATAGCGTAAGGATTCCCCATATTCACGGCACCTAAGGTAACTTTAACTATTTCATCTTAGTAGCAGTTGTTTTTCTTTCTTTCTTTTTTTTTTTTTAAGATTATTTATTTATTTGACAGAGCGAGATACAGCGGGAGAGAGAGCACAAGCAGGGGGAGCAGGAGAGGGAGAAGGAGACTCCCCGCTGAGCAGGGAGCCTGATACGGGCTCGATCCCAGGACTCTGGGATCATGACCTGAGCTGAAGGCAGACGCTTAACGACTGAGCCACCCAGGCGCCCCTTAGTAGCAGTTGTTTTTCAAGTGAATGCCAGATATTGTATGTCATGAAATGCCACTCCGAATTAACACAAGGTGTGTTTTATAAAGAATAAGGACACTTTAAAAACATAACCCCAATATTATCGCCACTATCAAAATTAATATTCTCTTAGTATCATGTTATACCATCGAGATTCAGATTTCCCCAGTGGTTTCCGAGCTGTCTTGTTTTTGTTTTTAACATTTGGAGTGTTCAAATCAGGATTTAAATAGGGTCATCCCACTTGTTATGTCTGTCTTCTTTATATTAGAACTGGCCCCTCCCACCTTGTTTTTCCCCTTCTTACCTCTGTCCTGTGGAAGGTCCCACATTCTGGCTGTGTGAGTGCTCACAGGGGTGGGGTTTCTTTCACCTGTTCCTCCCTCCCTCCCTGGTAACCTGGGAGTTAGACATGAATGCTCGATAGATCCGGATTTAGTGGTTGTCCAAGAGAATATCTCACCGCAGTGCCTTTCCTCACTGTGGGCAGTGTGCCTCCTGACAGTGGGGAGTCGTTTTTAGAGAACAAAATCTGGGTGCTAATGGTGTTGCTGATCCCAAGCTATCGCTGCTTCCAGACCTGGTGAAGTTCAATTTCTCATCTTGCCCAGCGCCTGGAAGGGGTCGGAACCTAATCTGGTGACTGAGTGGGAAAGTGTTTCAAGGAGAATGACAGGCAGGGTTTGGGAGAGAAGAGGTGGGGCAGGGAATGGGGACGGAGTGATCCGAGGTGTTCGGTGCCAGGGAAGGGGGAGGCTCGAGGCTAGGGTGGGATAGCACTCTTACTACTGCACTAGTCCGAGCCAAGACTGCAGTATCCCCTCACCTGACTGATGTGTCCCAACCCCAGCCCCTGTGCCCCTGCCACCCGCCCCTCCCTCCCTGCCCCAGCTGCTCAGGGCAGAAACCTTAGAATCTCTCCCTAACCTCTTCTCCTGCACCCCATCTAGCCTACTGCAGACCCTATCTATTCCACCTGCCAAAACCCAACTCACCCTCCACGTGCCCACACGCTCTGCCCTCTCCCTGGCTAATCACGCAGCCCACTCCCTGTCCCTCGTCCCCACTGTGAACCTGTTGACGTTTTCCCCGCACGGCAGCCAGTCACCTCTTACCTGTGTTCCCAGTTCTAGGCACTGGAAACATCCCCGTGTACAAAGCCAGCCCCTTGTCTGGCACAGGTCATATTCAATTAGGTCACGGCGTGCTTTGCGCTAAACTGCTGTGACAGCCAGAGAGGCTCCTCTGAGCCCTCCCGAAAGATCAGCGCCCCCCCACCCCTGCTGCCCTGCCGTCCTGAGAGCCATCTTCCAGGGTATATGTTTCTGTGTCTGCGCATTTGTGTCTCCCCTGCTGGAATCAGTTTGCTCACCGTTACATCCAAGCACCTCCAACTGTGCTGAGCACCCGGTGGGCTCGGGATTTGATGACTGGATGAGCAAGGTCATTCATATATCCAGGACTGGAAAGTCAGATGGCACTGGTGCCATGGCTCAGTGATCTTCGAGCAGCTCACCTGGAAGGGAGTTTCGAGAAGCCAGATGTCAGGGCACCAGAGTGGTGCAGTGGGGTTTGGGTTCTAGACCCTTTCTTTCCCTCTCCTCCCACCTGAAGGTTTTGACTGAGGGTGGGGAGCATAGGGCTTCTCCCCGGCTTTTATACTCCTCACTCAAGAGAGTCGTGTTTCTTGACGTTTGGCCTCGCTGAAAGATTGACCCAATAATTGGAAGCAGAGTCTGACTCCACTTAATATAAAGCTGATTTTCCACACCTAACATTATTCACACCATTGTTCATACTGTAAAGTCTTGGAGCGTTTTTACTGCCTGGTCTCAGTCCACCTCTAGCTCAAAATCCGTTGCCCAATTCCCCTTCCCTTCATTTGGGAGGATGTGCATATGGTGGGGAGGGGAGCAGGAGAAACCAGCACCCCCTGCCCCGGCCAGTTCAGGCATGTTTTCATGGCCCTTCATTGCCACCTGCTCAAGGCTTCAGGAGAAAGTTACAATGTAGCAACATGAAAGTTACAATGTAACATGACCTTTTCACCATTTGAGCTTCGGGTCCATTCCCTCCCTACCCTGCCAAGGGCAAAGCCTGCCTAGAAACAGGCACTTTGTGGGGGCCGGGAGGGGGACAGTGATGGAGGAAGTGGCTTCCCACCATGCCAGCGCCTGGCAGATCAGTTTCAATCAGAGCCCTGCTGCCTGACTTCCCAAACTTTCCTTCCTCCTCCCCCACTCCGCGGAGCCTTTGTAGACATTGTTTCCTAACCTGTCCCATGAAATGTTAACAGCACAGGTATACTGTGTGTGTGCTTCTGGGCATCTTGCCTCAGCATCATCCATCCGATGGCCCGGGCACTGAAGTGGGAAAAGCTGGAATGCCTCCAGGGTGTGGACTGAAATGCAACAAGTGCACTGGGCTCCTTGTCTGGTGTGGCCGGAAGGGAGCACTGAAAGCTGCGTGAGGCAGGAAGGCACCTGCTGGGGTGCTAACTGGAAATGGTGCAGACAAAGTAAAATCCAAGCAAGTGCCCAAATGAGTGGAGCACACTTAGCATCAGGAAGTTCGGGAGACCCAGGTCTGTGGCCTTGGATCTGAGATTTCACGGAAATGGGGACATGTACCGAGCCTGGAAGGCTGGATAAGAGGTGGTGGGAAGAGTGGGGGAGAAGAGAAAGTGTGAAGCAGGAGGAACGGGCTCCAGCCATGTTTGCAGCTGGTTAGGGACACTATGAGTGGGGCGTGGGGAGTAGGTGGCTGCACAGTAGGGCCTAGAGGTGGACAGATGGGGACCAGTGCCCAGATCTGGTCTCAGATCAGAAATGCCAGCGTCTGTGTCAGGCCCCGTAACATAAAAGATACATTCGGTTATTTAAGTCTATTCTCTTTTACAGCGTGTCCCCGCTTGGCGCCCGCAGTAAGACCCCCCAGGGGCCGCAGCTGAGACCAGACTTTCCTGTTTTCTCAGCTCCCCAGATTGTTCAGTTTCATATATTTATTCCAGTTTTTGCCTAGGGCTCAGAGAGTGCCGGGTGGGTGCTTGATGGATGGCCCCCAGGTGAGGGGTGAAGGACAGGTGCAAAGAGCACGTCGCCAGTCCCCTCCCCAGCGCGGTGTGGCCAGGGGAGAGGCGTGTCCCCTCCACCTTTGGTTTGGATGGGGACAATAGCACATCATGCATTACAAACTTGAGAGCTTTGCTTTTGCATTTTGGGGGGGCTTCTGAGGATGAGAGGTTTAATTTTTCACCTAATTATTATCAGTTAAAATTATAGGAACTATTAGAAGCACATAATTATATGTACTTAGTTTATAGATTACACATCATTATAGATGTAATTATGTCATTTTTAAAGTTAGATAAAGTTAATTATAAAACTACTATTTTCCTTTGTTGCGTCTCTCCCCTGTGTCCAGATGTGGGAGATGCCGTATGGTTGACACATGCTTGAACAATGAACTCTGATCAACAGTCTGAATTTCAGGGTCTTTTTGGCAGAAACGTTGCCTGCCCTGTTTTCTTAGACTTCTCCTCAGCACCTCTACCAGAATGGGCGGCACAAAAGAGAGAAAGCGGCAGTCTTGCCAAGCTGTGAGTGAGCAGAAAGTTCAGTGTAAGGTGTGCTGGGGCAGGAGGGGACCTTAACACCCCATCCTCCAGGCCGGGGAGAGGTCCTGGCTGTGGGTCTGCAGGATAGTGGGGTCCCCAGGGAGCACGTGCACGACTGGGCTCCACACCAGGGTGGAGGCTGCTCAGCATTGGCTGTGTCCGGGGAGGCTGAGGACAGGGTGGGTCTGGGGTTGCAGATGGAGGGCTGCCCGGAAGTGGACGCTCAGCCTGGTGTGTTGCTCATTTCCTCCATCTCTGGAAGGAGATGTTTTTCTCCATCTCTTCATTACGTCTTTGGTCCTACTGCTGTGGGGTCCCTGGTAGGAGTGATATGCAGAAGACCAGCTCTGTGCCACGCACGTGGTAAATGCTTTGAATACATCGGCACACTTCACCTTTACCACGAGCCTTCTGCATCTTACAGATAAGGAACTGACCACCATCCGCCTGAGGCCAAGATATGATCCTTCCCCTGTGATCTTCCTCTCATCTGCCCCCCTCCCAGAATGCTCTCTCTCACCTCCCACCCCACCCCATATAATCACAGCTTTTCGTGTCTGTGCAGCCTCGAGGGGTCTCCTGGGCGCCCGTGTCCGCCGCTCACCCAGGGTTCCACACCCCGCACGCTCAGGTCCCAGCTCTGGGAGTGGAGCCAGCTGCCTGGCCCCACGGGTTCCAGGTCCCCATCTGCAAAATGGGGACAGCAGCAGTAGCTTGCCAGGATGCCGCGAGCTAACTCAGGGAACGGTGCTCCTTACCATTTTCCTCCTCTTGCTCCTTTGTTACCGACAGGAAAATAGGTACCTCCTGCTCCCTCCTCGCTTTTCCTCTGGTCCATCTACCCTTCGTTTCTGACCCGTGACTAAGCTGAGCAGCACAATAGCGAACACAACAGAAGCGACTCTGCCCCCCGACCGAATGTCTCCACCGGCCCGGGCCGCCCATGGGGAGCTTGTGAAGCAGGCCGGATGGGGCGGACGGGGCCCCCCGGGTAGGACTGGGGGGTGGCTGAGCCACGGGGAAGTAGCTGCTGGCCAGCTCCAGCCCCCGCCCGCACGGAGTTGCCACGGGAGAAATGAAGACTGCAAAACTGGGCAATCTGAAAATGTTTAAACAGGACGAAGACGTCCACATGGCTGCATCATGGTGTAGAAACTGCACTCGTAAATCTTGTCTGTTACGAGTTTCTGACAGCCCCCGAAGGCCCTGCTGGCTCCCTGGGCGGGTGATCGGGGTGTCCCTTCCCTCCTGCCAGGAAGGAATGTGCAGGCCGAGGCTGCAGGGGGTGGCGGGAAGGGAATGTGGTAACTTAGGTATCTGTTGGGGTCGAGGTGGGGACTGGAGGTGGGGAGGGAGGATGGGAAGGAACCGGTTTCGGTGATAAGGTGGTGAGGCCCCGGGGACCAGAGGAAACCTGCTCCTCAGCCGACCTTGTGAGCGGCATGCCTCCCTTTCTCCTGTGTCCCATGCATCTCCTCCAGCTTTGAACGCTTAGATTCCTTCTGAGATCAAAGTAAAAATGGCTTGAGGGTTGGGGCAGCCCTGTCTGTGTTGATGGTGAGGTGGGAATGTTCTCGAGGACCGAGACAGACATGAGAAGGACAGAACCTGGACAGAATGTGAAGTCCCCAAGTGGGTGTCAGCCCCACTCAGCCAGTGAGGTGAGGAAGCTGAGAGGAGCTCAGGGCCCCGAGGTGGGGGGCTCCTGGCGGGGCCACCGCAGAGCCACCAGCAGCCCCAGGAGTGCAGAGCCCACTGTCCCCACAACATCTGGGCCACTGCAGAGGCCAGAGGACAGCGTGCCGAGTCCCTAACCTGAGGCAGTGCCCCTGGGTAGAAGGACTTCCGGCACAGAATGGAGAGGGCCCCTGGGGGGAGGCAGCGAAGAAGAGGGAAGGGCCCCCCACCCCCCAGGTCCCTTCTTAGGTCAGGGACCGAAGTTTGTTCATTGGCACCAATAAAGGCTGATTCTAACCGACAGCCACATGTGCCCAACCTGCAAGCGTCAGGAGGAGCCGGGAGAGAGAGGTGACTCCAGGGTCTGAGGACACCGGGGGGATGGCTCGTCGTGGTCTGAGCATGACCCCCCTACAGCCATCATCCCTCCCGTGTGGACCCAGTCACCACTCACTTTCCGGGAGAGCAGGAACAGGCTGATCAAGGAGAACCGTGAGGCATCACTGGAAAGCTCTAGTTAATGAGGTGCTCCATGAGGACATCACTGAGGGACAATAGCAGCTTCTCCGTGTTCCAGAGTTTTCTGTCGTTCTTTGCCTTTTGTGTCACATGGCTGTGAGTTTCCCACGGGTGACTCAGTCTCAGGTGGCAGCAAACAATCACCACACACAGTAGGGCCAGGCCTGGGAACCTGGAGGTCCGCATGTTTTTACCTGGTGGTGCCTGACCTTGGAGGAGTCGAATCCCAGCCGCTTTCCCGAGTGACCTTTCTGGGCAGGGGCCTCAGCTGTCCTGTGCCCTTGTGTCTTCCTACAGTCTGCTCCTCCAGGGCCCCGGACAGAACGCCCTCCCCGTGCTCAGGGACGTGTGGGGCTGGGCCCTGAGGGGCCGGGTCTACCGATAGGCCCTGCACTCACTCACCCTACTGGCCAAGATACGACTGCCGCGTCACGGTGGTCTGAGCCGGGCCCGGGGAGGCCCCAGGAACGTTGCCCGCCCGGTTCCCTTCCTCCCAGCATCCTCCCACTGAGAGCCCCCTCCCGATGGCACCAAGCCCCCCGCCCCCCTGCTTCCGCTTCAGTTTTGAATTGATGCGTCGTTTTCATTCCTAGCTGTACTGTTTTTCAATTAACTACTCCATGACTGGCCCCAGTTCTTGTCAGCTCAAAGCTCCTCTGCTTTTTCCTGGTTGCTTCCCGAGGGTTGGTTTGGAAACACAAAGAAGATGGTGAATGCTGTGGGGGCAAAGACCTTATTTTGCTTCTCTTCTATCTGCGCTTTTAGCATTTGTCATCGACTCCTGGCGTTGTAATGCAAGCTGAGACCTCTGCAACCCACAACTGCTGACAAGAGTTTTTCCCCCCCCAGGCGCCTGGGTGGCTCAGTTGGTTGGGCGACTGCCTTCGGCTCAGGTCATGATCCTGGAGTCCCTGGATCGAGTCCCGCATCGGGCTCCCTGCTCGGCGGGGAGTCTGCTTCTCCCTCTGATCCCCCCTCTCATGTGCTCTCTCTCTCTCAAATAAATAAATAAAATCTTTAAAAAAAAAAAAAAAGAGATTTCCCCCCAAATACACAAGGGAAGGACCCCGCTTCCTCACGGGCGTCCTTGGTGCCAGTCACCTGCCCATAGTTTCTGATCAGGTGCCCTTTGGCAACTTCCTAAGTTGAGTTGGAGGTTCCAAAGGGTGCAAGGAGTTGGGACTCCCATTTTTCCTGGAGGGAGAGGGTCAGAGCTCCCCCAGGTTCTGCTGCCGCCCTGGGCAGATGGTGGGGGCAGGCAAGGCAGGCTGTTGAGGGAGCTGCTGGGAGACCCCCCCAGAACCCTGTGCATGAGGACCGGGGGCACCATGCCTGCCCTGAGCCCAGGTGCCATGGTGTGGAGTGCGTCTCACTTGAATGACAGATGTCCCCGGTCACATGGGAGCACCCCCATGAGGTAGTTGCCCTTCAGCTAGGAAGATGGCGCTGCCCGGCAGCTGGCTGTGACACTGGAGGGAAAGACTGAGCCAGGCCCTGGCCCACAGCGCTGAGAACAGCCACACCACAGGGTAAAGGAAACCTTAATTCATGGTGGTATTTCTAAGTCGTGTGTCGTTACTTATATAAGAACATCCAACTAAAACATCAGCCAGGAAGTCATTCGAATGACAAAAGCTTTCTGAGTATCTCCCGTGTTGGGTGTTGGGACAAGGGTGGCAGAGACACAAAGATGAGGCGACTCAGGTGCTGCCTGGAGGCCAATCACAAGGTCATTGACATTATTCCACACTCCACGTGGGAATACTTGTTGAAAGACACGCATGGCCCCAGCCTGCAAGGAGCTTAGTGTCAATTCCAGGCAGTAGGACACAGACCCTCTCCCACACTGTTGATTCAAGTGTAGATTGGTAGGATCTTTTCGGAGGGCGATTTGGAAATAACCATAAAATTTTAAAATATGCATATGCTTCGACCCATAATTCTACTTTTGTGTATACCTATGCTGGAGAAATACTCTCACAAATATTTTTGTCTAAAACATGCATTTTCAAGGATGTTTATTGCCGTGTGTATAACAGTAAAAAAACAAGGGGGAAATGCTAATCAATGGCAGAAAGCCCACATAAATCACGATGGAGCCATGGTGTGAACTGCCATGCAGCTCCTGTGTTAGCCTTTATGAGGCTGTCATTCTGGCTATTTTTGACCTAAAAAAATGACAGTTTCATATATTGAACAGAAGTTTCTCTGCCTCTGTTTCTTTGTCTTTAAAACGGGGATAATAATAGTGCCTCCCAGTCTCAGAGAGTTAATATGAGCATTTCACACAATACCTCATGCAAAGCCCTTGGAGTGGTCCCCAGCACATGGCCGGAGCCCAAGCAATATTTGCTCATATCACTATGAACATGTGTCAACATGGAAAGATCCAGAATATACCATTTGGAGAAAAATCACTATATGTATATTTCTACAAAGGTCGATAAAGTGTGAACCCATTTGTGGGTGGGAAACACATGAGTGTGTGTGTATGTCTTTGTGTAAATGCCTAGGAACAGGACTAGATGCCTTCCTTCCAAACTCTTCCTAATGGTTAACCCTGGACAAGGGAGTGGGTTGGGGGCAGGGAGGAGGATGTGCCTCATTAGGGTTCCATTGAGCGGCGGCGGGTCCGGGGGGCGGGGGGGGGGGGAGCGCAGAGAAGGGTTGCAGGGACTGGTCCTTATTCAACCACGGGGCTGGCCAGGCTATCTCTGCAGCCGGGGGTGTGGTCTAGGCAGCTCCCTTCGGAGCTTGAAGCCCCAGGGAAGGCAGTCAGAAAGGCGTGATGGGTGTAAGATGAAGAGATCAAGAGGTTGGAACCCCCAAGCACCCTCTGAATCTCATGTCAGTTCTCATTGCGTCTGGTGTTGATGGCGTGGGGGCCCTGCATCAGCCATCAGACACACAGCCCTGGCCCAGGAGTCAGAGAAGCTGAAGGAGGAGGATGTGAAGGAGGGGGAGCAGTTGCAGGCCCCCTCTGCTGCCGCTGCCGCTTTGTGCTGAGGAGGTGAATCAGCAGATCAGCAGCAACGTGCATGAGTTACGCTTTCCTTTCTCCTGCCAAACTGCCCAGGATTGTCCCTTGTGGCCCCCCATAACTGGAAACAAACACACAAACCAGAAAGGAGTCTGGGAAATGTAGTCCGGCCGAGCCTAACTGACACATCACAAAGCCATCAAGGGGAGTTTCACCTTTTCCTCTATATACTTCTGGATTTCTAAATTCTTTTACAATGTGGCTCTATAAATGTATGTATTGTGAATAAAAAAGAAATTGAAAGCCTTTGGTAAAAAAAAAAAAAAAAAAGGAAAGAAAACTCTTGTTCCCAGTGAGATTTAGTGTTTAGTTATATGGCTAATAGTGTCCTGAGAACCTAATTCTCCGCTGTTAGCTGCCTGGCCTCAGCACCATCACCTCCTCCCTGGGCTACGGCACCCCCCCCCCCAACTGCTTCTGCCCGGCTCTTGGGTCTGTTCCCACTTCAGCCAGAGTGAGCTTTTCAAAATGCTAATCAGATGCTGCTGTGTGCCTATTTAAAAACGCTCCAGGGGCTTCTCATTGCCTTCATTATGAAGCCATAAATCATCGCTCCCCACTCTAGTCCAGAAGTCACTGTAACACTGTCCCTCTTGGTCTGGCTCCATCTGGCTCTCTCCCTCCCCCGACCCCGTCCCTCTTGCCTTTAGTGGTTGCAGAGCCTAAAATCACCGTGCATATCACAGTAATAAAAGGCTGGCCACTTACCGATTCCCTACTATGTGCAACATTATGCTACCTGCCTTGACGCCGTAATCTGATTTAACACCCTCAGTCTCGGGTGAAGTCGAAATGCTTTTCCTATCCCTATTTTGCAGACAAGGACAGGGAGACTTAGGGGACATTGAGAAATGAGCGAGTGGTGAGTGGCACCCCCAGGATTGGAGCCTGGAGTGTCTGACCCCCATAGGCATGAGCACGATATTCAGCAACCATCCATCCTATGAACAAGTCTTTCCTTCCCTGTCACACCGCCTTGTGAGTGGAAAACTGTCTTCCCCCTGGGCAGTCGGCTCCAGGAGGGTAGGCATCGAGCCACGCCTCCAGTACCTCGCGTGGTGCTTGCACACGGTAGGTCACTGGTGTTTGTTGAAAGCATCAACGTGCCGGCGCTGTGCTGGGTTCTGGACTAAGGCCAGCGTTAGAAGAACCAGACAATGCA
Source organism: Neomonachus schauinslandi (assembly GCF_002201575.2). Classification (NCBI taxonomy): domain Eukaryota; kingdom Metazoa; phylum Chordata; class Mammalia; order Carnivora; family Phocidae; genus Neomonachus; species Neomonachus schauinslandi. Next base: position 7,554,774 of record NC_058410.1, read on the forward strand.
GTCCTTGCGCCCAGGGCTTGCGCTCTGTCATCGGGGAGCTGATCTCACACTGGATCACAAGCCGCTCTAAGTCCCGGGGAGGGTGCTGGGGAAAGTGTGCATTGGCCCCGCCTGACCGCTGCTGGGGAGGAGGGGGGCCCGGAGAGGCATTCAGCGGGTATTTGCAGTGCAGAATGACGGTGGGATGTGAGTCACAGGAATGGCCAGCCTTATCTGGTGGACTCCCGTGTAGTTCTGCTTTTGGGGTTTATCTGTGCTCTGTGGCTGGTAATGGAGGAGATTGGTCCTGCCCATCCTGTCTCTTAGAAGAAATCAGTGCAGCAATATAAGCATCCTTCTACCCAGTGGTGACAAACTGTCCCTTTGTCCTGGCCTGCGGTGCTGCCTGCCCCTCCCGCCCTCCCTACACACTTACTTTCTCCTTCCCTGACTTGCCACGTGAGGTCCCACTGATATCACCGTCTGTGGGACAACTGACTGGGGACTTGGCGCTTTCTCCGAGGAATAGGTAGACACTTTTCCTTGCCAAGTAAGGGGAGGGTGTTGGTTTGTTTTTAATGATAATGCTGGATCCTGAGTGGCTGATTTGCTGGGACCTTCCCGTGTGCTCTGTGTGGAGTGCCCTGCAGTGAGTCCTGTACTTGAATCCTCACAGAACCTGTGAAGCGACCCATTCTAAAGATTAGGACACCGAGGCGCCAAGAGATTCACTTGTCCAAAGTCCCACAGTGCTCACTGCTTAGAAACTAGCAATGCCTTCTAGAGAGTTCTAGTGCACCAGTTAGAATGCATCAGTCTCCAACCTCAGGAGAAAGGTTTTAAAACATAGGTTTGCCTGGAGTCAAGATTGCACCTGCTCGTCTGCGTGTGCGTGTGTGTGCGTGTGCGTGTGTGCATGTGTGTGTAGGGGGTGGGTGGCGAGTGAGTCCTCTGCTAAATGCAAATGCCTACCCCACTAATCGGCAATAAACAGGGCTACGACCTTGGCAGAGGCCTCACGCACCCACCCATCCACCTGCCGAACACCTTCAGCTTTCCAAATTCTCTTTAAAACTGGTACATAGATACAGTTTTTACACCAACATGCAACTCTTTTTCTGGACAATTTCTACCATATAGATAGGCGTTTCCTGAAGCAACCAGGTTGGGAATGGGACGCCAGGATTAAAGCCATCACTGAAGAATAAAGTGAAGTTGGACTTCTTTTTTCACAAGCTCCTACAGAGTATTTTAAGTTTCACTTAGGCCCGCAGTATAATGGCTCTCATGTAACCTCGCTTCCTCACACCCTGGGTCTTCATTATTTTGGGTGCATACAACCATCATGAATGGGAGAGAGAAATGAGGTATTTAGTGTTCTCTGATGGAGTTTAAAAGTATCCTGATTAGTCACTTCCCAGGATCTTCAGAATTCTGGGCATGGTCTCATGCCGCCTCTCAGAGCACTGTAAACACGAGGGCAGGAGTTCTTGATGGATTCAGGCTTTCTGATTGACTTCTCCCCAAGGCAATTAATCAAGGAATGCAAGTCATTTGCCTTCTCAAAGCTTCCTCTCCTTCCCTGGACACTGTGGTGGAGTCTTTCTCGTTTTCCTTCTGCTTCTAAATCATGTCAGGGATGGGGGCCGGGGCAGAAATGATCCAGAACTTGACCCCTAGAAGTTGCTTTCTGCCCCAGCCGGGAGGGGAGAGCCTTGCTCCAGCTTGGCCCAGCAGAACCGAGCCTTGGTCACCACGGATGCGTGAAATAAACGTCTGTCTGTTGTTATGGTTTGTTCCAGAGCTGGTGATGTTGCTGGAGTGGTGGTCGGGCACGGAGTGCGTCATCCACACAGACCCCCAGGCCTACCCCAAGTATGGAAAGGAAAATGCCATCGTGGTTCTGAACCACAAGTTTGAGATTGACTTTCTCTGTGGTTGGAGCCTGGCCGAACGCTTTGGGGTGTTAGGGGTAAGTCGGATTCATATTTCCCCCATCGCACATTTCCCCGGTTCACCACTATGACTTGCCTTTTTGCTCTCAGTCATGCAGGATAACAGAGGCATTCACGGTTTCTACCTGATGAAATGTTCTTCACAATTGCTTTTCATTCCTGCTTGGAATCAAGATGCACGTCTTCTAATGAGCAATAATGATACTGATTCAGCGATTATTATGTGCTAGATACGTTACACACAATTCGTTTATTGACTCCTTACAGAGACATTTACGAATCGATGATATATATCTTCCCTTTTTAAAAAAACTGAGTTATAGAGGGTTTAAATAATGTGCTCAAGGTCCCAGAGCTAGGAAGTAGATTTGGATTTGGACTCGTGGTGTGAGGCCACTTCACGTCCTTCATCTCTATGCTCTCCTGCTCTCCTGGCTCACGGACAGTGCTCACCCTTGCCTTTTCATCTTTGTGGGCTTAAGAATGTGGAATCCCCAAGCTAGAGAGTTTCAGTGGCAGAATTCAGAATGCCCATGAACTTCTATATCCTCCAACTAGTTTGACTCCTCCCATGCCTTTGGGGCTGGGCTTTCTTAGCTGACTTTTGTCACCTTGAAAATGTCGAGGTGTGTCTTGGTCACGCCTGCATCACATAATCAAATTGAAGTTGTCTCCGTGCTGAGCTGTCGCAACAGGGGTTATAACATGTCCTGGCCCGGGGGCGGGGAAGGGCTGGGACAGCTTGCACCAGAACTTAGGGATCGTGGTTTGCACCTGGGAGTCACCCCTGCAGACAGCCGGGGTGTCTGCTCACGTCACGTTGTCTTTGGTGGACCAGGTGGACCAAATCAGTGTTCAGAGTGGAGGAGATGGAAGACCAGGAGAGGAGCTGGGATGACGGAGTCCCCGGGTCTGAGCCAGCGGCGGGGCTCCGTGGGCCCAGTCCCTGATGTGCCTGTGGGCCAGCAGCACTTGGGGGCCCCTTTGACTCGGCCTTTTTGGGAAGACCTTGGGTGAAGGAAGACTATATAGTGTAGGACACATTTTGTATCTGCTTTTAAACATTTATGCACCTTTAAATTGGGGGCAAAAGGAGAGAGAAGGAAATGTGCTTAGAACCACGTCCCGTTCACATCTTTGGGACAAAGGATGCTCATTATGATGCAGTTAAACTATCAAAAGGCAAGTAAGGTCGTTAGCCGTTTTTCAAGAGATAGACACAGTGAACTCCATCACTGTTGCTGCCTCGAGACTTCTAGAAAGCTGCATTGCCTGTGGGTGAATCACTGAAAGGATTTCTAGGAAAGCAACAGGCCCTCCTGTCAACAGTGTCTTCTTTGTTTTCCTATTATTCTTCCAGTTCCAATATCTGTGTGCGCATGTGCACTAAATGTATTTTCAGGAACAAGATGGAACATTCTAGCATCTGCCTTTCTCCGTTTTAGAGACCCTGGGCAGAGATCTCAAGTATGGTTTTGTGGTCTTATTCTCTGCGAGAGGAGACTACCCCCTAAAATGTCACCATCCCAACCCCATCGTGGATGCGGATGATTGTGACCAGGTCCTTCTCCTGTCTTGGGAGAAAGGGTACCTAGTGTCTTTGCACCCTGACTGCTAGGACATCCGTTCTCCTGCCTTAGAGCTAGCTAGACCTCCCGGCGTGCCCACCTGCCCCCACCCCTGGTTCTCCCCGTGTGCTGGAGGGACAGGCGGTGTTTCCCAGGCTTCCCACGTGGCTTTGGGAGGGAGCCAGGCTCCGAATGTGAGAGCACATCCAGGATAGGGTCCCAGGCCCGGAGACGGTCCCAGGTCCGGAGACGGTCCCAGGCCAGGAGAGGCTCCCAGGCCAGAAGAGGGTCCCAGGCCAAGAGAGGGTCCCAGGCCCGGAGAC
>NC_058410.1:7558608-7570537 GCF_002201575.2 Neomonachus schauinslandi
GGCCAGAAGAGGGTCCCAGGCCAAGAGAGGGTCCCAGGCCCGGAGACAGTCCCAGGCCAGGAGAGGCTCCCAGGCCAGGAGACAGTCCCAGGCCAGGAGACGGTCCCAGGCCAGGAGGGGCGAGCCCTCCAGAGATGGAGACGCTTTCATGGAGCGGGAATGCTACCTCTATGTCATTTAGGGTTTTTAGGTCAGAGACTTTGGAGTCCTTGAGGGCGTCACAGCTTGAGCACAGCGCTAAGACTGCGGATGGCCAGAAGGTTACTGAAGGGACAGCCGTCCCGCCGACAGCACGGAGACGTTTCACTTCCAGCTGTGATCCGTAAATGAACACCATGGTCACCCGATTGCCTTTCTTACTATTGAAAACCGAGCAGCCAGGGTTGCCGGTGAAGGGCTGTGAGCACTGCCGTCTGAGACTGTTCTAGAAGTTTGGAGGTTTAGGCCTCCGGTTTTCCGGATTCTTGCTAATGTGCCTCCTGGAGCCCCAGAGTCCCCACCAGGACAGGAGGGAGGGTCCAGACAGGGACAGGAGGCGGCCACCTTCCCCTTTCCGCCGAGCGCTACACACCAGCCGTGCTGTGGCCGCACGTTCTAAAGGATGCCTCATGCTGGCCAAGGAGCGGCTGCCAGGAGGGGACAAGCGAGGCACCGGTGAGCTTTGTCGGGGTCGGGGGCTGGGCCGACTCGGGGGGAAGCTGCCAGATTCTCCCCCCAGGGGAATGGCCTGTCCCCGAAGCAGGGAGCAGTTCCCTTCCCCGCTGGCTGCTCCAGCGGCTGAGGTCCAGCCGGAGGCCAGGGTGCCAGGTGAGCGGCTCGGCCCCCTTCCCAGGTGGCGCGTTTCTTCCCGCCACTCTTAGGAGGACACAAAGCAGCAGCTTGCTGTATTAATTGCTCAGCAGTACCTTTGGTCTTAAATCACCTTCAAAGAAAAGGCACCTGATTGATCTCTTTTTAAAAATAATGCATGACGTTGAGATCCTTCTGGAGTCTGGGGAGCTTCCTTCTTAGAGGAGAAGGGCCAAGGAGAAGGTTCCTGACGGGGCAGTTTGTGCCCACACAGGTAACAGCCCAAGAGGAAGTGAGTTTAAATTGAAGCAAGTGAAATTTGCTGAAATTCTTGAGAATGGGCTAATTAAATGTGAAATTGGTTTTGGGGGGAAGGTGATGGGATTCTCTTAAAAAAGACAAAAAGGTCTTTTAACCTTTTACAGACATCCGAGGTCATTCCAGAGGCCCTGGTTCCCAGGGCGCCAAAGGCTCTGGTTATGACCTTCGAGGAACACACGGACTCTTTCCTCCCTGGGGAGGGGCATGGCCTGTGGACAGTTGAGATGAGTGTCTCTAAAGTGCCCCACAGACTGTGGTGTGCAATGCAGAGGCTCAGGGCTTCCGAAGCTTCCGGTACCTCTTCACCTATCTTTCTGTCCCAGTAAAATACATACGCATCGCTCCATAGTGGCCCCGTCAGGTTAATTACCCACGATCACGTTTGTCGGGTCTTCCAGCAACACCAGGCCCCTGTTAAGCGCTCCGTATACGGTAGCCGAGAGGGTCAGTGTTTACCAGCTGGGTGGGTGCGGCCTGGAGGTTGACCTGGAGGCCAACTGGGATGTTTCTCTTCAGATCGGCTCTGTTCTGTGGCTTGTCACACTGCCATAGATATAACATATCTGGCCTCTGGCCTCTGAAGGTTTTATCTATGGTAGTGTGACAAGCCACAGAACAGAGCCGCTTAAGACAACAACAGGTCTTACCTGGGTTTGTGTGGTCTGGGATCCAGGCCCAGCTCAGCTGGGGGTCCCGCCAAGGGTCCTTCATGAGGTTGCCCTCAAGGTAAGAGAGCAAGGACATAGGGCTGACCGTGCTGCTCACTTGGGGCGACAGCCAACTTATTTAGCCACAGACCAGTCAGCCCTTCGGCACCATCCTGGGGGCGCCTGTCGTTCCCAGTGTCCCCCCTTTGTTAGCTGGGGAGGGCCTGGAGGGCTGGGGTCACTGTGGTAAAGGTGGAATATTGGTGTTTGAGGCAGCTCTGTTTACCAGATTGGGGGAGGAATTTCAATAGTTTCACAACTGGTGTAACATTTTGGTGCTTACAAGCACATGGACTGTTGGCCCCCGGGGACACAGGAAACTTCTAGAAGGTGGTAACATTGGAACGAGGCCCCAAGGGCATGATTTTAGGAGCAGTGGGAGACTGGGGTGAAGGGATGATTATCAGGCACCGGACAGAGGTGGGGAGGTGCCTCAAGGGAGAGACCGTGAGTGACGTGCCCCTCCGTGAGCAAGCGGGTGGGTGCCATGCTCTTGGGCTGCGCTGACAGGCTCCTCCCCACTTGGGCCTGGCCAAGGTGCACACTCACTTCACCATCCCGCTCACTTCCCTGGCCCCCAGCTCAAGGTCACCGTGGGCTGATTTCAGACTTACTGCGGGGCGAGGGCTGCCACTGTTTTGCCAAACTCTACTGGGCTCTCAGTAAAACGAACCGCCGAAGCCATAAACCCCCCAGAAAAGCACCCAGGAGCTAAAACTAGAACAGAACCCCACCCGCTGGTGTTCTGATTTAATTTTGCCAAGACGCTTCTGGTCCTTAACATTAAATACGGTTCTTTCTGTGAAAGGTGACACGTGTCTCAAAACCAGCATTTCTTCAAGTTTGATTGTGAAAGGATCATTTTCTCTCTAAAGGTTTTCTGCAGGAAAAATGTCAGTGCAGAATTGTTTAGAAAGTCTACACGAATGTGATTTCCTATAAACCTCCCTCAGTTATAACATCCCCCCAAATGGTGGGTTTCCTCTGTCTTGTTTTTGAACATGTAAAACTTAGCAGCAAAGCGGATGGTCGGAAGGGTGAATCTATGCGTTCCGGTTCAGATATCAAGAGCAATTTCTTTCTTTTCCCTTCTACTTACTCCAGAACAATTCTCTCCTAAGCGTGGCAGGAGAGAGAGAGATGTGCAGGCCAAAAAAACCCAATGTCTTAAGAGTCCCACAGATGTGGACTTGAACCCTGGCTCCTGCATTTGTGTGACCTTAGGAAGGTTATCTGACTTTTCTGAACCTCAGTTAATAATTCCCATTTCATGATGTTGTAAGGGCTTAGTAAATATATAGGGCTCACTGAATATATGTGCTTGTTTAATGAATATAAGAAAATACGTAGTTCAAGTGCCTTACACAAAGTAGGCATGTAATAATGCTTAGTTTCCTTGACCCTAATTAGTTCCCCTGCACTGAGTGTTTTCTTATTATGAAGAATAGGATAAGGTATGGAAGACAAGGGAGAGCAAATGTTTTACTAAGTGGGATTTAAGCGGAGCTAGATCCCCATGCAACTGACATCCCCCATCATTTTTATGCAACGCGAAGTGTGCTTGTATTTGTGCTATCGAGGTTTCTTCATACACGTTTGTCAAATTCCCGTTGGCTACAGAGAGATGAGAAGTTTTTAGATGTGGAGAACTGTTTTTCTTTTTTTAAAGATTTTATTTATTTATTTGAGAGAGAGAGAGAGCAAGCGAGCATGGGGAGGAGGGGCGGCAGAGGCAGAGGGAGAAGCAGACTCCCCGCTGAGCAGGGAGCCTGACATGGGGCTCGATCCCAGGACTCAAGGGTCACGACCTGAGCCCAAGGCAGACACTTCACCAACCGAGTCCCTAGATGTGGAGAAGTGTCCTACGTTTTCTTGTCCATCAGATATACCTGCAGCTCTGGTTCATCAGCTCCATTAGGCGGGTTTGCATCACCCTCAATGCTAGTATCATGTGGGTGTGTGGGAAACATGCTCGCCCACCCCACCCTCAATGGCTTAATCAGCATCATCCGTATCGTACTCCGGCACCACCCACTGCAGTAAGAGTGGGCGGGGACACCACTGTGGGCCTCCAAGTATTCACCCGTTGGGCCAGGCCTGCTGGGACCCGGCATTACCCAGATAAGGAAGCCGAGAGAATGGTGAGGAGGTGAGATCCCTTACAACTCAGGCAGCCAGGTGCAGCACTGGCCAAGGAAAGAGATCAGTAGCTCAATGGAAGTAGAGATGCAGCTTGAGTTCATAACTGAATACGTCCCTGGAAATGTTAGTGTACACTTTATTTTTAAAAGTTATATTTAGAAGTGTAGTGCTGAGTTAGACACACCAAGGCCTTTTTAGTCTTTTTAAAAATTTTATTTATTTATTTGCGAGAGGGAGAGAGTGCAAGAAGGAGCAGAGGGAAAGGGACAAGCAGACTCCCTCCCAACACGGGGTTCCATCCCAGGGCCCTGAGATCAATCACGACCTGAGCCGAAATCAAGAGTCGGAGGCTTAACCCACTGAGCCACCCCCGTGCCCCGGTCTTCTTTTTTATTAAGTAGGATCCTCTGGCAATGTCTTTAACAAGCCAGGGTTGGATTACACCAACAGATCGTAAATCCAGACTTGCTTAAAGAGGCAATACATTGGGCTTCCTCCCTCCTCTTCACACAAGCCTCAGCAGACCTTCAGAGCAGGGGATGTTTGTCCTGGGAACCAGCTCTGACTCCTCAGGGGCCCCAGTAACTGCTCCCTCTTTGTCACACCCATCTGCCAACGTGCCCAGGGCCCTCCCATGCCTCCGTCTCCCTGTGCTTCCATCAGCTGCTTATCAAACACCTGCCGGCCACAAGGAATTGGCAATAGCTCCTAATATCTTCCGCCCTTGCAAGGTCCTGGTCTCCCAGCCCTGCCCCTGGAATTCCTTCTGCTCTGTCTCTCCTTCTGCCCAGGGCCACCCCGGGAGGGACTCAGGCTGGCCATTCGGAACAGAGGCTGGGAAGGGGACGTGAGGATCTGTGCTCAGGAAGGGGGAGCTGGACACTGCATCTTCTCTCATCTGTTTTATCGGGAGCCCTGATCCTACTGAGCAGAGTCAAGTGTGACAAGTACCCAACGTTCAAGAGTTTCCTTTGTCCCCAGATGCCCTTTCCCTCCCCACTCCATATCCACACACCAGGCAAACGAAGAAGAGTTTCGGGTTTGGTCAGGGGGTCGGACGGAGACTTGGGTGGGGGGAAGATGCTATCGAGAGTCCGGGAGCTGGGAGCGCTCTACTCCACCTGGATAAATGATACACGTTTATTTGCAGTCGAAGAGAGATGAATTCTCAGAGAGTGCTTCTGTTTCATGTTTGTTCTATGCATTCCCCCGGCAGCTGTGAATAATTGTGGCACAGTGTTCATTTTGTTTTCCGACTCTCTTGAGATTTTTCTGGTAGTGTAAGGTCCCCAGCATTTTCTTCTTTAGCATCAGAGAAGGGAGACAGCCAGCCAGAGAAAGAATGAGGATAAGCAGATTTAGGCCACATATATGTTACTCTCACGGGCACAAATAGAGTCTCACCGTTTGACATGTGAATGCACACACACGCGCGCATGCGCCGGACTCGTGATTTTGAGCTCCAGTCTTATCTCCTGCCTTTTACTGTGGTAAGGGACTTACATTTCAGAGACACATTGCAGCCCCATCGTGTCCAGGCTTGTACCCCGCATCGTTTGCCGGAGAGCATGTCGGTTCAACAACTTACAGAGTTCAGTGGCCGAAGTAACACAGACATTGGCAGCTTTCTGTTTCTCTCCCCCCACTAGACTGCGCGTCTCAAGGCCACAGATAATCACCTTCACTTTGGTGTCCCCACCTGGCCCAGTGCCCGGCACAAAGGAGGTATTTAACAGGGGCGCCTGGGTGGCTCAGTCGTTGAGCGTCTGCCTTCGGCTCAGATCATGATCCCAGGGTCCTGGGATCGAGCCCCGCATCAGGCTCCCTGCCTCAGCGGGAAGCCTGCTTCTCCCTCTCCCCCTGCTTGTGTTCCTGCTCTCGCTGTGTCTCTCTCTGTCACATAAATAAATAAAATCTTTTAAAAAAAATAAATAAAAAGGAGGTATTTAACAAACACTGGTTGCATGGACAGAACAGTCTTGATGTTAAAGTTCACAATACCACACATCAAAAAAAGAGGCTGAGCTGTTGGCTGACTTGCTAGTCCTCTACAGTGATGGGGCTTAGCTCATAGACGAGAAAAAATTTCAGAGGGTTAAAGTGTGGATGTTTTAGTCTGCTTTCAGTGTTCCACTTAAGAGATCCTATTCAGGTATTTTATATTTAGTAGAAATAAATGACCTTGGGTGAATCCAAATGACTAACTGTGACCGTGATGGTAAACCTTCAGGAATGGCCATGTGTTTGGAGGCCAGAAAGATATTTGTGCAAGCAGCATGTTGACCAGGGGCCATCCTACTGACCAATGTTAGAACCCAATTGTGTTTTCTGTCAGGGCCTACGGAGTGGTCAGAGGAGGTGGGAGAATCACGGAAAGGTGGCTGAACTGGATGCCCTACCCATTCCAACCGTCCTACAAACCCAGCCTCAACACTAAACATTTTCATTTTATCAGCCGGCAGGTGGCCATGCTGGAGAAAAACCTTAACTAAAAAGTCCTGATTCTGCTCATTTTTCATCACAAAGGCCATGGACCCGACACAAGTGAGGGGAGAGCCTCATAATCTCAGGGTTGCAATGTACTGGATCTCAGCGCATCTTCAAAGCACTTCTTTCTAGCACCATTAGCACCATGTGGTCTCTGCACAGGGGTTGACCAGTTGTTTGGAGGTGCTGAAGGGGTTCATGGGGTGTTGGGGGGTTCGTGGGGTTTGCTGTCTCCCTGAGCAACTGCGTGGTCCCAACTGTGGTTATGCGCTGCTCAGTTAGATTGATTGGGCAACTGTGGTAAGATAGCTCTCGCCCTCGCTCTCTTGCACACACACACACACACACACCCTTTCTCTCACACACACACTCTCACATACACACTCTCAAGTCGGTCTACACACACATACACACTCACTCTCACAGTCTGTCTCACACAAACTCTCTAGACACACACAGTCGCTTTCACGCACACACACCCTCTCTCACACAAACCCTCTTGCACACTCACACAGTCTCTCTTTTTACACACATATAGTCTCTCTCACACACATTCTCTCACTCATTCTCGCACACACATACACATACACTCTCACAGTCTCTCACACACACACTCATACACACTCAATCACACACTTTCTACACATAAAATTCTCTCATATACACTTTCTCACACAGTCACACACACATACACACACTCTCCACAGATACTATCTCTCACACACACATACCTCTCTCTCTCACACACACACACACTCAAAAGTTTCATAAACTTTTAACTGTAGAATGTGATAACATGTCAGCAACTCCCTACAACTACCAACAATGGCCAGGTCCTTGCAGTTGTGGATTCCTCATAAGAAGTTGCATTTCCTATGAACATTTTTTATTTTCCAGACATGCCAATGTCTAGATGGGCCTGTGGTCAATCTAAGTCATCAGTAATCCTCTCAGATCTACCCTCAAAATAAATCCAGAATAAAGGAAATTGATACTGTTTTTATACATTCTTTCCTGAAGACTTTACCATCCACATATAGAAACCCTTGCTTGGCCTGGGAGGGTCATGATATTGTTGGCGTATTGAGTTTCCTGGAGGACTGTAAGCATATTTGAGTAGGAAGTTTCTAGTCTGTGGGTCTTAAGTGAGTGAACTCCTGTAAATCTCTCAGCGCACTGCCTGTCAGGTAATGCTGGAATACCTGCAAACTTTTGTTATCACCATATGCTAAGCATGGTTTAGGAAATGGGCTGAATTGAAAGGGACATTTAGCCCCTGTGCTTACTCTGTGGTATTAATAATAGCTATACATTATTGAACACCTGTTGTCAGGTTCACAACTCCACACTTTTGTATATGTTTCCATATGTTATTAAATCTTTATGGCAACACTTGGAGGTAAGTATTCCTTTCCTCATAATACAACTGGGAAAATTGAGGCTCGGGAAGGTTAAGTCTCGAGACCAAAGTCACACAGCTGGGCCGTGGTAGAGCCTGATCAAAATCAGGACTGATTTCAAAGCTTTCCAAATCCTGTTATCCCTGCTGAGGAAAGGAAATCAAGTAAAGTATCTTTGATTTGAAAGGCAAAAGTTTCTACCTTAATATTTTAAAACATTTCTTATATCAAATAAACATAGTCAACATCAAGGTCTAGGCCTAATGATAACATCCAGAACTTTAAAGTTGAAAGACGTATTAATTCAACATAAAAACAGAAATATCTCCTCTGTTCCTTTTGATCATCATTATCAAATAGGCTGTTTTGATCCAGTCTTACTTATGTTCCAGAAGCAAATGGTTGAAATGTGCTGATGTCAACTACTTCTTAAAAGGGGCATTGTTAGAGGAATGCCGCAAAATATTTTGTTGATAAAAAACAGGAAAATCTAATAAAACAACAAAAAAAAATCGCTTCTGATTTGACCACTCACCCAGAGCTACTGTTATTTTCCTGCTTTACTTTCTTCATGTAGTCATAATCAGACTCTAGACTCAGCTTTGATTCCAGACCTTTTAAAAATTTAGTTTTATGTAATAAGCATTTCCCCAGCTATTAAATATTCGTAGGAAACAAATTTTAGTGGCTGTAAATCAAAGGTTGACAAACTTTGTAACTGGCAGGATAGGGAATATTTTCAGCTTTGTGGACCATATTGCCTCGGTCACAACTATTCAGCTCAGCTGTTGCAGCGTAAAAGTAACCATCGGCAGTGTGTACCCGAAAGAGAGTGGCTGTGTTCCAGTAAAACTTTATTTATAAAAACAGGTGGTGGAGCTGCTTTGGCTCACAGGCTACAGTAACTGCTCTGTAATATCGCATTATGCACTGCATATACGGTCTGTCGTATATACTCTAATTCATTGAGCTCTTCTCCTGTGGGGCATTTAGATGATTTGCAGAGCTCCCTCCAACACAGTAAGACAGTGATGGATATGTAGACTCTTGAGCTCATCTCTTTGGTCTACACACAGATCCCACATCACTGTCAAAGTTCCGTTTCCTCTTAGCAGTAGGTTATCAAAAGCCAACCACTAAGACCCATTTGGGTCTGGTGGGATAGTTCCATTAATAGGAAATACCCATGAGAGTACTTTCCCCACCAGACAGCTAGGATTGACCGCATGGGGCCACTCACCTTCCTAGACCCAGTGGCTGCTACCCTACAGTATATGATTCCCTTCTTGGTTATAGAACAGATCATCTTTTAGAATCCCTTCATGTTGCCGCAAAGTATTTTTGGAATGAGTTCAGGAATATGTAAATTTTGTACATAGTCCTAACCTACCCAGAAGGTAAGTTGAGTTCATTGGTGAGGATTTTCTATCTTGTTTTCATCTCACAAGCCATGAGTAAGGAGTTAACTGAGGCTCAGGAGCAGAAAGCATGAGGACATCCCTGCTGACAAGAGGAGGGGGTTGAGGGAAGGCCGAAGGGGCCTCCCTCGACCTGAAACCTGGCAGTGGACACATGCTGATAGGCTTTTCAATGGCTCCTATGGGCAGAGTGGTGATGCCCCAGGCAGTTTGGTTTTGTGTTCTGAGTGACAAGCACTTCCTTCTCACTTAGCACAAGAAAGCACCAGTCAGAATAATTAGTTCATGCTTTGAGGATTTAAAGTAACCCCATGTTGAAAAGCGAAGAGTTTTCTAGGGTGAAGAGACTGATGCTCTGTTACAGGCCTTCGTCAGCTCAAGATGGACAGAAACCCTGACCCCTGGGGCATGGGCCATGAAGGCACTCTGTTCCCTCAGATGATAGTGTAGCCAGATACCTGCCGGGTTGGCACGGTGAGTCCAGTGGCCTCAGCATGTCTAGCCTGTTGTCTCAGGGTCACAACATGACGTCAAAGCCGTGACACACTCAGCAACCGTGTTCATGGCAGAAAAAGTGGCCGGGCCTCCTGGCTGTCTCTCTCTTTGTCGTGGAGCGAAATCTTCCCAGAAGCCCCAGAACCCGTGCACCCTAGCAGACCCTCGAGCCACCTCAGCAGAACTGGGTCAGAGGCCCACACTAAGCTAAGGGGCCCGGGGGACGCGAGGCTGGGTTGACGTCACTCATGGTTACCCCCCAGAGCCCGAGCATGTTGCCTTTGGAATGGAACGGAGGCTGCAAGAGAAAGAGGAGGGGACAGCGGCTGTTGGGTAGGCGGCCCTCCATGTCTGGCCCCATGCCTTGGTAGGCATGAACGTTTCTCATGGACTGTGGCCCGCGGCAGGCCACCTGGCCGAAAGTCTCCGCTTCCCCAGCTGTCAGCTCCGTGATTCTGGGCAAGTTACTTAACATCTCTGAGCTTCAGTTTGATTATCTATAAAATGGGAGTATCTCGTGCTTTTGATTTCAGATGGAATAGAATTTATAGACGTGCATCGTCTGTGCCTGGCACGCAGGAAGCCCTCCCCCCAGGTACGGCAAGGTCTCGAACCCATGGGGACTGGCCTCCAGGTCCTCTGGGGGCAGGCCCCGGATTTGATGGCTTGGTTCTCTTCTTCGAGAGAATTTGCATGTTGGGTCTGTGGGAATAACAGAAACAAAACCCATCAAAACACGGAGACACTAAACCTGAAAGGTGTCTGTGCTTTGTCTTTCCCAGCGCGGCGGAAGATGTTTATTGTTGGGGTTTTTTAACATAAAGGGAGCAAGCGGTCGTTCGTGCCTTTCTCCAGTCCGTGCAGGTGGCTAGGGGTGCGGCCCGTCGCTCTTCACCGAGCTGCAGCTGCGTCGTTGCTGCGGACACGACAGGCCTCCTAGGTTCAGGGCCTAACTAGACAGTTGTCACCAAGAGCACCAGCTAAGCCTGCCTGACTGTCCAGATCGCTGCCCCTGTCACCTGTGCCGTCGACCAACGACAGCCATCTCAGAGAGTATCTTGGCCAATTCCAAAATTCAGGGTGAAAAGTATAGAGCCCAACCCACTAGATGAAGAGCAGTTTTGGGGTCTCTCCTGCCCCCCCAGTGCCCCGATCCCTGGTCTTCTCCAGGCCGGCGCTGGCTAAGGGCCTACGCCGAGCAGCCCCACGGGCCAGCCTGTTGGTGGGCCAGGTCCCTGCGTCTTGAGCCAGCCTCGGGCATTCTCAGGTCGGTGTCCAGCCCCACTGCCAGCCTTAGAGATGAGCCAGGGAGCCCCCAACATGATCTGGTGGCCCGAGCTCAACTCCAGGCTCCCCCACTGTGCAGCCCTATGACCCAGGGAACCCTCCAGACCCCATTTCCTAGTCTGTGAAAGGAGAATAATGTCTGCCCTGCTGGCAGAACCAAGTTTGGCTGAGGACTGAGTGAGATCTATGGAAAGAGTTTGGTGTTACAACTGCCTGACCAGCTTGGAAAATGACCTGAGCATCCCCGAGACCCTTACACGTCCCTCATTGTTCTGGACGCCGCCCAGATGCCTGCCCACCCCCACGAAGACCCCCCCCTCCCCGCCACGCAGAGTTAGCACAACCTTGGCCTCTGGTTGACCGGTGTGGAGGCTCCAGGGTCAGTGGCTTCTTGCTTCATTGTGCTCTGGAACCATCCCCTTAGGCCTTTGGAGAGCATGTCCGCTCCTGTTTTTCTAGTAACATCTCCGTAAATCGCCCTGGGCCCCCATCTCTGTTTCAGGGCTCCAAAGTCCTGGCCAAGAAGGAGCTGGCCTACGTCCCGATCATTGGCTGGATGTGGTACTTCACAGAGATGGTCTTCTGCACACGCAAGTGGGAACAAGACCGCAAGACCGTCTCAAAGAGCTTACTGCGCCTCCGGGATTACCCCGAGAAGTATTTTGTACGTCAGACCCCGAGCAGCCACGCCCCCAGCCCCAAAGCACTCCCACGTGAGCAGCCTGACACGCCTCACGCCTGTCCTGCCAACCTGCCCCGCTGGCCGGCCCCACTGTCGCATGCTACCCGGTCCTCCTCTTTGAACTAACGGGTGCAGAAATAAATCCTCAGAGCACTCTTGTCACACACACACTCAGGATGTTCTTGTCACACACACACTCAA
>NC_058410.1:7871947-7896427 GCF_002201575.2 Neomonachus schauinslandi
ACCCTGAAGCCCTCCAGGCCTTCGGCTAGCTCGGACACACCGCCACCTTGAAGCCCTCCAGGCCTTCAACTAGCTTGTACACACTGCCACCTTGAAGCCCTTCAGCAACCCTGTGAGCTAGACATGATTATTATCATCATTTTACAGCCGAGGAAACTGAGATTAGAGATCAGGGAGCAAGTTAGCAGTTTCATACTCATCAGTAGGCTGATTATCAAATCCACCACTTCATGTCCGAGTACACCCCAACCTATAGCCATCCCCCTGCTCCTGCAGCCTTATACAAAGAAATGCAGTTTTAAAAATTGCTGAAATATACATTCTTCATTTAAGCAGGTGCCACAGATCCTTCTTAAACTGCTTTTACTTGGATCGATGTATACTGCAGCAAATACCCCAAATTCTCTTGTTTGGGGGAGTTTTTAAAACTCTTGTCATTTTCCTTTAAATAAATAAGCATTAATAATTACACTGACTTCATTAAATTATCTCTTTTTAGTAAGTGAGCTACTGCCATCATATTTTTGCCAATTGAATATTGCCTCATAGTTGCTCTAAAATTTTCTGCAACTGGTATAATGAAAAAAAAAAGTTGGTATCATACTAGTCTAGTTTCTCATTGTCTTCAAATGGTGCTCTAGCAGCTTCGTATATATTGCTCTTAGAACCAAGGTGCAAGCCCTTGACTACAAGAGTTATGCATCTTGGTCTTAAAATTATGTTTGTTTTGAAAAGGAGAGAAGGTTCTAGAGTAGAGTGTAACCTTGGCTGTTTATATCTTTTTCTTGGCTCAAGAAACAAGAAAATAGACCATTGCTACGGCTGTAATTATTACGTTGAAAGTTAGCGAGGCAGTCATGCTAGTTTTGGGCACTGAGGTAGATCTGGCTGTCTGTGAGCCAAATCTGGTTCAGATTTGGTCTGATACATTCCTGGAAAGAGATGCCGCCACCAAGGTTGAAGGTCTTTCCTGTGGTGCTTGCACCTACCCACTTGGAAAAGCAGTAGGTGTCGGACTTCCAAAGCTATCCACTCGGCACCCACCCTGGGTCTACACTTTGGCTGTACCTGGGATGCGGAGATGCTGCAGAGGGGCTATGCCCTGCAGGGCTGACAAGTGCAAGGAGACAAGACACACATTCATTTACTTTAATAACTTAGTGCTTAAACCAGAGGTTGACACCCATCCTAGAGAAAGTCTAAATGACCTCCCTGCTGCCAAGTTTTTTTTCTTTTTTGTGGCCTTTCCCAATCCACATCTGCTCCAAAGTGGAAAGCAGAGCCCCCAGATATGAGCGCCCTGTTGCCGGGAAGGCGTGAGTTGTGGAAAAGGCCAGGGTCAGAAAAGCCAGCATCTTTTCACTAGAGCTGTGTGATCCAGGGTAAGCCAGGGAAGATTCCTCTGTCCCACCAGATACTGCCACAGTTAGAGTACTCCCAGACCTTGTGTGGTCTAAGCCTGAGATACAGGTACAAGGGAGCTAAGCATGGCATAAAGAGGGTTCGTTCATTCATTCTTTCACTCATTCATTCAAAAGACGTCTACCGAGGGCTCCTGGCCGTGATGCATGTTGCTGTGCACTGACAGGGGATTACCGCTGGGCTCTGGTTTACCAGAAGCTTCCAGTGCAGCATCAGTGATGTTGTATGTGAAGGAGGATACAAAGTGGAATGTGTTTAATGCCATAAGAGGCCCACAGAATGCTACGTAAGCACAGCGCAGAGATGAGTTCCAGCTGGGACACACATGTCAGCAGAGGCGATTTGGAGGAGGGAGCATTTGAACCAGGCCCTGAAGAGCTGGTTGTATCTGGACACACAGAGATGAGGTGGGAGCAAAGCAGGTGAGGCCAGCAGGGAGATACAGGAGGGCAAGTGTCGGGCTGGACCGGAGCATAGCACTCACTCTCCAGAAAGCGTGACCTCGAGACGGAATAGCAAGGGACGTCTTCATAGCTCTCTATAGTTCCCAAAGCACTTTATCCTCCATTATTTTGTTTCAAACATAAGCCTTAAGATTCTAATTATGTTTGTTTTCATGAGGCCTCAACTGAAGAGATAAATGTGAATGTCGTGTAAACACTGTAAAATACTTACACTAAGTAAGATATGAATACTTTTACTAATGGTTAGAGAGTGTGGGGAAGTAGAGAGTATAGTGTAATTCAATCAGATGTATATATGACCTGATTAATGCCATGTTCCCCCTGCCCTAGCTTGATAAATAGTCATGTAAGAGCACTAACAACGCCTGGCTCTACATTGTCTATCCACGGCTCTCAGTGATTCGTTTTTAGAAAGACAGAGATAGACAAGAAGAAGTTCATGTGGATGCCCACTTATGTTGGACAATTATTACAAATGGACCAGAAACCCACCTCAACAGGGGATGCCCCTGGGGACTTGCAGCCTACCTAAGGATTGCTGAACCAGAGTTCCCACCCCACAACCTTGCCATGCTGCCATCAGGAGGCAGAATCTAACTCTCCTTCCCTGGAATCCAGAGCGGGCTTGGGACCCTCCTGGAACCAACAGAATGCAGCAGAAGTGAGGCCGTGTGACTTCCACAGGTAGGTCATGAGTGGAGATGCAGCTTCTTTCTGCCTCGTGAGCTGGAACATGCAAGGCACTGTGAGCTGCCACGTGAGAGGTCTGAGGCTGCAGGAAGCCTCAAGCAGGAAGCCTAAGCTGCATGGAGAGGTCAGGTGCAGACAGGCCCGGGTGACATCCCAGCTGACAGGAGTGCCACCTGCCAGACAGTTCCTGCCGCTGGCCATGGGGTCATCTCAGTCCATGAGCCCTCCTATCTGAGGCCGTGCACCATGGAGCAGAGACGAGTATTCCCTGTTGGGCCTGCTCTGAATCCCTGACCCACAGAACCTGTGACGCCAAGACAATGGTCGTCATAAGTCACTAGGTTTTAGTGTAATTTCTTGCACAGCAATATTAAGTGGGATCTCAAGTTGATCTGTAACGGTTTGTTTCTTTAAAAAAAAAATCTAGGGACACCTGGGTGGCTCAGTCGGTTAAGCATCTGCCTTCGGCTCAGGTCATGATCCCAGGGTCCTGGGATCAAGTCCTGCATTGGGCTCCCTGCTCAGCAGGGAGCCTGCTTCTCCCTCTGCCTGCCACTCCCCCTGCTTGTACTTCCGTGTTCTCTCTCCCTCTCTCTCTGGTAAATAAATAAATAAAATCTTTTAAAAAAATCTAAAATAAATATGACAAAATGCTAGCATTTGTTCATTTTGGGCAGTGGTATGTGAATGTTTAAGTTGTTCTTAGAGAAATTTTGTATTTTTTTCATTGAAAAGTTTACATGAAATACAAATTGCCAAAATTTCCAGTAAATTTCTAAGGGCTAATGTTAAAAAACAAAGAAATTCCAAAAGACTCACATGTAAGGCTCTTTGTATTTTATTTTATGCTCTTAAGGACTCAAAGACGGAGATGAAAATGTCTGCAAAGTAGCCCATGAGAGTCCCGAGCACCTGTCGTTGGAATTGCTCAGATAATGGCTCCATGCAGTAAGCATTCCTATGGTTCTCATTCCTTATACATGAGTGGAAGAGTTCCATAATAGTCTGGAAAATGTTAGCATGCTACAGTACCATTATTTACAAGATTTTTTTGAAATGCTAAGGGATTTTGGCTTCATTGAGAAGGTTAAACAAGTAAACACAGGCATTTGGGGATAATTCGCTAATACACTAAGTCAGCCACTGTGGCTTGGGGCTGTTTATAGATGGAGTGTTAATGAAAAAGTAAAGAACAATGGGAAAATGAAATCATCAGTAAGGAAAATCTCCTAAGAGCATCTACGTTCCAAGCAGGCACTCAGAAATATCAGCAATGGTGGAGATAATGAGATCCATGATAGTTAACCTAAACTACTTTGACTACATTGAATATTTTCTGTATTTTCTGCAGACTGTCTCCAGATTTTGGATCGTAGTTCCTGGAAGTATGCAGGAACCAGCAGATGGGGGCCTCCGCCTGGCTGTGCGCATCTGATCTGTTTGGATGTGCTTGGCCTCAGCAGCCAGTGGGCTGAGCGGGCAGAGATAAGACAGAGGTACTGGGGGGTACAGGATGAGCACAACAGTGAAATATGAACAGGGGACCGTGACAGCAGTGTCACTAAGAGTACGAATCATGCCCCTCCCCTGAGCATAGGTGACACTTTGTGTGATACCCAGACAGCCTTCCTTGGAGGGGCGTCAGGAGGAAAGGCTGGGAGCAGACACCGGTAAGTTCTTACACTGGCGGCAGGATACTCAAGAAGCTTCTTGTTCCAAGTCTTCTATATCCGGGAAGTGGAAAGTGAGGGGATTTGCTAGGAGTGAGAGGCAAGGGTGGGTGTGGGGAGGGCACGTCCTCTCTTTTAGAGAAGACAGACTGTGGAGAAGGAGTTTCCAGAGTGAGGGAGGCCAGGCAGTACCAGAGGCCCAAGGACCAGTGGAAGCTGGAGTCTGAGGCTACAGGGGTGCAGGTGAGGGGTCCACACATCCTGCCCATGGGGCGCCCAGCACCTAGGACATTTCTGGCCCACACTGGCTGCTCCATACATACCTCCTCCAGAACCACATTCCAGAGGATGACAGGGCTCCCGGCAACACCTTCGGGGGTGGCTTGTGGGTGGGGCAGCAGCTGGTCTGGACAGGGTCTTTGTGCAGAGCAGAGGAAGCTTCCGTTACATTCGACAGTCCGCTCACAGGCACGTGAGATCAATGCCAGACTGAGGTACCTGAACTTCGTTTCATGGACAAAAGGGAGCCTTGGTTGTTCTGTGACTAGAACCGTGCTGTGACCAACATGCTGTGTGCATAAGACCCATCTGGTGACATGCATGTTGGGCTAAAAGGGAACACGACCAAGAACGAACCCACATCAAGGAGCAGTAAGCTGCATTTTTAGGAAGAACCAAACCTCATATGAAGCTTACTTGAAGAGAGTGATGTTTTCCATTCAAGTGTAATGTTAGCCAATCATCACCTAATGAAAAATCATGAGCTAAAGCCAATCTCCTTCTAGACCAAGTGGTTCTCAAAATGTGACCTGGGACCCACAGCATCAGCAAGACATGGAGACTTGGAAATGCAAATTCTCAGGCCCACCTGAGTCCGACTGACTCAGAAAGCCTGGGGGTGAGGCCCAGCAATCTCAGTCCTCACACACCTTCTAGGTGGTTCTAGACTTTGAGAGCCACTGTTCTGGAGACAGGTGGGTAGGGACATGTCATTGGTTTGAGTGAGGCTGCCCTCAGAAGGAATCCAACTCACACTGGCCTATCTTCACAGCCTCAACTCCACCCTTTGGAAAACAGGAAAATAACTACTTCCATCATAAGACTATTTTGATGCTAACATAATATATTCAAAACCTCCAGAACATATCTAGCTACTAAGCTTTCATGATGGAAATAAAATTTGGTAATCAAAATAACCCCAAATAGTACACAATCTCAAACACATGAATAAATGGTTCATGAATCAAGGGAGGCTTGTCACACAGCTAAAAAAAAAAATCACTAATATAAAACAATATAAACTGGACAATGCAAAATATAATATGGTCTCTAACACATGTAAACAGGTTAGCTATTAAAGCTAGGTCAGATTCAAACCTTAATTCCTGTTAAGTGAAGCAATCGCCTTTTTGATTATTCAGAGCAAGCGAGGCAAATATAGGTCCAGCTTTGTTTTCTGATCTTGTGTTGGGTGAAGAAAAATCCTCTTGTCACCTTATGACAGTTTCCAGACTGGCTTCACTTGATGCCAGAGGCTCATTCTCTCCAGGCTATTTTCTCTGAGCAGCCCCTCTTTTCTGGAGGCTTTCATGTAAGCAACAAAGTAATTGTTTTGGGTAAGAAATTATGAATAGTGTTCTTTCACTAGCTATAGGATTTCACAATCTCTAGTAAGTGGGCCTTACTGGGAAGGAATCTAGTGTTTTTTCCTTTGCTGAGAATCCAGCCTTACTTGCATGCTCTAAGTTTTGTAGGGTTGACTTGTTTCTCAGCAATCCTATCAAGTTGAACAAAACAATTACAGTTAATTTGAACAATCTATGTGCATTTTCTCATCAATTTTAAATGTAGCATGACCACAATGTTAACTTGGCTCTACCTCTACTTTTGCACTGACTTTGGCAAAAGAATATCTCAATTAGTTAAGAAAAAACGTAAGGAGCAGTAAAGGTCTCTCTTTTCAAGGCCTTTGTGTAAGGCAGTCCCTGCTTTTCAACAACTGATTTTCCAGGCAGAGATTTTAAATATATGATTGAAATCATGCAATATGCATATACTGATATCCCAGCCTTTCGTTTTAACTTGATATTGAATCATAAGCATTTCCACACTATTACATTGTAAACACAGTTTTATCATCTCTGTCATAGTGTATCAAATGGGTACACTGTGTTTATTTAACCATATTCCCCTCTATTACACAACCAAGTTGTTCACAGCCTTTCATTTTTTATACATCTTGTGAATCACTTTTTCTGCTTGTAGGCACTCAAGGTGAATAACTGTCCCAGCTTGCCGGGGACTCTGCCAGATCCAGCCCTGAAAGTCCTATGTCACAGGAAACCCCCTCAATGCCAGGCAAACTGGGACAGCTGGTCACCCTAGGAGAGCCCCCGCTGCAAGCAGTAGAAGAAAGTTGGGGCTGGAACCCAGAACATAGTATCATAAGGGGAAAACTACACAGGAGTGTCCACAGGAAAATTGGGGGATCCAAGGCAGCTCTCTGCAAGGAGGCGGGGGGGGGGGGGGGAGTCAAGGGAGTCTAATAGGAAGTTGGGCAAAATATGGTGGCCGGTTTCCACCATATGCAAGTTTGGGAAGAGAGAGGCAACAATCCAGTAAGTAGGGCCCAAATAAGATTTCGGGACAGAGTCTGTGCAGGACCTAATGATCTATGGGTCCCGGGATTGGACTCTCTCTGCACCCCTCCAATCTTCTAGGCTGACGGAGCCTTGTGGAAGCTCTGACTGCCTGATGCAGGCTCCTCCTCCCAGCTCCTGGCCTTCTGCCCTTGCCCTGTGCCTCTGGCCTTCCACCTCAAAGCAACCACAAGCCCTCTGCCTGGTAACCTTAAAGCGTGAGCAAGTTAATGCTGGTGGAGGGAAACTTTGGCCACTGGGAGGCAGGAGCCACTGGATAAGTTCTCCCCCTTTTCTCCTTCCCTGCTCTCTGTTTCCCCCTCCTTGGCCTGGTTCTTGGGGACAGGTGGCACATGGCTTCAAGGACGTAATGGTGAGGTGGCGTACTTCCTTCCCTACTTCACCCTCCTTCCCCCACTTCTGTTCCCTGACATTTAATAGCACATACACAAACCCTTGTCTCAGACTCTGCTTTCTGGGCAACTCAGCTGAAGACAGTACCTCACTGAAGAACCAAAAGACAATGCAAGAGGGCAAATTAAAAAGGAAAGTAATGACAGGCCAGAGCATCTTGTTTCTGGAAGACCTGCAGATTTGCCAAGTCATAGGACTTCAAGAACCTAATTCTCCTGAAGATTTTGAACAATATCTTCTCCCTTTGGATTCCTAAACAGGAAGATTATATGATCTTGGAAGACAAAAGCAACGCCTGGAATTCTATACCTGAGAACACATAAAAGCATAATAAAACCTGTGGATTAACTAAAAACAATATTACGAATGCACTACGGGAGGACTTGGTTGAACTATTACATTTTATATTAGGCTTTTGAGATGGACACTGAGAGACATCTTCCATGTGACGTGCTCAGGAAAGGCCTTCCATCTGTGCCCCAGTGGTCTGCATCTGGGGACACAGCATCCGCAGGTGACCACTGAATCCCCTCTGTCCTTTAGCAGTGCTGTCGCTGATCCCCACAGGTAGACAGCTCTGGGGGCCGTCTCAGGCCACCTATCACAGAGGATAAAGAGACCTGCAGTATCAGGACACTTGAGATATATTTAGTTTCTAAGGTGCGAATCTATGCATAGGTTTACTTTCAATGATGTTCCGTGGTGTCCTGAAATTTAACAGAGAGAAGCTGAACGAGCTTTAGGAACAGCAAGTGCCCAACGCTGTCCCAAGAAAATGTCTTCTATACAAACACATGCGGGGCTGACATTTCAGACTCTGAGTTTTAAGACATTTTTAGTTAAGTTGGTTGTTTTGATTAAAATACAGAATTTTAGATCTGGAAGGGATCCTGGGGGATACTTATCCTGTGTTTTTAGAACATTATTTTAGAAGAACTCTGGCTCCCCTCTTAGAAAACAAAACAATCTTAACACCAAAATAAAACTGATAAAAGTAGAATTACTCTGCTGAAAGGGGTGGGCATGGCAAAGCCAAAGATTGGCCAAACACAGTTTGCAACAACCCGAGCAAGACCCCATCTAGATTTCTAGGTTACAGGCCAATCCAGTCAACAGGCCAAGGGCCAGGTGGTTTCTAAGGCATCTATTTTACAAGACCCCTGAGTGTCTTTGACAGAAAAACCCATTTCTTTCTTTTTACACCCTTGTGTCTTTTAAGCCTTAAGGGAAGAAGGTTGAGCTAATGATAATGTATTCTGGTCACTGGTTATAGAAGACCCCTATCTTATTTTATAGATTGATTCCATCTTATCCATATCCCTATTTCCATCCCATCCCCACAAAGGAATCATCCTGATGTGTTAAGGTGTATCTTTTTGTTTGCCTTCTTGTAGAATTTATCTTGTTTTGTGTGCATATACTTTTAATTTTATGTAAATGGTATTGTATCCTATACCTCACTCTGTTTCTTACTTTTTATTCTGCCCTATGCTTTATGGGCCATCCATGATGCTATGTGAACATCTAACCCATCATTTCTGACTACCGCTTGGGGTGTAGCCACTACATTTGACATTCCCTCTCTCCCAGATCACCTCCAACTCTCTGCCACCCAAGTAATGCTGCAGAGAAGATATCTGCCTCCTGATGGATGGATGGATGGATGGATGGGTGTATTTAAGAATTTCCTTTGGGACTTATGCATAGGAGTGGAATTGCTGGATCACAGTACACATATGTGGACACCTGATTGGCATCGGTAGTTCCAGACTGGTCTGGAAAGTAGCTGCACACACCCTCCAGCAGTTACCTTGCAACCTACCAACACTTGGCATCACTGGGCTTTGTAGTTTCTAACCAGCCTAATGCATGCAAAGCGCTATCTTGTTTGCATTTTTGTTTCTCTGATTACGAATGGATCTGCATTGCTTCTTATGCTTAATGGGCCTTTTGGGTCTACTTTCATGAAAACTATCCATACCCTTTGTCAGTTCTTCTATAAGGCTTGTTATCTTTTTCTTGTTGATTTACAGAAGTCCCTTTTATATTCTAGAGACATCAATTAATCTCTTGTTGGTTCAGACATCAAAAATATCTTTTCCAATTCTCCCTCCCTACAGCTCCAGATATGGGACAAATTACTTAATCTCCTTGTACCTTACTTTCCTTCCCTACAAAATACTGCATGCCTCACAGGGTGTGTGAGGATTAAATGAGTTGACTATTTACCAAGTTTTAATGTTTTCTGGTAATTAAATAAGAAAAACATTCCAAGCAGGAAGATGCATTAATAACTATAAGGTTATATAAGGTATATTACAGTATGGCTTTGTGTCCCTATTGAGCATTAAGCTACTTTCATGGATTAAATTTTAGTGTCTATTCAATGTCAAGAGACTGGATTGCTTAATACATAGAGCAATTTAGCTCAAATTCACTTCAACCCCAACCTGAATCCCAATAGTCATGATTATTGCTCCCGTGCCTGCCACCATCATGTGCTCATTTCATAGACTGCAGGGGGATGGGGGGATACTCTTTTGGCCTTTTCTCTCTGAGGCCACTTTCTCATGACAGGATGAGCAAACCACAATACGAAATAGCCATTGAAAACTGCCCAAAAATATGAGGCAAATTTGTCTTACTGACCCAACCAGAAAGTAGGCATGAGCCACACTGGTGCATTCCAACACAGCCCCCATAGGGAACCTTTGCTGTCCAGATTTATTGAAGGATCTGATGCCTGTGAAAGGCAAAGTGATGGAGAGGGCTTCATGTTATGATGATGCTTTCGTTCTTCTCAAAATCCCTCCCTCAAAAAGGGGCCAGGGGAGGTGTCAGTGGGCAGAGTCGTGTGCATGACTCTGAGTGACCACGGACAGTGACCCCCCCCCCCCCCCCCAGAGTTATACGGCACCTAGAGCAGTGGTAGCTGTGGGCAGGTGCTGGGCTGCCATCCCACCTGGCAAGAGAGGAAGCACATTCTAGCCTGGGGCCAGAGGGCTGTGGTGGGTGTCTCTGGCAGTCCGCCTTCACTCACCAATGACTCTCCCCAGCAGCAGCCTGCTCTCTGGGGATACAGAACACACCAGTTCCAACAACACAGCTCAAACAGTCACTTACCTCCAACAGTGCCTCTTACTCCCACACAGAAGCAAATAAAATAGTCTTAACTTCAATCAGGAAAGCTCTCTTTTATGTAAAATGTGAGTTAAAGCTTCCTTAGATGTTGCCAGGTTTTCTGCCCATGCCCTATTTTAGGGAAGTTCAAGACCCCAGCCCAGAGGTTCGCTGCTCTGTCTGCAGCAGAGCGTGGAGTCTGAGCCAGTCTGGGTCTCGCAACCCCAGCCCAGATCAGGCACACTCAGGACTTGGAGGCCACATCTAGTGACAAAGAGCAAGAAGGAGGGAATGAGCGTGGGCTCAGGGCTGTCTTGGGTAGCCCTTTAAGTCACCTAGATGAGGGTAGGGATTGTTAACTCCAGGTCATGACTGGAAAAAGGAGCCTTGGGAAGTTTTGCCAAAGCTAGTAGCTCTGACCTTGTACCCTGGATCTTTTCTTGGTCTTTATCACTAAGTCCCAGCTATACCAGCTCCAGACAGTGGATCCCTGCCATGTCCCTTAGTGCTGGAATCTTGGTGGCCTGCCCAACAAAAGCTTCCCTCAGACCTAGGCGTTTGCCATCCCTTCTAGTTCCCAGACCCAAGCTGCCTCTCTGCGTCAATTTCCTAAGCATCTGTAATCAACAACTACCACCAGCACCAGTCACTCAGCGCTTGTGAGGGAGGGGCAGACAAGGTGACAAGCGCTCTGCATGCATTATGTGTATAAGCCTCCCATCAACTGCACACAACAGCTAGTATTCCCATTTGTAAGAATCCGAGCTTGGAAACATCTCTAAGCGATTTGCCCATCTTCACACAACTGGTAAGGCTATGTGGTAAGAAATGTGATCATTTCTTCACAGAATTTTGCAACCATAAATGGTCATTATCTAATTACCTATCCAGCAGTAAATACAAAGGCAATCTTACGTGGTTTGGTAACCCATTCGACTTGGTTTCGTTTAAAATCAAAATTCTTCTTTGCGTGCCTTATACACACACATACCGGATAGGAGATCTCAGTAATCCTAGGGGTGCTGGGTGGCTGACAAAAGGAGGCCCCAGATCAATCTACCACATCATTACCAAGTTGCCGAGACACAGACAGATCAAGAACTTCTGTGGGGAAGGATCTTGGGACAACTTCCTTTACACTACAGGAACTCTGAAATTTCTTTCTTTGACTTTTTTAAAAGTTGATGCCACATTAACTTTAATTAGTTTCAACTTAATTTTCTCCTCTACCTTCGGTATTTAATATTTTTAATTGTCCCCATGACTTCCATACGAGTGTCTGCTTTGAAACTTTCACTTGAGAACAATGAAAGGGAACGAATTTCTCAATACGTGTCTGCAAAACATTGCTTTTAGAAAATCCTCTGTATTAAATGTACACACTGTCTGCTCCCACACTCTTTCAATTCCCATAAATGTGCTACGATCCATCTTCAGAAGAGGAGGTCCTGGCGCCCATCCCTTCTGTTTATGTCTCTGAGGCTTCAGCTTATGGTGTCCCTCCCCGGGGGCTGGAGACACGCATGCTGTCTTTCATCTTGTGCCGTGGGCCGTGCAACGCTTCCAGCTGGCAGAAGCCCCGTGAAATCAGAGCCACCCTGTGCGTACATGGGACCTAAGCAACAACTGAGAAAGGCGTCTGAGACATGAGATGCTGTCAAGCGGAGAGGATGAGGAGAACACATAAGACAGGAGCTCTACTCCTGGGGGAAGTCTCCATCCCGCTCCCAGGAGGGGGCCCGTGCTGCTTGAGGTAAGCACTATGCATACCTCTCAGGTCCCACTGCCCAAGAATCAGGGCTGGTCATGTTTCCTTTCCTTACCTGCCAAGGCCCTAGCTTCCTCTAATTTCTATAGAGACCTTACTCGGGCCTCTCATGCAGGACACCACTGGACTGACAGCATTTCATAGAAAACCACCATTTTCAAAATCTGCCTCCGTGTTGCACAAGCAGCCATAAAATAAACTTTCATTCCATAGAAAATAAAATGGCATCCCATACTATGAGATGCTAATTTAAATCTTATGGGTGAAACTCTTGTTTCTGCATTATGAAGTCAAGGAAAATGAAAGAATTCTATCTCAAAATAAAACTGCAAAAACAGCTGACAGCATCCCAACAAGAAAAAACTCTCTGATCATTCGGGTGAGGAGAGCGAGAGAGCTGGTTTGCTGTTATATGCACTGAGGAGGAAGTGTTCATCTAACTGTTCACATTATTTGAAGCCTCCAAAGTTTATCTCTGAACTACTTTCTAGAAAACACAGTCTCCCACACTTATTTTTAGGTCTTATTACAAATAAGCATAACATAAGTTAACAAAGGCCAGAAAAGAAATGTTATATGCCCCCTAAACAGATGCAACCTTGTCAGAATTACTTTAAAATACTTAAATGCTTTAACGTGTAAGCTTAATGGTTGAGTGTTAATGATCCGATAATCGAGGCCAAAGGGTGTGAGTGTGGGTAGGCTGGTGAAGCCCCGGTGTGTTTTTCCATATTATTGTCTTCACTTCTGGCCCCAGTGATCGCTGTTAAAATGGAAAGCCAGAGACCCAGCTGTCATTTGGTCATCTCCCCTGCTCCTGCCCTACAACAATCCTACAGGGAGTCGCCTACCTCCCAAGACAGGATCTGACAGCATAATAATCACCTCTGTTTCTGAAGTCCAGGCTTGCACCCACCCTGCCTCCCCCTGGGCATTTTCATTGCGTGGGTGGCCTTCGGCATGCCCCCCTCAGATTCTCCACAAGGCCCTAGGGGCTAAAGTTGAAGTGAAAGAAGGCAGGATGGGCACCTGCTCCAGAGTGCAGGGACACCCATCCACCCCATTCCCCTCTGCTCCTGTGGACATCACACACAGCACAGCATACCCACTGGGAAGAAAGGTGCCCTGGGAGGAATCCATCCTGATTTCCAGAAACTAACACCTCTAGGCTTTAAGTTAGCTTCGTTCCAAGATGTGTTCCCACTCTTGTGTGGATGTGACAACCCTGAGCTCAGTGTCAGGAACTAAATACATCAGGGACCTGATAATGCATTTGGTTGTAGAATGATAGAGATAGAGGAACCTTGGAAATCCATTGACAGTTGACCTTACTCTGAAAAGGAGTAAGGGGGGTCCTACAGATGTTGCCCACTATCCCCAGTTGTTCACAGTAACCTGAGACGGGGCTCTGAGTCTTGCATCAACTTCATTGATTAATCAGAGATCACAGTCCAAGCTTTTAGAAAATATTCAACAATGATCACTATGCTTATTCCCTGACTTTCATTTTTAATTTCCCCCAAACACAGTTTTTGAGGTTAAGTTACTGAATCATTCATACTTTGAATGATGTGCTGCACGGGGCCCACACTACCTGCAGAATATAAATACAAGGATTTGTTAAAATCACATTGATTATTCACCTTCTGAATAGCCCCTAAACTGCATCCCTCACTGTTTTTCTCTATTACTACACAAGTGCTAGCCCCAAAGTTGCTTTGTTTTATTCCAAACACAGAACAGTTAGAACGCAGCAATCCTTGAAAAGCCATGTTACTGATCTCTCACCCAGACCCCATGGCATTGACCATCATCTGTCATTCTAAAAAAGCTGTATCGGGAACCTTAAGGAATTTTGCCTTTTCCTCCTAGAATAGAAATAAACTTCCTTCCTTGGCTATGGTTCAAGAAAGGAAAAAAGGAGGAAGAGTCTTAGAAAGGTTTCACTTTGTTCTCAAAGGTAGGCAGTGCCTGCCCCTCCATAGCTTTGGAGGGCTCAGCACTTTGTCTCTGAACTGTTGAAAGCCAGGCCCCCGTACACCCCTTGCTGACCCAGGCCCTGCGCCTGCGCCCAGCAGCTTCTGGAGTGTGGCTCGGTTGAAGACACAGATGTGCCAGAAAGTGCTGGGACAGCTGAACACAGCCCTTTCTGCACCGTGAACGTCAGCGCGTAGCAATTATGGCCCCCCAAAGCCAGCAGTTCTATTTCCTGGTTCTTTCCGTGTTCCAGGTCACATCCCCCAAATTAGGGTTCTGGGGACAAGAGACAGGGCCAGGGGTATGGTCTGTTGGCCCTCTGCTCCAGGTGGGGGTCAGGGGAATGAGGGCAGTTTCTGCAGGGCAGTGGCCCCCCCGGGGATTTGTCAGACCTCATGGGTGTGAGGGGCAGCCCATATGTACAATGCTATCCATGAAACAGCAAACACCCGGGAATAAAACTAGTGAAATCTGTGTAAGATCATCACTGAGAACAAGAAAACACTGCTGAGAGAAACTGAATTATGCCTAAGAAAATGCAGCAATATATCAACTCAAATTATATCAAATATATCACATTCAATATATCGAAGTTGTTAAAATGTCCATTTTCTCTAAATTAAAACATAAAAGTAATGTGAAAGAGAAAGAACAAGCAGCAGCTCTGTTGGGGAGAAGTCTTATTTTAATCTATGAAGGTCAACTTCAGGGTTGGCTTAACCAAAGTTATAAAAGTGGTCAAGTTTGTCCCTCAATCTTTTTCTCATTGACTCACTAGCTGAGCCACAAAAATTGTTACACACCATGTAATTTCATCACAAATAGTTACTGGACACTGTCTCTGCCCTCAAGAAACCTGCAGTCTGACAAGGGAGACCGTGATGAACACAATCAGCAGGTGTGGGGGGGGCAGTAGGGGGCGGGTGGAAATTATGGAAGTTACTTCTGGAATAGGTAACTCTTAGCTGTATAAAAAATGGAACGGCCATGGGGCACCTGCGTGGCTCAGCTGGTGAAGTGTCCGACTCTTGGTTTCGACTAAGGGCATGATCTCAGGGTTATGAGATCAAGTCCTGCATCAGGCTCTGCAATCAGGGCAGAGTCTGCTTGAGATTCTTTTCCCTCCCTTTCCCACCCCCTCTGCCCTTCCCCCTGCTCACACTCTCTCCCTAAAAATAAATTTTAAAAAATCTTTTTAAAAAATGGAATGGCCATATGGAGAAAGAAGAAAGGTATTTTGAGAAAAGGAAACAGCATGTTCCAGAGCCTAGGGAAGGCAGCTGGACATGCCCCGGACAGGCTGGAGCACAGGGCGCTGAAGAGGCCAGGGGCCTGTAGGGCTGTAAACGCCCATGGGCAGGGACAGGGTGGCCTTGTGAGCAGACCAAGGGGAGGACTGTCTTGAAGGAACAACCTTCCCTACAATTTAACCAGGTACGTGCAGCCTACAGGAAATATACTCAAATGTTGTATTAGTTGGGGTAGGCTCACTCTAAGAGTTGCAAGAAACAACCCCCAAATCTCAGTGGTTTAGTACAAGAAAGTTTATTTCTCATTAATTTCACATCCCCATGCAGATGAGCTAGAGGGGAGAAGGACAGGGACTCCCCTCCCCACAGGCTTTCAGGAATGGACCTCCTTCCATCTAAGGACTCCACCACGTTTTAGGGCTTCAACATTCTCTGCTGGCAGGTGAGGGAAGCAAGGAAGAGAGTGGGATTGCCAGAAGGAAGGTTGTCTGGCTGCAGGCCTGGCAGTGTCCCATATTACTTCTCCCATCTTCACTGACCAGGACTTCGTCTCATGACCCACCAGCTGCTAGGGAAGCTGGAAAATACAACCTAGCTCTGGCTCAGGGAGGAAAAATGCAGGGTGTTCTCTGCCCTAAGGGCAAATTAGTGCCCAAGAGATGTGTTGTTAGTTTGTTGGTGTCGTTTTTTAATATTTAAGGCAAGTTTATTAGTGATATATTTTGCTGGACTTGAGTTCAGCAAACTACAGCCCCTGGGTCAGGTCTGGCACCCCACTTATCCCCTACCCCTACCCAGCTCAAGAGTCTTTACATGTTAACAGAAAACAATATTTTTGCACATAACTTCTGGCCAGGCACAATGACAGGCACTTTGATGCAGATGTCAGACCAAGCACTATGGTAGGTGTTATTACTCCCATTCTAGAGCTGGGGACACCAAGGCTGAGGCAGGTTCTCTGACCTGCCCTTGAAGTTGAAATACAGAGGAGCTGACATTTAGGCCCAGATCTATTGAATCCCAAATATACATCAAAACGTATAGATATTAATGCCTTATCTGTTAGATATCCCATTTGGTTGTGCCCCTGCCTCTGCCCAAAGCTCCACTCTAAGGTTTGCCAAATCTCAGAGGGAGTATGGTTCAGCTGTGGGCACCCCACTCTGATCAATTACAGGATTTTATGGTAAGCTGCCTATCTCTGGATAGCTTCAAGGTTTCTGTAGATAAACAGCAGCATTTCACCAGATAAAATCTGGGACTCCTGCCTTCAGGTAAAGAGATGATGCTTCTGTCCCTAAGTCTGCAGTGTGTATTCAGGGGAACTGGCACTTGCTTCAATCACACATAAAGCAGTTCCACTCATGACATTCTCTTCATGCTCCTCATAAAGAAACACCCAGCATGTCTCCATGTGTTGCCCATGGACCACCTGCATGGGCTTTACATGCTTGTGAAAAATGAAGATGCCCAAACCCCACTTCAACCTTTTGATTCCAACTCTCTGTGAATGGGTCCCAGGAATGCACACCAACCAGTGCTCAAGAGGGCATTTAATAAATGGCCACAGAGAAAATGATAGTGAAGATGAGAGAGTGAGAGAATGAAACATCCTGTTGCTCACATACTCCTCTTCCATTCCTCCTTGTCCTCTGAGGCTGAGGTCAAGGTCAGTGTCCATTCTGCCTCGATTTATATTCAATCAGAAAAAGGTATCCCTTCACCACACCTATCACCTCACCTCAGGGGTGATGAAAAATAAGATTCAGCATAAAATATAATTTGTGTTGAATTACTGGTGTTTCAGGAAGTGAGGGAAAACTACATGCCTCTGATAAAAATAAACAGACAACAATGACAGATTCAGCTGTTGTAGATTCACCCAGGAAGTCTGGAAGGAAGAAAGTGATTCCAGATCAGTACTGTCCCCCAGCTCAGAGGGAAACAAAGGAAAATCCTCTCTGGTTTCCCAAAGAGATCAACTACCTGGGAGCTTACAGTCAACAAACACCAAACATATGATAAACAACAAATGAAAGCTTTAAACACCAAGGGTTTCAGGTAGTATAAGTATCAGATACAAAATATAGAGTAATCATATGTAAAACATTTAAAGAAATTGAAAAATGGGCAAGAAATAAGAGACTACCAATAAATGGCCAGGCATATTTGATAGATAACAAATATAACTTTGATAAATGAGAAAGATAATTGTTGAAATACAAAGTTCAGTGGATGGATTAAATAGCAGAGCTGATACTGCTAAATACAAAGGCAGTATTCTGGAAGGTAGGTCTGAGAAAACATCTCAATGACACATATAGATACGGAAGTGGAAAATATGAGGGAGACATTAAGAGTCATGAAGGATAGCAAACGAAGGTCCAACTTAGGTCTAATTAAGGAAAGAAGAGAATAGGAAAAGGGAACATAGAAGAAATAATGGCTGACAATTTCCCACAATTCAGTTAAAGGAAATACAACAATTGGTTCATTCAATGACTATTTATTGGGTACCTATTATATGCACATGCCTTTGAGAGGCAATGTACACCAATCTGGGCAAATAAAAGAAATACCTACTTAGGTACGACCTGAGTGAAAAGGACGGTGAGACTCACAGCAGATTTCTCCAAAGCAAAATGAAAGCTGTAAGACGGAACTAACATCTTCACAGGGCTGAGGAAAATAATTGACAACATAGAACTATTTTTCAACAAAACCATCTTTCAAGAATAATGGTGAATAATGGCTGACTCAGTCACTGGAGTGTGAAACTTAATTTTGGGGTTGTGGGTTCGAGCCCCATGTTGGGTGTAGAGATTACTTAAAAATAAAATCTTTTTTAAAAAAAGAATAATGGGGAAACAAAGACATTTCCATAAAAACAAAAACTGAGAACATGTACCACCTAGGGATATGCACTAAAGAAAAAAAATTTTTTTTAAAGATTTTATTAATTTGAGACAGAGAGAATGAGAGAGACAGAGAGCACATGAGAGGGGGGAGGGTCAGAGGGAGAAGCAGGCTCCCTGCTTGGAGCAGGGAGCCCGATGCGGGACTCGATCCAGGGACTCCAGGATCATGACCTGAGCCGAAGGCAGTCGCTTAACCAACTGAGCCACCCAGGCGCCCCTAAAGAAAGATTTTTAAAGACTTATGTCAAAAGGAAGGGGGAAAATGAGAGACTGTATGAAATGATGACAAGATAAAGTGTCAATATAAACCCAAGCATACATGATCTACACAAAGACCATAAATTAAGAATGAAGAGGAAAGAGCTAGAACATTGGCTACGAATGCCTGTAATACAGGAGGTGAGTGACTGAGTGAAAGTGTTGAAAGTTCTAAATTGTTGAGAAGGTTGCAGTATTAAATTTAGGCGCTGTTAGGTAAGCATAGTAAAATGTCAAGGGTAACCACTAAAGAATTGAAATAAAGGATCTAAATTCCAAACAAATAAAGGAAGGAACAAAATAGAATAAGAAAAACAAAATAAAAAAATCATTTTTTAAAGGGAGAGAAAAAAAGCATAGAAAGAACAAGACAAAGAAAAATAATATGGTATAAGAAGCTCAAATATACCAATGAATACAATAAATGTAAAGAGACTACGCCTACCAGCTAAAAACAAAATCAAGTTTTATACATTTTATAAGAGATACATCTAAACTTATAGACCACGTGAAGTTTAAAAGTAACAAGAAACAAAACAGTCAAATATTAACTAAAAGAAAGTTGGAGTAGCTACATTAGTACAAGACAAAATAGACACTAGACAATACACATCATAGATTTTAGATAGGGTCCCTACACACTAATAAAAGGTTCAATTCACTATGTAGGTTACAAGCAAAATCTAATTTGTAGATACATGCATCCGATAAAATTGCCCCATGTATGTAACTTTTTAAGTCTGCTGGAAATATAGGGAGGAACTGACAAACTCACCAACATAATGGCAAATTTCAATACTTGTTAATTAACCTTGACAGACCAAGCAAATGGAAAGTTAATTAAAATCTAGAATATTTTAACAACATAAGTGACAAGCTTCAAATATGAGACATCTACAAACCCTGCCCCCAATAGCTAAAGACTGCACATTCTTCTAGAGCATGTACAGAACATTTATGAAAATTGACCTCTTGAAGGCCAAAAAGCAAATTTTAATGAAATCCAAAGAAGCAGTGTCACACAGACCATGTTCTCTGACCATACCAAGGTTAAATGAGAAGTCAACAATTAAAAAGATAAAAACATCATGGGCCAAAAACAAAATAATAATGGAAATGACAAATACTGAAAACGGAATAATAATTAAAACCTGCATTTCAAAACTTGTCAGGTACAGTCAAAAAAGTACATAGAAGGAAATCTATAGCTTTCGATATTTATGCTAGGAAAGAAGAAAGGCTGAAAATAACTGAGCTATGCATCGAACTTCCATCGAAAGAAGCATACCAAAAGTCTATCCAGGAAACAAGAACAAATAATAAAGAGGAGAAATTAATGAAATAAAAATGAACAGTGACCTATTTGGGTCTTTGAAGTAATAATAAAGCAGATGTCCTCCTGGTGAGGTTGACTCACCAAGAAACAAGGAGGTGAGTGGTTCCAAATAATATTAGGAATAAAAACAGTGCAGAAGCAAGATCTTTCTAAAGTGCCCCGAGCACATCAGAGACGGAGCCCAGACTAAAATGTGGGCCCGGAGAGACTTTCTGCAGTTTCCACACCAGTGCAATTCCATGCTTGATAGTCAGTGAGGACAGGATGCTGAGAGCATGGATGTCTGTGGATTGACCTACTGGGTTGGCCCTGTGTTGTGGGATAGATGTGTGAGAGGCAAAGCAGAAACACGTGAAGCCCCACAAAGCAAAGCCGCCACCACTCTCTTCAGTGCGGCCCCTACTTCCCTCAAAGGGCTTTCCTTTTATTGTGAGGAAAAAATGACCTGGAAAGGATAAACAAGAGTGATTCAGACTATTTTGAAAAGGTGCTCTGAAGCCTGGTTCACTGAGACACTAGAGAGAAGCTCTTTTTCTTTCCTTCCTTCTTTCTTCTTCTTCTTCTTTTTTTTTTTAATTTCCCTTTATGGCATACAAGCAAACATTTAGAAGTCCTAACATCTGGGGCGCCTGGGTGGCTCAGTCGTTAAGTGTCTGCCTTTGGCTCAGGTTATGATCCCAGGGTCCTGGGATCAAGTCCTGCATCGGGCTCCCTGCTCAGTGGGAAGCCTGCTTCTCCCTCTCCCACTCCCCCTGCTTGAGTTCCCTCTCTCGCTGTGTCTCTCTCTGTCAAATAAATAAATAAATAAAATTAAAAAAAAAATAGAAGTCCTAACATCCATTTCAAAGACTCACTCCCTAGGCAATGAATTGAAATATGTGGGTGGTGGAGGCTCAGACTTTTCTACATTCTATCATGCTTTATTCTGGCCAGCATCTGAAAAGCAGACAAGGCTGAGATGCAGACATTAGAAAGTCTGCTCTGAGGAAGTTAGGTGTCGGTGAAAAATCTACTGCCTCACCTTGAGCAAAAGAAAGAGTGAGGGGGCTGGATTGAAACAGACCTGCACTTGGCATTGACTCTGACTTCACTCCTTGGAGCTGTTTCGCTTTGTAAGATGGACAGACAGTGGGTGAGACGCAAGTGCTCATTCTACAATGTTCACGTCAAGATGAGAGAGCCATTCCCATCGGCTGGCCTGGCTGATTATGGCTGACTGTGTTCCTGATGCCATGAAATTAAATACAATGGCAGGCTGGCCAGAAAAATGAAGTAAACTTGAAGGTTCCACAGGATTTCCTGCTCTAAAGTGTGAGTGGTTATGTTGTGTGGGCTTGTCCCCAAGACTTTGATCACTACACAGAGGAACGGAGAATGATTTATACTCATGACCCTTGGATTTCAACCCAACTGGGCCACTTAAAAGGTCTGGGACTCTGGCAGGTCCTTCCACATCTCCTAACTCAGGAACCTCTTCTACAAAGCTAGGACAACGATATCTCCCCTCACTGGTGCACGGAGGAAGTATAATAGCCAAATGGAGACATTCTGGAATCGGGTCTGCCCTTCCACCTTCGAAACTCTCGCAATTCACCCCCTTTCCACGATTAATATCTTCAACTTTAAGTCTGTAAAAACACATTGGGTACAGTGTTAACCGAAGATAGAAGTAAAGTTCCTTTAATCCTGACAGAATATGAAAAAACAAAAATTAAATGGATCATCTTCAAAACCAAAGGCAGCAAAATATTAGCCAGGCAGAACTCTGAGAATGAGTTGCTCTGAATGGCTGGACTTCCTGAATAGATGGAGGAGGGGGTCCCTCTTAAGAATTAAAACATAACAAAAAAGCCAGAAGAAGTAAACTGCTTCTAAACTGGATTAAAAAAAAAAAAAATCTCTCCAATATATTTCAAAGATTTGTTGGTGGCCTTCAGGAGTGCATGCTGAATATCATTCTACTTTTCCTTGAAATCTTTTTATCATTGTTGTGGGCACCCTGACCAGCCATCCAGCTATAACGCTGATGGCATCTATAAGACTGTGAAGGGCTTAATCCAACCTCTGATTTTACAGATGAGAAAGCTAAGCCCAGAGAGGTTAAGCGATTCACCCAAGCCACACCGCTAGCTGCAGACAGTACCATACCAGGTCTCCTGACCTTCCACTTCCCACATTGCCTTTTGGGAGCCACTGACCTTCATAAGACCACCTGTCCCTCCTTGAAATAACCTCAGGTCACTTGAAACAACTCCAGAGCCCCAGACTGTTTCTCAAGTATCTGGGCACTCACTCACAGATTTCTA
Source organism: Neomonachus schauinslandi (assembly GCF_002201575.2). Taxonomy (NCBI): domain Eukaryota; kingdom Metazoa; phylum Chordata; class Mammalia; order Carnivora; family Phocidae; genus Neomonachus; species Neomonachus schauinslandi. The sequence continues at coordinate 7,894,180 of NC_058410.1, forward strand.
TGTCTCCCTTCTCTGATGTCCAGTGATCACGTTTGCTCCCAGAAACACCATTAGAGTGCGTGTGCATTTTGCTTTGAAGGCTCATTTTATTCTTCACTGGAGGTCTAAATGTCTTCAAAAATCAGGTGTCTTCTCTCCAAGTGGTATCATCTGATTTGCCTGGGAAGTAAGCACTAAGCAGCTATGCTAAATGGAATACAAGCAGCCATCAAACAGCTGCTGCTGGAAGGAAGTACTAGGGATAATGCCCTGTCCCACCGGAGTCCACACCCTGTCCATTTCATCTATGAAATCCCTAACGGCAAGACCACCATAGTTTACGAAGTAGTCGTCATCATTACCCACAGGTTAAATAGAAATTAAAGTACGAACAGACACATTGCCCAGCTGGGCTGCCATGGATTTTATCTCGACAGCAATTAGCATAGGACCATACACACATGGCACTATAGAACATGCATGACCTCAAAGATCTAGAATCCCAAGACCAGAGAGATGAGGTCACCATTAACAGTGACAGAACGTTAACATTAACAGTTAGACATGGCTAACTCCAAATCTAGTGTTTTCTCCCTTATTCAAGGAGGTGCTTTAAAAAGTTTATGACAATAACCAATGTAAAGACAAAAATTTTTCTTTCCTAATTTGCCAGAGCACATTCAATCATTTTTTTAGAAATTAAATTGATCTCTGATTGCCCACAAAGTTCAAAGAAACTGCTCATTCCCGTGACCCAGCCTCCGTGGAGGCGGTCCCCACAGCTGAGGCACAGAGATGAAGATGCAAACTGCCATCCCAGCCCAGCGTGGAAACAGTGCTGCAGCCGAGGCTGAGGGGCCAGCTAACCCCCGATGCACTGCCTGCCCAAACACACCCAAGAAAATGTGGGGGCTGCCCCACCTGGCCCAAGGGGCCACCCCTGGGAAGGGGGGAATCTGCTTTGTAAGACTTATAGCCCTTTTTACTGCCTTCCTGTAAGTTATTCGCAGGAAACAAAAAAAAGAAAGTTGAAACTCTTAATTCAAAACCTCAGCTTTCCCAATTTATCTCAGATGTTGCTCTTTGCCCCAGGGCAGTTTTATCAAAATCATGCGCATGGAGAGCCCTGACCTCTGTCCCCGTGCATTTCCGATAATCAGTAGGGCAACCAGTTGACGTTTCGCCCTTCCTTTACACCCTGAAGACCACAGAGCAATCGGGCCCTGCCCAACCAAGTCGCTCGCCCCAGAGGCCGCGGGTCTCCACCGCGAGTCGGACCATAATTTCCCACTTTTGCACAAACCCATCCCCGCCGGCATAACGTACGTCGTACCGGACGCTCCGATGCCCGAGGAGGTGAGTGAGAAGCAATCTCCGAACTCAGCATCTATCCCCGGATAGATGCACCTCTCCGTCAACTCACTCGCAGAGGGAAATCGACGACAGGCATTTTCCGGGCATTTCGGACGCGGCCCTTCCGAGAGTGGGATGCACCTGGCCGGTCCCCAGAGGCAACCAACAGGTGCCAGCCTCCCCGGCCCGGCCGCGGCGGCCGGCTCCCCGCCCTCGCCGCGCCGGGGGGCAGCAGGGCACCGTCCCGTCCCGCGGGGCCACTCCCCCCGCCCTTCCCCGAGCGCGGCGCGCGCCGTCCTCACCTCGCTGACGATGGTGGAGTGGGCCTGGGCGTACCGCCAGCCGCCCCGGCACTGCACGAGCGGCGCCGAGCGGTTGGGGAAGGCGGCGAGCGGGTCTGCGCAGCTGAGCGCGTCCGCTGCCGCGCTGGCGTTGACCGCCTCCAGGAGGTAGCGCCGGCAGCTGCCGTCGCCGCGGCGCTCGGGGGGCGCCGTGCGGTTCCACTCCTCCTCCGGGCTCCAGCCGCAGCGCTCGGCCAGCGCGGCGGCGCTCGGCCCGCGGCACCAGTAGCGCTCGGGCTGGCTGCCCAGGAAGACCACGCCGACGAAGAGGAAGGCGAAGGTGACGCCCGTCAGGCACAGCAGCAGGAACACGCGCCGCTGGAAGCGCCCGAACTCGCCCGCCCTCTGCAGCGCCTCGTCGAAGGAGGGCATGGTGCGCGCGGCCGGCCGCTGCCGGGCCCGACTCCGCGAGCGCGTCCTGCCGCCGGGAGCCCGGCCTCCGAGTGAGCGCGGGCCCCGCCGGCCGCCGCCTCCCCCCGCCGCTCCCCCCACCCCACCCCTCCCTCCGCACCGCGCTCCCCGCCTCACACCCCTGGGCGCCGCGCCAGCCGTCGCCGGCCCTCCGGCCCCGGGGC
>NC_058410.1:7896827-8026289 GCF_002201575.2 Neomonachus schauinslandi
CCGGGGACGCGGCGGCGGGGTCGGGGTGGGCGCGCGACGGGGCCCGGGCGGCGCGGTCTGGCTGAGCGCCACCGCGCGCCGGCCACCCGGCCCGGGCCTGCGAGTGACGGGCGCAGCCTCCGGCCTGGCGCGGAGCTCCCTTCGGCCCCTGCCCCCAGCCTGCTCTGTGCTCGGCCCCGGGTCGCGCCCCAGAGGAAAGTTCCGGGGTCACCCACGACTCTCGGAGGTCCCGAGGGCAGCGCGGGAGGACGAAGGACGTGCGCTCCGGGTCCCGCTCCTGTGCCCCGGGGACACGCCCTCCAGCCCTCCTGCCCTCGGTGCGCAGAGGCCGCTTGGTGACACATTGCCGAGCCGGATCCGGGCGGGATTCGATTTCGGTCCCATCTGAGAGATTGCCCAACTTTTTCAAAAAGGCAGCTGGGCAATCTACAGAGTTTAAGCGTCTTGTTCAGATTCAAGTTAAGAGTGAAAAACGACCTCGGGCGGGATACGGTTTCCTCAGCCGAGGCCTTCAGACCTACTCTCCCGGCCTGAAATCGCCCGGAAAGGGTGTTGGGTTGGTTTGATGGTTGTTTTTAACTGCTTTTATCCGCTCCCAGAGGTCCGCAGAGCTGTGTCCGCACTGGCCTCCAGGCCTCTGCTCCCATCCCTCTGGGCTGCTGTGGCCGGTGCTGGGTCTTCACCGGCCAGCTCGCGGGCCACCCGCAGGCTGCAGGGCTGACAGCGCTGTCCCCGCCCTGGCCTGGCCTCCTCTCTTGCCATGTGTCTTCTGAGGATTTCTCTAGCTCTTCTCTCCAGACCCGCACCCCATCCTCAAAAAAGCTCTGGGCCCTCAGCTTGCTTTTCTTGAAGGGCCGAGAGGTTACCTCCTTCCAGAGCAAGGATTCTGGAGCCAGGCCGCCCTCTTCAGCCTGCTTCACCCCCTCACCAGCCTGTGACCTTGGGCAACTTAATTGGCCAGCCCGGTGTTCTCATCTGTCAAATGAGGCTAATTAGTACCCTCCTGGGGTCTCTGTAAGGACTGAATGAATCAATATATATAAAGTGCCAGGAAAGAGCCCCATGCACGTAGTATATACCCTTTGACGTGTGGGCTACTCTTGCTGGTGTTATTTGTGCTGAGTTCATGCTCTGGAGACTGCAGGGATGTCCTTAGGATTACAGGTCCTTTGTGGAATAAAACACCTGATAGTGTGCAGGGCACACAGCGGGGGCTCCCTGATTGTTCTCTTGTTCTTGATCTCAGCTACTAAAATCCTATCTATCACCGAGTTAGCAATGACTCCAGTGTGGGCATGTCTTACGCTCCAGGCTCTAGCCCATATTTTTAACTGCCCCCCTGGGCCCCAGACTCAATCTGTCTTCCTCCCATCCAGCTCTTCCTCCTGTCCCTCCTTTTGGTGTAACCATGGCCCAGCCCCAGGCTCTCAATCTCTGGATCTTCTCAACACTCCTCACTTGGCAGGCCTTTCTTCAAATGTCACCTCCGCTCACTCCTCCCCCGCCTCCCCACCATTCAGCCTTCCCCACATCACCCAATACACGCACACACACGTGTGTGTGTGCAGTCTGCCCCCTTCCCTGCTTTCTCCATCTCACAGATGCATATTCGTATCCCTTTGTTTGCTGTATAGCTCACTTATTTATCTTAGTTGTGTTCCTCCACTAGAATGCAGGTTCCATGAGGGCAGAAATTTCTGTTTTGTTCACTCTGTGTTGCAACCACCTGGAACAGTGCCCGGTTCACAGTAGGTGCGCATACCTGGCAGCTTCTTGACCCCGCCCCCCAGTGCCCCTGGGGGCTCCCACCTGCAGCCAGCCTGCCATCCAGCCTGCTCTCCTCACTGGCTGCCCATGGTGCAGCTCGGCAGAGAGAGCCTTGCCTTCCAGATTAAATCCTTATGTCTCACCCTCCCTTTAAGGATCCCAACCTATGTCCCTCACCAAGTTGTCCCCTCAAGTGACAGCCAAACATAGCTACTTGCTAATCCTCAAATCCTTCTTGAACTTTCCTAAATCAATCCCTGTATACACAAAGTTCCCTCTTCCTGCCATTTCACTCTCCTGCCCCTCCCTGCCCACAGCCCAGCAACGCCCAGGCTGAAAGGGGGCACCTGGTTCGTAAAGCGTCCCCCACCACCTCAACTGCCTTCCTTCCCAGGGAATGCCCTCTTTGTCTGTGCTCTTCACACATCTAAGAACCTTCTCGCAAAATTTCACCACCTTTTTCTTTGTATTGTACTTGTCTGGGTATTTTAATTTTTTTTAATGTAGTATACAGTTAAGTAGACCTAGAGTATTGTTAAGATCACGGACTTTGGAGCCAGACCTACTGGGTCCAAATCCCCTTCTACTTTTTGCAGTGAATGACCTTGGCAAGTTATTGAGTTGTCTTCCATAAAACTGAGTAAGAATAAACTATCTCATTTTTAAGGCAAATCACTTAGAATAGTACTTGAAACATGGTAAGTGATATATATGAGTCAGCTATTAAAAAGAGCAATAAGAATTCTGATTATCTGGTAGGGTAAGTCCCGCCTTCTCTCCCTAAACTTGTTCCTCTTCAGAATTATCTTGGTGATTTGGGGGCTTTTTTCTTCCATATAAAATTTCTACTTTACTAAGTGCCATAAAAATTGCTTTTTTTTGCTCCCACCCCCAGAATTAGCGAATGTCATGTTGTTATGTTTGTTTTAGGGATACTGTTATTAAGAACTAGCATTCCTAGACACAGTTGAAGTCTCCTTCAGATGCCTTCAGATCCTGTTCCCTGTCCCCTCCCTCCCACCCCGAGGCAGACACCCAACCCTTTCTTGAGAAGGTGGGCCAGGGAAAAAGGCCCACCCAGGCCCAGGAAGAGGCCTTGGGACCACTGGACAGGGAATCTTGGGGTCCCAGCTCCCAGAGTTTGGGTAGGAGGGATGCACTGCATCCTCAAAAAGACAGAGCAGAGATGGGCTTCAGGTGGGTACAACCTCTTGGCCCTGGGGCTGGAGCAGAAGAAGGCCAGAGCTCCACTCCCAAAGGCACCAGACCTCTCTTCCCCAGGTGTAGCTATCGTGAAGTTGTTAATATTCCTCTTGTCCAGTTTTCATCCTTTTAATACGCAGGTATCACACACAAGCAATATATAGTACTTGGGGTGCTCTCACATTTACATAAGTGGTCCCATACTCCCCATATTTTCCTGTTACTTCTCGTTTTCAGTCCACATTATATTTTTGAGACTCTTTAGCCTATCATCAGTCTTGATAAACATGGATCTATTTCATTTAATCCATCTGCTACGGATCATTCTTTTGAATGACCGTACTACAATTTATCCATTCCCTGACTGAGACGTCTAGCTCATTTTTAATTTTCCACAATTACAAATAACACTGCAATGAACCTGTTGTGCACATTCCCTTGTGCACTTGTGCAAGAACTGACGGAAGGTAAGTGCCTATAAATAGGTTAGCAGGGCCGTAGAGTGTATGTATTTGGAGTTTCACCAGACATTGCCAAATTGCTTTCAGAGGGGTGGTCCCACCGTGCATCCTGCCAGCGTCATATGAGGTTGTTCACATCTGTGCTGATATTTGGCTTTGTTAAACTCAAGCCCACTAGCAGATACTCTGGGTAGAAAATGCAGTCTCACTGTTCTGATTTACATGTCCCTGATGTAGTCAGATGGAACATATTCTTCATGCTTACTCATCGTTCAGGTTTCATCTTCTGGGAGAGGCCTCTTCATATCCTCTGCCTGCGTTCTCTTTGTTATTTGTTTTTTCTTATTGAACTTTTGGGAAGTTAATTTGTTTATTTGTGTATTCTGCTCCTTTATCAACTGTATGGGTTCTGTCTTCTCAGTCTGTTAACTTTGTTTATAGTGTCTTGCTGACTACAAAAAGTTTAAGTTCAGATGTAGTAAAATATATCAATTTTCTTTATAGCCTCTGGGGTTTTTGCATTTTGCTAAAAAAAAAGAAAATCCTGTATGAATGTGTTTCTGCGTTCTCATTCTGTTCTACTGCGCTAGCTCCATGCCAATATTTCCTTGTTAATTATGACAGCTCTATAAGAATTCTGATTATCTGGTAGGGTACGTCCCGCCTTCTCTCCCTAAACTTGTTCCTCTTCAGAATTATCTTGGTGATTTGGGGGCTTTTTTCTTCCATATAAAATTTCGACTTTACTAAGTGCCATAAAAATTTGGCTGGGATTTTGATGTGGAACTCTGCTTGCATGTTATTTTTCCCATTGCTTTGTAGGTTTTTGAGAGAAAAGCCAAATCACATTCATCTTTCTATCCTAACCCATTGGTATCTATTTTCTATCTGCACATGTGACTATTTAAATTTAATTTAATTAAAATTAAGTAAAATAAAAAATTCTGTTCCTTATGAGCCATGTTTCAAGTGCTCAATAGCCAATGTGGCTAATGGCTACAATATTGGACTAAGCAGATACAGAACATTTCCATCGCCACAGAAAGTTCTGTTGGACAGTGCTGATCTAGACATAGTGATCATTAAATGTTTGCTGAAGAGACATGATAAGAATCAATTGGCCCACAACCTTCAGCCTTTGTAAAACATACTGACTTTATTCTTTTTGAAAAGGTAATTGTTTGGGTTTTTCACATAAAATTTTATAGTTGGAATTTTTTATTGCATTTAGGAATGGATATACCAAATATTCGGGTATATTCACCACATATTGAGTTACCAAAATATGTCATAATGACATTTATGCTGTTTGTAAAGCACAAAAAAATTGGTTTGCTTAGGAATACTATAATAAATCTTGAAATAAAACTTTTCAAAAAGGTCCATTGAAAGAAAATTGAGCAAGTGAATTGGTACATGTGCTCAGGGCTAAGGAAAAAAATTAGGAATTGTATTTTCTTTTTAGTTTTTTAATAAATGGGTGAGAATATCTGAAACACTCTCATTCTTACCATATTTGGCACAGAGTAGCTATTTTTTAACTTAGTTTGTGAATGTGGTAAAAGCTACAAGTCATTCCCATTATTATGGCCTAACTCTGGACCCTAACATTGATTTAGATGGACCAATATTCATAATTATCTTTTTCTGACCCATTCTCTTGCTATTTGATTACAATTTGGACATCCCTATAGGAAAGTTTCTGGTTTGAGGCGAACCACTATGCATACTATTATCCTTTTTGTAATCAATGCTCACTCTATACTTGACCATCTAGGAACTTAGACTTAAAGTCCTCTTTGGAGAAGGTGTAGCCTTGGCGAAAACCTGTTGAAATATTCCAGAGTTGAATTTTGACAAGGTAGAAAAACTCAGCGAAGCCCAAGAGACTTGTAGAGTTCCTGTTCACTCTGCTGATGATATGGCAGCAAGCCCTTCACCACTTCCCTTCCAGTACTTGTGGGTTTTGTGCTGTTCTCACAAGTGCAAGGTGAAGTGCATTGCAACTCTTGGAAACCTTTTCATCACAAATGGTTCAGTTCAGGAATGGCAAGTGGGTTTCTTTTTATGCCTCCCACCCATCTTTTGGCAGAAGCTATCTGGAGAATACCTTTATTGAGAACAACTTTGAGGTTGAGTCCAAAACAGTCCATGATTGATTGGTAATGTCAGATCGGGGTGGGGAGGGGGAATAGTAGTATGAGTGTAAAAGAGTGGTCATCCTTCTATTGGTCAGTGCAGCCTGGCAAGTGCCAAATTGCCATAATACTCCTTCTGGGTCTCCAAGGCTCAGAACATCTATTACTTTGGGGATTTGTGAAGGTCTTGGTGAAAAGCCACTGTGCGATTTATTGCTAAAATATTGCCCAGGGGTTTCTGCTATTGAACCTCATTGTGGATGAAACTGTCTTTTAGTGGGGTGCCTTCAATAGTTTGAGAGTGGTCCCCCTGGGCTGAACATTCAAGAGAGACACACTGTTTCTGAATCTCAGTGCCATCACACATAAATCCCATTAATGCAATCTTTGAATGAGAGCAGGCAGTCTCGAGAAAGGGGCAGGCATCAATTAAAACTCGAGTCACCTCTCAATTAATTAAACTTAAAAACTGCAGAATAACACCTTCATTGAAAATTACCTTCTAGAAACATAGTTACTGAAATGGAATGATGCTCACAACCTGTTCCATAAAAAAAAATAGGTGACAAAGACTGCATTTGGTATCAGTGCATCTCAACCTACCTGTGGTAAAGGAGTCATGTTTGTCTGTTTCCTATCTATTGCAAACCAATATATGGTTTTACTGGGCATAAAGAGCTTGAAGCTCACAACACATACAACCCCAAAGTGAACTCAACAACATCAGAACTGGTCTACATTCTGTTCAAGGAGGCCTGTCCACCAGTCACTCACTTCATGGCGATGTCAGATTGTATAAAAGTTTCTATATGCTTACTCCCAATTTCTGCACTCAACTGATTGCAAACAGAGGACAGCAATTCATAGACTGGCTCTAATAGTGCATTCTATGCAATCCAATTTTTGGTAAAATAACATATATTCATATTTATATTTCCATGAAAAGTCTTTATTGTACCCTGGGTACACAAATAGATGTTCCAACACTGCAGGCCTTCAACGAGTATTTGTGGATTGACTGACTTCTCCAGAGTCTATATATGCATGAAAGATGGTCTAGAGGGATGAGCTCCATGTTCACAAAGTCATACCAAGGGCATTTGAATGTTTAGCTGATTTCATGAGCTAAAGTCTTTCAATTTGTAGATTACTCTCCTTTTGGAATTAATTTTTGTTTGATTTTGTAAATCACAGATGTTTACTTTCCCAGTCTATATTGGAGTCAAAAAGTAAGTTCTAGTTCTGGTTGGGCCAATAAATAATTTCTTTCTAAAAGTACAATAAAGTAAAGATCATTAGATCGTTTCCTGGCAATAAGATGCAATGAGTTCAAGTTCTCCTTTCCTTTAAATACAAAGACAAAATGTATAAATTGAGGTAATCTGGGTCCTTTTTAGTGCAGTTTGTATGTATGTATTAACACTGGTGTTCTAATGCAGGTTGTGAAATGCTGGTAGATGGAATATCCAATTTTGTGAGATTTTAAAGCTCCGTCTTGACATGAAAAGGTGAAAGCTATCTGAAAAATTCAAAACGAAACCTTTTTAAAATGTGGCCTGAAGGAATAGTATAAGAATACCCAGCATGAAATTTTTATATAAATAACAATGATCTATGGCTACTGGACAGGAGTATACACAAATACTTCTGTTTTATTTTTTCTATATTTTTATTGAATTAATTGTGGTCTAGGTGATTTTACCATTTATCTTGAGTGTAGCAATTGGACGGCTGTGTTTGAGACACCACTATAAATATTAGGAGAAAAGGCCAGGTGGAAAAGAAGATGTTTATAGATTGGAAACTAGTATGAGCAGCAAGATAGGGAGAGGATAATAAATCTCTATTTCATTTTCATATTAAGATGCCTTAGACTCTGGAAACCAGAGTCTAAATTCTAATCCCAAACGTACAACGAGATAAGAAGTATGTGGGATGTGTCTACTTGTCCTAAAAACAGATTAGAGCTCTCTGTGTTACTCATTTCTACCTCTCTGCCAGGCAGGGCCGCTGAGACCATGGGTCTCTCTCGTGCCTCATGGGGGAAGCCCCATCACCTTCCTCAGCTCAGCCTCAGGCTTCAGTGAGCGGCCACAGTGACACCCCCCTCTGAGCCCCATAACATTCTCCTCGAGAGGTGTCCTCGAAAGCAGAGGCTTCCCACGGAAGCTCACTGCACCAAAAGGCAGGCTACTGTTCCTTTCAGTCTTTTCATCTAAATGAAAACTTCCTGCCAGCCTCTTTCCTATCCCCTTCACCCCTGACACTCAGGCTCTCTGGTAACCTTCATGGACCCAGACTCTGCCCAGAACATGCTGTGCGCTTTCCCCTCTACATCCTTTCTCCTCCTCAGAACCACCTTTCTCCTCCTCAGAACCACCTTTCTCCTCCTCAGAACCACGCTCCCCCAGGAATATGGCCCTTTTACGGAGGAGAAACACAGGCTTGGGAAGGTTAACATCATTTGTCCAAATGTCCCCCGAGTGTCAGTAGCTTATGGGGAGTGCAGACCGTTTCTGCATTCCCAGCCACCTGTGGGGGGTGGGGGGGGCGGGTCTCCTCATCCCACGACCGAGATGCTGCCTTTGCATTTTCTTTCATACTTTTCCCATGACCTTCATGTGAGTACAAGACATTTTCTGCTTTTGCTTTAGACTTGGGTCTGTTTTTGTTTTGTTTGTTTTAAGTAAAGCCATCTTACGCTTTCTATAATGATCTCTACACAATACTTCTGACAAAAGCTATTGTAGGGGTTCTTTTTTAACTGAGAGACATTTTAGAAGTCGTGTAGTCTAATTTCCTTATTTTGCAATCAAGTAATTAAGAACCAAAAAGATCAAGTAACTCAGCTAACAGGACTTCACTCAGGTCGTGGCCCAGTGGGAGCAGGACCCAGGTCCACTCTCTATCATCAAGTGCTGACTCAGATTATTTTGTGAGGCTGTCATTTCATAAATTATTCTTTTGACTACAAATATGGCATATTCTAGAAACTTTGAAAATCTTTGCCTTTCAATGTCAAAATTAATTTGTATGAATATAAAGCCTCCTCATTCTTCATTGAAATGACATTATCCGTTAAATTTTTTATAGTGAAGAATGGGAGATTTTGTTGCAAAAATAAAGATTTTTAGCATTTGTAACACTGGAAAAATAAAATGACCTTAATAATTCCAAAGCATTATATTTGTTTAAGTGGGGGCGAAGGATAACTGGGCAAATGCGAGTGAGCTCCCTACCTGGATTAATAGCATCGTGACAACCTCAGTTTCCTGGTTTTGACAACACACCACGGTTATGTAAGATATGATCATGGGACAAACTGGGTGAAGGGTACACAGAAACTCTCTGTACTATTTTTGCAACTTCTTGTGAGTCTTAAACTATTTCAAAATAAAAAGTTAATTTTAGAAAAAGTATTGATATAATTGCTATGACGACCGGTCCTGAAAATGTTGTGTCCAAAATGACCATGCCATTGAGTTTTTCCTTTCAAGGACAGGACAGTCGCTGCACTCCAAACCCAGCCCTACCTCCCTAGCCCTGCACCATCCTCTGTCTCCCAAGAAACCAGCTTCAAACATCAAGGGGTTAACTAGAGTTTTACAGGCTGGCCTGAGAGTGGAAAACTCCTTCCTGCCATTGTGTCCTTGGGGAAATGCTCCTGTGTTCCAGGACCCAATTCACAAGTGTACTTTCAGATCCCTGCCCATTTGTAAATTGTTTTATGTGTGTGCTGTCTTGAGTGTGACCTTGGGTTCAGTGCAGAGAACAAGTGAAACTGAAGCCACAAGCTGTGGATTTCTTCTGTTTTGAAATAAGCATTCATCTTGGGATGGACAAAGAAAGAAGTGTGACCAATAGGTGATCAATTATGTTTTGCCAAAGCCAAAGGCTTATAAGAAGACTATGATCAAACCCCCCCCCCCCAAAAACCCAAAAACCAAAAACCAAAAAAGCTATTTGTGTTTCTTCTACTCTTTGACTGTTTTAGTCCTTGGTGTTCATGATCTTGCTGTCTTTGCTTACATACACGTGGTGTATAGGGTTTTGTGTGCACATCTCGTAACTCACCTGAAGACACACCAGAACAGTTTGTATTTGATAAGCTGGCTGTCCTGGGCATCTTCCACCTGTGCTCACCAATGCAGCCACTCTCAGCAGCCTTAACCACCCCCACCCCCACCCCCACCCCACCTCCATTTCTGCAGAAGGTCCCATCCCCAAGCTCTTCTGGGAATCCCTGGGGGCTGTCTTTTATGTGCAGCCCACAGACTGTATTGGCAGTTTTGGAATGTCCCCCCTTCTTATACCCTGCCAGGAATCTCTACAACAACGGTAGGGTGGGGTGGGCGTTCTCCTGTGCACTGGAGAAGTACATCTTACTCGCGGGTTCAGTTCTCAAGAAAGAGAACACAGAGAAAAGAATGTGTGGTCAAAAATCTTGCTTGAGAGTCTTCTCAGTGCTCCAGAACCAGATCAGATCGTGGTTTCTCTGGTCAGGGACCAGGTGGAGAACGGGCGTGTACTGAGAGATCATCCTGCTAGAAACTACAGCAGGAGAATGGTGATGTGTGCCCCTGGGAGGCTTGCAAATGCCAGGGAAGAGTCACTGCACTGGGTCAGGGCCTCTGTTCCCTGAGTGGGAGTTGGGGGGAACTAGATGGGGCTTCTCTTCAAGCCTCAGCCCCCCTCCCCGATTTCCACTGCTCCCCACCTCTAGTTTATCCCTCAGGTCTGCATGTGTTTTATCCCCCAGACAGTCAGGGTTCAAGCTCTTTTCCACAGGTCTCCTGTGCTACAGTCAAATGAGGGGGCATGCCTGGGCATATGTCCCTAAATAATCTGTCCAGAGACAAATTAGGATGACTACCTATTTGGCCAGCCAGTACATACCTGAATCTCAGCTCCAGACTCAGCCCAAACTCCCTGTTACATGCTAACACTGGCCTGCCCACTGGGTCTTCCATAAGCCAACCCCCTAGCCTCTAACCCTTTGCAAGGTCTATCCTCATAGACCCCTCCTCAAACCCATGCCAACTACTCTTCTAGTTACGCTTAATCCTTCTCTCATATCTTAAATGCTCTCTCTTATCACTGTCTTCTGCCTATGTCACATCCTATATATATATATATATATATATATATATATATGCACACATCCAATATATATGTACAAGGTGCATCGTGTATATATATCGTGTCCCTTTATATCTATATATATCTATATATCTATATCTATATCTATACACACTTATATCTATATTCACATACCCATGTCTTTTATAACCCACAGACAGCTACTATATAGCAAGGTGGTTCACTTCTGGAAATGGCCCTAGAATTCTTTTGCTGTCACTTATTTGCTGGGTGTCTTAGACACATCACTGACCCCCGCTGAATCTCAGTTTCTTCTTTAGTGAAACGAGGGTATATAATAGTATTAAGCCCACAGGATCGTAGAGAGAAATAAATGAAACACTGGAAGTTGACTGCTTAGCACAACATTGGACAAAAAGAAGGGTTCAGTGTTAGCCGTTCTTCAGAATGTTTCCCATCTTTAGACTGCACTCAATCCCACTTCCCCCATGTCTCTTCCCTACATTTGCTTCTCGTAACTCCTGGGTATTTATGGCCATGTTATTGCACCTACCCTCAATACACACCACTTAGCAGGAGGTTCTGTTTCTAACTGTGCCCTACAAACTGAGTGTCTTCTTAATCTCCCTAGCGACCAAGACTGCATTATGTATTTCTCTCGTATGTGTTTCCCAACGTAATGCTAGACATTTCACAAGATATTCTGCAGATAATCCATCGGCTCTCTGTGTCACTTTAAGGGAAACTTAATGACCCATTTGGTTAATAGTTTAGAATATTCATATTCTCTGAAACACTTTTTTTTTTAATGCTTTGGTTTAATAATATCTTCCCCTATATACAAGTGAGAAAAATAAATTAGGTCTTCGGTGGTTTCCAGAAACGATTCTTCCCCATTCATCCAAGAGCAAGAAAGCCATGAGCTCACATTATCCAAATGGGCCCAGATGCCCGACGCAGTTCCTAAGTATTATTCCACTGACGTTTTCTGATGTGCTTCTGATCTGCCCGTCATGAGTTGGTAACGCCAAAAAGCAAGTTACAAAGGAAACTTGGCAGGGCACCAGGTGATTTATGCCTTAGTGCCCTTGCAGGTTATTATATAGACCCAGTCTAAAAGATCCTCAGTTTGCCTTGTTGGCAGGCGTTCGTTGAGAGGAGCGCATTTTATGCACCAGATACAACGATAAACAAACTGATTTTTAAAGAAATCTCCCCACTTGGCTATCTTATGACTGTGAAGTCTCCATTGGAGAACATCAAACAAATTTCTGCAGATGTTTGTCTGAAGTGATTAGCCTAATCCTCCCTCAGATGTTAAATGACGCAAACAGCATGGGAATCATAATTCTAAGTATGATTTTTCAGATGGCGAGTCCCTTCTACATGGTATTTGTTAATACAAATATTTAGGAAATTTGGCTTGGGGAAAAAAATGTGAAATTGAGCTTTAAATACCAGCTCTGCGATAGGATTCGAGATTAGCATTATCCTTTCAGGAAAAGCAATGCTCATGAACTCGTAAGCGGTGGAGACTTTTCCAGATGCTCTGTGAATGAACTGCGTGAGCGCTCCCTGCTCACAATGCAGTCCCTTAAACTTCAGACAGTGGACAGTCCGGAGTGTTGTGACATTAAAGAAAGACCATTTAACACGGTATAAGATCACCTGTAGAAATCAACTAGACAGGTGGATTTTTTACACGATAAAGTGGCCTTTAGCTTTTAAACAGGAACTATGGATTCTAGTCCAGGGAGCATGTGTAGATACACCCTAAGTTTCTGAAATCTCAAATTTAAAAACCTAAAATATTTAGGTTTAAAGTTTGCCATCCAGACATGTTAGAAAATAATTCTTGCCCTTCCTGATGGAGGCTGGCGTGAAGCCCCAAAGGAAGCAAGACCTGACTTTAACCCACTTACATTTCAAATAACAAAATAGTAACTTTATAGATCTTATTTCATTGAATCCCCAAACCATGAGGAAGAACAAAAAGTTTTGTACAAAACAAACACCAACTTCATAAAATAAGTGGAATCTTTCAGATAGGCATAGATTTTTCCCCATGGAGGAAAAAATCATTAATTTCTAAAACATGTCATAAACTCGAAATACATTGCTTATTGAAAAACAGATATTGTAAAAAAAGACTCCATTTTGTTTTAGAGGATGGCACTAAAAAAAAAATCACTGCTTAGGAGTCAAATAGGAATCACGTCTGATGTTACTAGAATAACCCCACTGTGTTAGTAAACTGTAAGACTGTCTTAGGCAAGCTTTAAAAGATACTAAAACTTCAAGGTGTGGCTTGAAGGGAAGAAAGAATTCAAATAAGTTTGGGTAGTCTTTGCAACCAAATTTTACTTTTTTACTGTAAAACTCAGAGCCCTCGAGGTGCATTGTGTATTTCCAAGAGGGGAGTGTGATGTGCACGGTCTTGTCCACTTATGTTGACCATGGAATCCTTCTACCACAGATCATCTTAAAGGACTGATATATCCTGGCAGCATATTTGGGGAAACATACACAATGCTGCAAATGGTTTGATGAGATCTGTGATGGTCTCCTGTGGGTAAGAGAAGTGTGGTGGGACAGTGCCAATGTGACTTGGTGGCTTTATGGCTAGTTAGAGAACCAAGCCCAAAAAGTGTAACAAGGAACCAGTTCCACAAAATCTCAATTAACCCTGTCTTCATTTTCATTCGTTCATTCATTCATTCATTCATTCATTCATTGAGTCCCATTGTTGGGCCCAGTGCTAGAGGCACAGAGATTAATAAAATACTATCCTTTTCTTTAAAGAGCTTACTTTTTACAGGAGGAAGGGTGAGAGGCATGTGACCTCAGATCAGAGGCTGGAACGCTGGGGACATAAAGGAGGGGTGGTCAGTTAGTTCTGCCTGGGAGTCAGACAACCCCTTCAGCTGGGTCTGATACATGGGGTGAAGGGCATT
The DNA here is from genome assembly GCF_002201575.2 of Neomonachus schauinslandi. Lineage (NCBI taxonomy): Eukaryota > Metazoa > Chordata > Mammalia > Carnivora > Phocidae > Neomonachus > Neomonachus schauinslandi. Next base: position 7,910,451 of record NC_058410.1, read on the forward strand.
CCAGACTGAGGAGGATGAATGTACAAAGGCAAAGACAAGGAAGCCACATGTCACATTTGGAAGGCTGCAAAACTCTTCCTACAGCTGGGATTCAGAATGAAGAAATTCCTTCAAAAGATGAGGTTGCTAAATTGAGGAAAATTCCTTTAAGGATATGAGACTGGAGGCAAGGGCCATGTAGGTGGTCTGAGAGAGAGGGGAGAGGAAGTGGCGGCTGCACTTAGGAGCGACATTGGAGACAGAGGAGACTGAAGGGTGGGAGGGATGTTGAGATTGTAGGAAGGCACTGAGAATCTAGGGTGACCCCAGGCATCTGACTTGGCAGCTGGGGGAATGGATGGTGGTACCAGTCAAGAGCTTAAAAAAGCAGAAAGTGAGGAGAAAAGGGGAAAATCTGTTTTAGGCATGTTGAACTTCAAGCCTCCAGGGAACATCCGGATGGTGCTGTTTGATTGGCAATTTCTGGTTATAGGAGAAAGCCATCTGGGCAGCAGGTCAGAGTTTGGGAAATTGTTTGCCTGTATCTTCAATTTCTCTTTTCATTGTTATTTAAGCATGCTTAGGTCTCTCTACTCAAAGAAGGAAAAGAAAGGAGGGAGATGGAAGGGAATTAAGAGAAAGAGAAGAAAAGGGGCGAAAAGAGAGGAGGAAGAAGGAAGAAGCCAAGTTTCCTAGAACCCCGTTCCTCCGGGGCGCTGCCCACCCCTTCTCCAGGTCGCCTGCTTCTCCCCACCTCGATCCTCTACTGCTGTCACTTCACCTGGACTCACCACTCCACTAAGACTATGATGGCAAGATCCCTAAGGACCTCCTTTTGGTTTGCCATTTGCAACAACATGGGTGGATCTAGAAAGTACAATGTTAAGCGAATTAAGCCAGTCAGAGAAAGGCAAATACCCTATGATTTGACTCATATGTGTAAATTAAGAAACAAAACAAACAAAGGGGGGTGAGGGAGACAAACCAAGAAACAGACTCTTAACTCTAGAGAACAAACAGATGGTCACCAGAGGGGAGGGGGGGGGGGGGGGGATGGGGAAAATAGGTGAAGGGGGTTAGGAGGACACTTATCACAATGAGTGCTGGGTAATGTATGGAAGTGTTGAATCACTATATTGTACACCTGAAACTAAGATAACACTGTATGTTAACTACACTGGAATTTAAAAAAAATCTTTTTGGCTAAATCCAGTTGATAAGAACCCAGTTCATCTTTGACTTCCTAGCCACCCACCTTCAATTCTACTGAATTCTTCCTCATTCCGGAAGTACTTCCTTCCCTTGGATTCTGCAAGGCCCCAAAGCCCACTCCTCAGACCTCTTGTTGGGTCCTTTCCTCCTGTCTGCTCCTTCCACGTGGACATTCCAAAAGCTTCCTTGCAAATTGCTCTCCTCTTCTCATTCTACAAACTCTTCTTGGGCAGTCTCAACGGCCCCATGGCTCCAGCTATTCATATTAAAGCAGTTGTGGCTACAGTAGCAAATGTACCCCAAATATATAATGTCTCAAAGTTAATGGGTGCTTGCTTTTGCCCATTCAAGGAGCAACTCAGAGCCTCATCACCTCATGTCCCCAAATTTGCCATTCTCTTACTCCCACCCTCTTTCCCTCCTCCTACCTCACTTTGGGAGGCAGAATTTTTGTTTGTTTATACTTCCTCTGCTCTTACCTCTTTTGGTGGAATAGAAACTAGAATGTTCCAGATATTTTTCACACACTTCATCTCATTTAAACAGTTATGCTATTTTTAATAGAGAAAACCAAGATTTAGAGAGAGAGTTAATTCACCCAAAACAGCAAGTACAGAACTAAAATCCAAGCCTGTCAAATTCTAAATCTGATGGCTTTCCCACCTGGTCGTGCTGCTCATTTTTTCTCTTTCAGAAAGAGTGAAGTTCAAACAAGAACAAGTCAACCATCAGTAAGAGATAGGGTTGAGATTCAGACCCAGGTTTCTAAACCTGCAACCAGGGTTCTAAGTCCTTTTTATATTAGTCTATTCTATATCTTTATCAACATTCACGACGAATTTCCCAAGCTCCTGACTCTACGTTTGCAAAGTAATTGACATTTGACCAAGAGGGACTTGGGCAGAGCCCCAAGGAAAGCCCAGGGATCACTGCTAATGTCACCCACACTCCGTTTGGCTCCCAAGTCTGTCTCAGAAAAGGCCCTCCTTACTGCTTTAGATGGTAAATTGCTACTGCCTGAATTCTCGAGTCAACCTGGCCAAGAATATAGAAAGTAGAATTTCCACCCCAAAAAAGTGTTGCACAACAGATAGCTCCTGACATTTCTGGGCGAACGCTTCTCCAGCCTCTAGTAGAAAGGCCCATTCATTTTGGTGTTTGATAGGCACAGCTACATAGTTCCCAGTGAATTGAAATTTTGTCCCCAAATCCATCTTTGAAAGGAATTCTAAATGGAGTGGGGAGAAAGAGAGAAAATTGGATGGAAATGGATGGAAATTACTCTTCTCTAAACAAATTTAAAAGCCCTCCCAATGCCCAAAACATCCAGGGTCCTCTGGGTGTCTTGCAAGCCCATAAATGCTGGAAACACGCTATGCCACTTGCTACCAATATTAATGTTAGTGGTACCTTCTCAAATGAAATCAGGAGCAGTTATATATCACCAGGGTAGCTATTCTTCTCTAAAAGCATCCCACATTCAAGTGTTGCTTTTGTCCATCTGTAAATTCTCCTGTTGTTCCTGTCTTCACAGATGGGTGATCCAAGCCCAGGCTTTGCACAGATGTACCTTGGTGCTGCCAAAGGTAGCTTTATGAAATGTGGGTTCTTGGGCATAAGTACAACCAGGGGCTCTATGACACTGGAAACCTTCCAAGAATTCTTGAGCCCATTACAAGCTGTCCTTTCTGGGGGCAGGCACCTGATACCCAGACGTGGGAGGGAGGGCCGGGGGGCCTGACCCATGACTGTACTGCCTCCTCTGACCTTCTTCACTCTCCCCCACCTTCTACCCCCAAAATACACTTGACTGCTGGAATATTGTATTTCAAAACACTTAGTTAAAATAATACATGCACCTGAAAGAAAATTAAATGATACAGAAGGGAATATGGGGAAAGAACAATTTTCCATATGGCTCTTCCACATCCGCCAGAGCTGACCGTTATTTAATGATTTCCATTTTTGGTCCTACTGGAAATTACCACTGTAATGTGCAACTATGATTCATTACAAAATGCTTCCATTTCTTGTTTAGCAAATCTTGACAATATCCATTGACCCTCTTCTGCAAAAGATAAGGTATTCCTTTCCCATAATCCTCTAAGTATTTTATGACTACAGAATAATTTATAGTTTTCCCTATTTAAAAAAGTTATTCATCTCTATTTCTTGTCCTAGAATCCTAAACGGCGTTTCCTGGCTCAACCACAGAAGAATATTGGCATCCCTCCCTCCCTAATTTTCCACCTTTTTTACCACCCTCTGTCAAGAGTGATAAAGACCTCCAATGTGAACAATGACATGGACAACTCCTAAGTGAGGAATAAATCTCGCTGACTCTCAGAGGTGTGCACCCTCACAAGTCCGTTGTCACCCGAATCTTTCAATGGGCTGCTAGCATTTGAAAATAAGGATGACTTTCTTATTCTACCTTCAGTTACTGTTATCTCGTCATTCACTTTTGTATTAGTCTGCTTTGAGGTATGGTCACAAATGACCTGAGAAAGCTTTTAGCTTCTCCTGAACAGAACTGAAAGTCAGAGGAGGAAAGGAGTGAAGAGTTTCTATAATGTTATGTATCGACATGGCCACACAGTTGTAAGCTTACTTGTGTCTTCTGGCTCCGCTCTTATTCAACCCCAAGTGTACTAACTCCATCACACAAGGGCTCGCTGCCTGATCTCATGACTTGGTTGGTCTGACAGAACCCAGCTTGTGGTAGGCAACTATTGTCATGCCATCGTTTCGTACCTCATGGTCAGGGCTCAGGAGTAGGCTGGTTGTTCTCCAAAAGGCATCTAGTTCTTATTACAGTTGGCATGACCATGCCCCAGAAACTTAGGGGTCAGTGTTACTGACCTTTAGGGTGTTAGGACATGGGTTTTAAACTCTTCATGGCACTTTTTCCCACCACTGACAACCCTAATCCCACAATATCAGTCAGGTTGTATGGCCCACCTGGCAGGGCTGCTTGCATCAAAGCTTGGACCGGCTCTAGAGCCCTCTCCTGCTGTAGATGACACTCCAACATGGCAGTCTTTGTGCCATCCAGTATGTGGGTTGACATTATGCTTCTTTCTTTATGGTGGGCGATATAACATGTGATCATTTGTCCTATTCTTTTGATGGGATTTTATATCCCTGGCCACTGGATCCCTAAAAATTTTACTGATAGGGCCAGCCCCTGAATCTTCATGGAGTTTATGTGACACCCTCTGGAATACACGTGCCTTATCAAAGATTTCAAAGTACGTGAGACGTCTTGTCATCCAGTCCCATTAGCATGATGCCATTGATAAAGAAAATCAATGTGCAGGGTGTTCAAACAGTCCAGATCTCCTTGGACTATATTATGACAGAGAGTAGGAGAATTAGCTAGGTCTGAGACAAACTGCAAATTTATACTATGGACCATTTCATGTGAATGCACCATCTTCCTGATCCTCTTTTTTGCATAGGATGAAGGAGAACATATTTGCCAAGTAAGTGGCCACATATCATGCATCGTGGCTGTGTTAATCTGTTCTAGCAAATTCTATCAAAGATAATACATTTGGCATGAGCTGCACGTCATACTACTTCTCAGTTAAGTTTTTGGTATTCTACTGTCATTCCCCAGGGCTCACCCACGTTTTTTTCAGGGCCCAGAGGGGTGAATTCAATAAAGATATGTTGGAAAACACCATCATTACACCCCTCAGATCTTTAAGGGGGACACTAATTACCATCACCTCCCCTCTGAGGATGAAATATTGTTTTTTATTTACTATCTTCATGGAGACAAGAGGTGGGGGAAGACCACTTTCTGAAGGCTTTCATTTGGGCTCTTATCCCAATAGTCCAAGGACCTAATGTGGAGGTCATACCAACCAACAAGGATGTCCATCCCAATTATATATTTGGGGACCAGGGAAATGTCCATTGGACTCTGTGAACCTAATCTTAGCCATGACTCAATTTATTACCCACCCCCAATATGCCCACTCTCTAACATGGAGGCCATGATAATGCTTTGAGTTATGGTATATCTATGTCAGCTTTGACATAGTATAAATTTGCAGTTTGTCTCAGACCTAGCTAATTCTCCTTGAAATGTTGGATATTCTCCTTCTCCAGTGCACAGTTACTTGAGTAAATGGCCATATGCCCCTTTGGGGAAAGACTGGGGTAATCATTATTGTGTACACTTGCTGTGAGGTTGCAGAATCCTTCCTCCTGGAGACCCAATCATTTTTTAATAGATGAGTTTCAGGTTAAAAAATTTGCTCAGGTTCAGCAACTTCTTAAAGAATCATGGCACTTTATTGAAGTAATTGCCCTCAATCTCCTGATCAGTCATTCATGGTTTCTTTTGTTGGCATAGAGTGAGTGAACCTTGTTGGCAGCACATTTAGTTTTCCCCTAAGAATGCTGTAGTATACAAACCATCTCTGTAACTCTCAGACAGTCAGGTCCCCTGACTGACCCTCCAACTTTGCCATTTATTGTGGTGACTGCACCCATCCGGCTTTGGGTGATTAAGTACCTCCACAGGCTTTTGGGTTTTGGGTCTTACCCCACTGATATCAGAGAGCCAAATTCTGTCACAGCCTCTCCCCAGATCAGCCCTGGCTTGCAGAGGAGATCCATCACTAGTTTCTCAGTGACGCTGGTACTCCTCATCAGTGCACTCCTCGTGGCCCTGACAAATCCTCAAGGCACATCTGCATTTAGTGGGTTCCCCATCTTACTGAGTCTGTCCACCCCAGCATACTCACTTCTCTGAGCTTTTTCATCTTCTCCAACATCAGCCATGGTAATTCTGGCATTTCTAGCCCCCCTCACCTGGCATGGACCATCACTATTTCCAGACTTCTGGGAGCCCCCATAGTAGGGAGTTCACACTATACTCTGAGGTCCTTGCCAGAATCTTAAATCTTGTGGCCTGGAAAACTGCTCTCAAATCAATAAACTCCCCTTTAACCAAACTTATGTTTTGGCCTCTTTGTTCAAAACAGCACCCTCAGAATCCAGTCTTATGTGTCCCCTTCCAGCTCCCATGCTTACAGGACTGATCACTCTTCTTTGGGGTAATTCCTTTCCTCCCTTGTCAGAATCAGTGCACCCCTGTCTGGGTCCCCTGTAATTGAACCTTAGCTATAGACCTGGTGCTAGGAGGGGAGGTGGCTGTGGAGCTGAGGGGCCTCATGTTGTCTTATGAGGCAGCAGCCTCCGCATTGTTTGCAAATAAGAGGGAGGGGTAAGCCACTTCCATAGGCTCAAAGGAATTCAGAGGAAACCACAGGAATCCAGATTCAAGATGGGGGAAAATAGGGGGCTGGCTGGGAGATTGATGTTTGCAAAAAGTGGTGGAGCAGAAACATCCAAAAGTCCATCCCTTCATAAAAGCAATGAAAAAAAAAACTGGCAAAAACTAGCAGAATCAGCTTTTCAGAACTCTGGAAACTAACCAAAAGCTTGCAGTAACCATGGGAACACTTATTCAAGAAAAACAGTTCAATCTCAGTAAGAAAAGCAAGCTTTGTGGCTTTTTAATTTAGACTAATCCCAACCACCATGCCCCAGGTCAGTGATAGCCTTGAAAACCCCATCCTGTATCCCTGCCACCAGTCCAGAGGGAGCAGAACAGACTTATTCACAAAGAATTTTATTATTTGTTTTGATCAGTCTGCAGGATCCCTGGAAGACCAGCTCAAAATGCTTGCGTTTATGGTGCCTAACTTGCCTCCACTCTCTAGGAGCATTTGTCAAAAATATTTACAGGCAAATGTAAAAAAAAAAAAAAAAAAAAAATTAAGAGGTAATAAATGAGTTCAGAAAAGTTGCAGGATACAAGATCAATATGCAACTATTGGTTGTATTTCTATACACTAACAATCAACAACCCAAAAATGAAGTTTAAAAAATTCTGCTTACAATAGCAGCAAAAATAATAAAATATTTAGAAATAAATTTAATCAACAAAGTGCAAAACACTTGTACATCAAGGACTGTAAAACATTATTGCAAAATACTAAAGGAGAACTAAATAAATGGAAACATATCTCTTTTGTGGATTGGAAGACTTAATATTGTTAGAATGGCAATATTCTTCAAATTGATCAACAGATTCCACTCAATCCCTATCAAAATTCCAATATGTTTTTTTTTTTTTTTTTTGCAGAAATGGACAGGATGATCCTAAAATTCACGTGGAAAATGCAAGTGACCCCAATTACCCAAAAGAAGTTTAAAAAAAGAACAAAGTAGCAAGACTCACACTTCCCAATTTTAAAACATACTAAAAAGTTACAGTTTCAAAACAGTGTGGTACTGGCTTCAAATAAATGCATAAACCAATGGAATAGAAGTGAAAGTCCAGAAATTAGCCCATACATCTGATTAATTGATTTTTGTCAAGGGTGCCAAGACCATTCAAAGGAGAAAAGAATCTTTTAATACATGGTGCTAGAACAACTGGATATCTACTTGCAAAAGAATGGATTTGGAGCCACACCTCACACCATATACAAAATTAACTCAAAATGAATCAGAGACCTCAATGATAGACCTAAAACCATAAACTTCTTAGAAGGAAACGTAGGTGTAATTTTTTAGTGACCTGATGCATGCCACAACATGGATGAGCCTATAAAACATTATGCTACGTGACAGAAGCTGGATACAAAACACCACATTTCATAAGACTCCGTTTGTATGAAATATCCAGAATAGGCAAATTTATAGAGACAGAAAGAAAATTAGTGGTTTCCAGGGCATGGGAGAAGAGGAAAAGGGGGGCAGGAGGGAGGGACATGGTTTCTTTTGGGTTTGATGACAATGTTCTGGAATTAGATAGTAGTGATGGTTGCACATTTTGAATATACTAAAAACTGCTGAATTGCACACTTAAAATCATTATGATGGTGAATTTTATCTCAAAAAAATTTTTAAAAAATACTTGGAGGAACATTGACTTCTTGTCCTTATTCCTTGAGTCCTGGTCATATTCTTTCCAGCATCCCAACTCTGGCTTTACATCCTGCCTTGGTTTGCATTTAACCTCTGGAGCTTGGCTACTCTGATAATTAAGTTTGGGACTCATCCACAGCTTTGTGTTCCCTGCTGCTGCAGGAGATGGGGGCATTTGGTATGTTACCCAAGGGAGCTTTCAGTTGCTTGTTAAGCAATCTCAGGCTGTATTTTTCTCTTAAATACCTGATACATCACATCAGCTATATTATAGCACATCTCTTCCCCTGTTATCCCAACCTAGTTCACCACCAGAGAAGGTTTAAACCATTAGACTATTGTCTTTGGCCAGGGGCTATGATGGGATCCTCATTACGAGCCAGACAAGTGAGTGTGCCCACGTCAAAACTCCATTTTTTTTCCCCACCTGCTTTCTCAGTATATTCCTGCTACCGATTGTTGCAGATTGGATTCCCTGGAAAAGTCTCTGAGATGAAACTTAGCATGCACCGTGCTTTTTCAGGAATGCCCTTGACAGCAATGCCTGGGGAAGAGAAGAGAAAGAAGGAAAATGGGGCAGAGGGAGAGGTTGAGCTGCACTGCTGGTCCAACAATAGCCTTAGAAGACCTCACAAAAACTTCTAGAACTGCACTGGTCCTTCAGAGTTGTCCTGATTGGGCCAAAATAGCCAGACGTTTATACTTTTCAATTGATCAGTCATTTCATGTACGCTGCCCAAGGAAGGGGAGGGCAAGTCAGCTCTCTGTAGGTAACATCTGCCAACGGCACTCCCAGCCCCTGGGGCAATGAGTCTCTCATCAAAGGAGCATGTAAGAGGCACAGCTTGGCATCTGTCCAGTCCTGCATTGGTTTTGACTCTTCCAGCTGTTCCCCTAGGGATTACAATACAATCCTAAACTCCTCACAATCTACTCAGAGTTCCTATTCCACTGCTTCTTAGAACATGTAAGAACCCTGTAGCAATACGATTCCATTTGTCACCATCCTTGGTTCTATTGTCACAGCTACATCCTTTACAACCCCCACACAGGGTTATACATGTTAAGTCTTTTAAAGAAATTAAGAGAATAAAAACTATGTATTCCTTTATACTTGCCGACATATTTAGTATTCTTAGTGCTCTCTCTTTCTCTCTCTCTCTCTTCCCTGTAACTCTAAATTCCTATTTGGGGTCAATTCTCCTCTGCCTGAAGAACGTCTTTTATTTCTTATAATGTGGATCTGCTGGTAACAGATTCTGTCAATTGTCAGACATCTGAAAATGTCTTTGCTTTCGGGCGCCTGGGTGGCTCAGTTGGTTAAGCGACTGCCTTCGGCTCAGGTCATGATCCTGGAGTCCCGGGATCGAGTCCCGCATCGGGCTCCCTGCTCAGCGGGGAGTCTGCTTCTCCCTCTGACCCTCCCCCCTCTCATGCTCTCTCTATCTCATTCTCTCTCTCGCAAATAAATAAATAAAATCTTTAAAAAAAAAAAAAGAATGAATAGCATCTGTATCTAATAAAGTCTTTAAAAAAAAATGTCTTTGCTTTCATTTTTGAAGGGTATTAATTCATTCATTCATTCATTCTTGGTTGACAGGTATTTTTATTCTGTACTTTCCAGATGTTGCTCCATTGTACTCTCGTCTCCATTTTTTCTGCTGTGAGGTCAGTCATTATTCATATTTTTGCTTCCCTATAGCTATTGTGGGCTTATTTGGTTTTTGTGTTGGTTTTACCATTTCCAAGATTTTCTCTTTATCTTTGATTTTCAGCAGTTTGACTACGACATGCTGAGGTGTGGCTTTCTTTGTATTTATCCATCTCTGGTTCACTGAACTATTTGGATCTATAAGGTAATGGTTTTTATCAAATTTGGAAAAATTTAAATTGTTGGTTTTTCAAATAATATTTTTTGCCCCACTTTTCTCCTTCTAGGACTTACACACTTTTAGATTGCTTGATGTCATCTCACAAGTCAGTATCTTTTCAATTGTTTTTAGAATTGATTATTTTCATTAATCAATTGGCAAGTTCATTGACAATTTATTTTGTTTTACATAATATGCTGTTAAATTTTCATTTTGGATATTTTACTTTTTAGTCATAAAATGCCCATTTGGTTCTTTTTGCAGTTCCCATTACTCTCCTGAAACATTATAACTGTCTTTTTATTTTAAGCATTTTTCCTTTAATTCCTTAATATATTTATAATGGCTTTTAAAAATTCCTTGTCTCCTAGTTATCACCTTTGGGTTATTTCAGGGTAATTTTCTATTGGCATTTCTTGTCTTGATTATGGGTCACATTTTCCTGCTTATCACATGTCCATCGATTTAAGACTTTATGCTAGAATTATGAATGCTGCATTGTTAAGACTCCAAATTTTGATGTCTTCATCTAGCAACCATCTATTTTTGTGCCAACTGGCAGTTAATTTATTGGTAGATCAGGCTGATTCTTATGAGGCTTGATTTGAAACTTTATTAAGATGAGTCTAGAGTAGCCCATACTCTAACCAGAGTAGCTGTGTTTGTAAGTGTGGCCTTTCCCATGTGTCAGCTGAAAGTGAGGATGTTCGGTGATTTCTCTCTACTCTGGCTGGCTGGATGCCCATGACTCTCGGCACCGGCCGCCCTCCATCATCTTTGTGGAGCTCGGGCTCCTCAGCAGCTGTTCAGTCAGGCTGATAGATTCTACTCTGTTCATAAGCAAGTTATTGTTTGGTCAAAGACTTCATGACTCTGTAAGGGTGAAGGCTGCCACATGCATGTCAGTTTCCTGTGGGTCCATCCAGAGCCCTGCATGCAATGAGTTTCCAGGAAAGATTTATTGAGTGGATACATTTGATTTACATCAATTAGACGCTCAGGGCTGACCCAGTTACCAGCAGCAAGTTTCTTCTCCACTTGCTTTAGACATCTCCTTCCATTCGTCCCTCCTTCCTCTCTTTCCTCACAATATCTTGAGTCCTAGAAAAAAATTCTCTACTGTGGAATAATTTCTGAAAGGATAGTATTTAAAATAAAAACAATAAGGTCATAAGGAATCATTTTCCTACTCAAAAGGACAAAACACTAAGCAGCCTTGGGGCACCTGGGTGGCTCAGTCGTTAAGCGTCTGCCTTCAGCTCAGGTCATGATCTCAGGGTCCTGGGATCGAGCCCCACATTGGGCTCCCTGCTCCGCGGGAAGCCTGCTTCTCCCTCTCCCACTCCCCCTGCTTGTGTTCCCTCTCTCGCTGTGCCTCTCTCTGTCAAACAAATAAATAAAATCTTTAAAAAAAAAAAAAAAAACCAACACTAAGCAGTCTTATTGTGGGGACCACTGATGTTGATTGTTGGCTGCAGAATCTCTTCTTCTATGCCAACAAGGCCACAGGGGAGGGAAGGGCAGCAGGACAATTCTGGGGTGATGGAGATATGCACCCCAGGGATCCTGCAGCCTTTTCTCCCCAGCACCTCCCCCACCCCCACAGGTCAGTGCTGGGCAGAGTGAAGGAAACTCAGCCATCAGCAAGATAGAAAACTTCTGGAAGGCACCCAGGATGGACTTTAGAGGCAGAGGATGGAGACAGGAAAGAATATGGTGATCATGAAGACCCTGATTGTATCCCTGAGAAAACTGTGGTCCGGAGAGGGGCAGAGATTGGCAAGACACACTGTGCGCTTATATTGTAGAGTGGACATAACCCAATATCCTTTGGTCACATCGCGCAGCCACCCTGCTGCTCTCTCTCAGACATTTCCTGGGAGCTGCTGTGCCCCTGTGTAATTTACAGAGGGGTAGCTTTAACCCCTTTACAGCCATCAGTGCCAGACCTGGAACCCTGTGGGCTAATTCACTTTTAAAAGATCACCCCAAATGCATCTGTCAACAAATTGCTGAGAGGCACTGGAGGGATCCTGGGAAGGAGGAGCACTAGACCAGGAGTCCACAGCCCCTCCCCCCTCCCCACATAATCAGTGGTGTCACATCAGGTAGATCACGCTCTCCCTGAGCTGTTTCCTCCTCTGTAAAATCAAGACACCAGCCTCAGTCTCAATCCCTCCCTTCCTCACTTCCTCCCATCTTTTCTTCCTTTATTCAAGCATTAGCTGAACTCCTGCCAGATACGTGACCCAGAAATTAGTTAGTTGCTCTCCTAGATAGCTTCTACACCCCTATCAACTCTGTTGGATCATTGTGGGGATCAAGTAAGAAGGCAGATACCTCTGGTACAGCAGAGGTACTCTCCATGCACGAGGTACGATTGCTATTTTTAAAGCATTCCTATTTAAAGGCAAGGCTTCCTTTAGCAACATGTGGTGTGAATAATGATTTCCAGTCCATGGGGGAGACCTAGAATGATCCTTCTGCATTCCATTCTTATGAAAGCTCAACAGCCCCACTGTGTTGTCTGGCTGACTGTGAGCTGGTGCAGATCCAGCCTGGCATCCTGGTGGAGCAAGGTGCCCAACCCTACTGTCCAGTGCCCCTGTCCTGTCCCCAGGGAACACACAGCAGGTGAGCCGGAGAGTGTCCCGGCTCCCTTGAGCCGCTCACTGTAGTCCTCAGCCAACTCCATTAGGAAGTTGGGGCACCTGGGTGGCTCAGTCGGTTAAGCGACTGCCTTCAGCTCAGGTCATGATCCTGGGGTCCTGGGATCGAGTCCCACTTCGGGTTCCCTGCTGAGCAGGGATCCTGCTTCTCCCTCTGCCGCTGCCCCCCACCTGCTTCTGCACTCTCTCTCTCTGTCTCAGATAAATAAATAAATAAGATTCTTAAGCATTATTTTTTAAAAAGGGAGTTAGTGTAGCACATCGATATTGTGGGACATTTACTTCAGAGTTCTTCCACAGATATTAACGTGCTGCTGTAATGATTTTAAATTATCCCCTATTCAATGTGTTCCTACAATAAACATTCACATAGAAAAGTTCCAATCTGATATGCTTCCCTTCCCCACAACTATTAATCGTGATCGCTTTAATGTAATGCTGGCGGACAGCACATGGCTTCTGAGGTCTGGTGTGGGCCTGCGTGTCCAGCTCTGGGTCTGGCACCAAGCGGAAGCAATCACGAGTCCATCTCTACAGGCTCTATCAACTTATCCGCTAAATGAGAGGACAAACCAAACCTGTGAGGCTTGTGTATTTCCATAATTATACGGTTCTAACTGTAAAAGTTCCGACTTTATCGGATACTTCAGGATTTAGAGCTAACAAGACAGTATAGAGTCTAGGTCTCTTGCTAAGTACCCCCACGCCCACAATCCCCTGCAAATGAAAGCCAGACACATCCTTTCTTTTCAGAGATCTTGCTTTGTAAGTTAGAGAACCCATGAAAGTTAAGGTACATCGTGGGGGATTCTATCTCCCAGGCTCAGTTCGTCTGTAAAACGGGTCAGCTGAATCACGGTGCTGGCCTCCGACAGATTTTGCTGACTTCTGTCAAAATAGGGAGAAGATATGAAAAACATCATTCAACTTTTTTGAAGCTACATTCATTCTTTTTCTAAATTTTGAAATGATGCCTACAATTTCTAGTATCCAGGTGTCCTTTTTATAAATCAGGGCAATAGAAGAAAATTTGTTGTTGTTGCTGGGGTTTGTTTCTCGCTTTTGAGTATCTTGCTAGCAGCCCTTTCTCAGTCATTACAGGTTTTAAATGTATTTTCCTAGTCCATAAGTACAACCAACTGGAGCTGATAAGAGTGCGGATTTCTCATTCAAGTCCATTGTTCTGTTGCCAACAAGTCTGTGAGCTATCTATTTCAGCACATTAATTAAAGCCCTTTTACTATGATCTCAATCCCTCGATCTTTCTCTTGTCACTCAAACCCCAGCACCCACTCCTCATTCCAGCCACTGCTTCTCCAAGGCACCAGATAAGCTAATCCGCTCCTGGAACATCCCTCCCATTCCAGGCTAGGCTCCTCCCTTCTCTCTAAATTCAAGTGAAGATTTGCTTATTATCACAAACCTTTCCTGAATTGCTCCACCCTGTTGCAGTCACCGTAATCTAAGTGATTACAGCCTGATAACATTAATGCAGAGAAATGGGACCAGCTCACGATAGAAAGCAAAACCTGTGCTAAACATGTGTTTCTCTTTTTCTCATCAGCAATACCTTTCCCTACCCCATCCATTGTAACCCCCTCCAAAAAGTTAATGAATCAGAACAGTTAGGACTGGAAAAAAGTCTTGGAGGCTAAATGACATGCCCAAGGTTGCAAAGCTGGTTCAGGGAAGAGTAGGGACTAGACCCAGCCACCTATCTCTTCCTGCCAGTGTTGGTGACGTTGGGCATGCCACTCTCCCATCACGATTTCCAGGAGAACCTCCCGCTGGTTTCAATGCACCAACTTAACCTCTACTGTGTGTTTTCAGAATCTAATCAGGTGCCACCTCTCGATAAAGGGTCCTCGTAGAGATTGGCTACCAGGCGTAGCAGCTTCCTGCAAATTGCCTCTTCCCAGAACTCATCAAAATTCTCTGAGCTAGCCATTTCTCTCTCTCTTTTTAAAAGATTTTATTTATTTATTTGACAGAGAGAGCACAAGCAAGGGAAGCATCAGGCAGAGGGAGAGGGAGAAGCAGTCTCCCTGCTCAGCAGAGATCTGGATGCAGGGCTCAATCCCAAGACCCTGGGATCATGACCTGAGCTGAAGGCAGATGCTTAACTGACTGAGCTACCCAGGCGCCCCATGAGCTAGCCATTTCTAAGGCAGGTCCTTGGTTGGATCCTTGAAATCACAGCCCCCTCCACACACACACTTTGCACCTGCAAATGGTCTACCCTATGGATAGAATAGGCCTTCAATGTCTAATAATTTCAGAAAGCTCATTAATCCTTTTGAGCAGCCCAACACACTTATTTCAAACCACAGTGCCCCAGCTGCATGTACTTCTTAGCATAAACACCTTATTCCTTATTATGCTATGACTCCCACCACCAAATTGGCCTTTATTTTCATTATTTCAATTTAAGACTTTTGTTTAAACCATAAAATACTGACCACAGAAAGTGGCCTTTAGAAATCAGCTTTACTGATGAGTTTAGTAACTCTTTCAAAGGGAAGACCTCAAAACTGCCGGACAGGCTCTGTCTCAGCAGTGGGAGTAGGTCTCAGCTGTCCTCAGCTATCACTGGCAGGGAGGTGGTCAGTGGCTGGTCAGACAACGATGAGATGTTAGAAGCACAGCGGCTGCCCACACAGCACAGGGAAGTCTCTGGAACTCAGAGGAGTTCAGCAGTGGGGTTGCTCATGACCCCAGCTTCTTCCACCCACCAGTTGGGAGCTGCGCTGCCTTGACAAGCTGTATTCACAACATGCTCCTGATCTACCTAAAAGTTCCCTGAGCCAAATACTTAAGCTAAATCCTAACAAGCTCACAAGACATAGGGATTCCTCAGCTCACCAACATCTGGTCTCTTTGTGCCTTGGTGGGAAGAGAAACCATGAAGGAAAACTGCTCTTCTCTTTCCATGGCTGCCACACTGCTTCCCCTCCCCAGCCCTCTGCGTGGAAAGGTGGACATTGGACCGCTTTGCAAACAACAGGAGCTGGAGGAAGATCTTGCCTGTGTGCCCACATTCCCAGCCAAGGCTCCACCCATGTGGAGGGTTCTCAGCAGATGAGACCTCTGCAACGTTTACGTTGATGAACCGGGCTGCTCCTTCTCAGCACCCAACCAGCTGAGCCCCATCTGTGCACAGCGAGGGCCGGCCTCTCAATGAGCTGCCGTCTAGTTGGGGAGCAGGAAACCTCAAGCACGGGAGCGTTCCCAACGATAAGTGCTGCAGGGATTTGATAAACACCATGTGCCGAGCACTGGGCTCGCCTTTCCGGGGCCAGGAGATAAGTGTGACCTGCAGCAGCCGGGAAAGGCTTCACATGTGAGAGGGGAACCAAGTGTTTGGGAAGTGGCTTTGCTTGGGAAAAAGGCGGGAGTCAAGACCTGAGGCTAGGGGGAGCCCGCTGCTACATTTGGGGGTCATTGAGGAGCAGGGGCCAGGTGGAGCGAGATAGAGAAGGAGGTCGAGGCCCTGGCACCTCAGTGGAGGGTGTGTGCCCTGTGTTTACCCCATGGGCCCCCACTCCCTCTCACCTGTTTCCTCCAAGGAACACAAGCCTGCCTCTACCTTTGCCCAGCTCGCACTTATCCAACCTTCAAGGCCAGGATCATGTGTCAGTCTTCTGGGAAGCCCTTGCCGGCCTCGCTGCCAGCATCTGTATCCCAGCTGCCCCTGTCCTGTGTCCCCACAGCCTTGGCACACGTGGGGACAAAGATTAGCTTGCTGGTCAACCTCCCCAGTAGGCAGTGAGCCTGTAGGTCTGTCCCCCCAGTGCCTGGCTCCATGCCCAGCATTCAGTCAGCCTTTGGGTCACAGTCTGCTGAATGTTGCGGGCATGAGGGGGTGCTCTCTGCCCCCTAATGGGGACCTACAAGGGTCAGAGCAAACCCTCTTTGGCTGGCATGGCTACAAGTTCCAACATCTCTGGCCTTATGCACCTGCCAAGGCTCCCTGACGACTAACGATCTCAGACGCCTCTCAGCACTGCAGTGTCCCCACAAGGAGAACCAAAAACTCAGCTTCTCAGAGACTGTCACAGGATCTCCAGATGTTATTAAAATCTTTACCTTTGATCCAGATATCCCATTCCTGGGAATCTGTCCCATAGAAATAAAAGTATATAACAATGCATAGATCATATACAAGGATGTTTGTTGCAGCTTTGTTCGTGGTGGTAAAACACTGGAGACAACAAGAACGCTATTGAGGGGCACACGCAGAACAGTTGTGACGTACCCACACCATGGAGTGCACGTGCTTTTGGGAAGAGGACTGCCCATCTCCACGAAGTGATTGGGAATGATTTGCCTGATGTCTTGCCGAGTAACAGTAGTAAGATGTGCTTCTCCCTTCCCTTGTCCCTCTCATCCCTTCCAGAGCAACTCAGCCCTTAAGTCTTGGGTGGGCTGGTCAGAGGGAGGAGAGCTTCGTTGTAGGACAAGTCAGATTCTGAACAGGGCATGGAGGGTGTCCATGCACCAGCGACCCTAAGCAGAGAGAGGAGGGTGAAAAATTAAGGGGGTGGGCCAATGGGAGGGTCAGAGCCTGAGGGAGTGAGAAGAACTTCTATTTACAAGGCTGCCCTGGCAACGTGTTTTCAGAGACTCAGTGGAAAAGAGAGGTTCTGCAGCAGGGGGAGCTTGGCCTGGGGTCTCAGAGCCCCAGAAGGGTGAGGAAGTGCTCACATGGAGGTGTCCCAGTGTGGGATAAGAGGGACTCTGCCTGGGGGAACAGACCAGCGTGTAGGTGCTGGAGCCTCAGCTGGGGGAGGGGGCAGGGGCATAATGTGGAGGTGGTGAGTGAGGAGAGCATCCACACAGGAGATGTAGAGGCACAATGGGAGACTGCTAACATGCAAGGGGATCCGTCATACAAGCAGACATATTGAGAGTATTCCTCCCTGTAAGAGATGGGACTTACAGATAGGAATACTCAAAAACTAGAATAAACCCAGCAGTTTTAAATTGGAAGCAGAGGTATCAATGTGAGTTCATGGTTGTCAATATACATGATAAATATGGATTCCGAAGTGTGTATGTGTAGATACATATGTGTGTATGCATGTCTATCTCTAACTCTACTGACTGGGGACAGCCATCGACCCATAGCAAAGACCATCTAGCACCCCAATCTTGGCTTTTATTTATTTATTTTTTATTTTTTGTTTAATTTTGTTTTTGTTTGTTTGTTTTAGAGAGAGAGAGCACGCAAGCAGGGAGGTGCAGAGGGAGAGAGAATCTTAAAACGGTTTCCACGCCCAGTGCCTAGAGCTCAACGGGGCGGGGGGGGGGGGGGGGGGGGGGGGGGGGGGGATGGGGGGGAGGCTCAATCTTACAACAGTGAGATCATGACCTAAGCTGAAATCAGGAGTCGGTTGCTTAACCGACTGAGCCACCCAGGCATCCCCAGATCTTGGCTTCTCTGCAAAAGGAAGCGAGGATCCTTAGAGAAATGGTGAATTCCACGCTGGGGCAGGGAAAGTGCAAGATGGGCCTGAAACATCTTGCATGAGCAAACAAGAAGGTATTCAGATAATGATAGGATATGCCAAATGGACACAGACAGGAACATCAAAATATATAACAATAGTTAACAGATTATAACCTATTAAATACAAAAGGAAACTATGAATCCCTGTGATACACATGAGTAAACTAAACATTTGATGAGGAACAAGATATTTACATAGAGTCAAGATGCTTCCACAAACTATTAATTATAAAGGGAAAAAGTGTGTGGTAAAAAATATATATATATACTGGCAGATACGATCTCAATCAAGCAAAGTGAATGTCATCAGGAACAGTAAGTGCACCTGTGCACCACAGACGGGGTCCGCAAGAAGAGTCCACATCATTTCTGTAATCTTCCTGCCAATGACACCAACCTGTTTGCAGGAAGTTCGCACCAAAATAATCAGAGGTGATGAGGTATCACATCTGCACCTTAGTCCTAATGGATCAGGACTCAAAAAATACAACAGGTATTTTGTATTGTACTTGCAACTTTCGGTAAGTTTGAAATTGTTTCAAAATATAAAAGCTGTAAAAAATAATCCAAAGCAAGATGTTGAAAACCCTGTGAAATATGATCCTAATTGTATAAAACAATGACCCACCCTCACATAATAGACACAAGTATGTGTGTTGTGTATGGCTATGTGTTTCTTTGATTACATGACGATACAGAGAAATACAGACTCCTAACGTGATAAGTTGTACACAGGTGACCTTGGGTAGAGGCAGGAGCAGAGAGAGAAGGATTCAAGCATAAGAAGAGTTAAAAAAAGACTACATTAAAAATTTTAAATGTGCCATGTAAAGCCATCATTATCTTGCACTTAATGTACAATAATGTGTGTATATTGGTCTACTGCCAAAATAAAACACCACAGACTGAGTGGCTTGAACATGGACATATTTTCTCATAGTTCTGGAAGTCGGAAGTCCAAGATCGAGGTGTCGGCAGGGTTGGTTTCATTCAAAGGGCTCTCCTGGACCTGCAGATATCTGCCTTCTCCTTGTCCCCCCTCACGCATCCTTCCTCACACACATGTGCATCCCCGGGGTCTCTGTATGTGTCTAAATTTCCTCCTTATAAAAACACCACCCTAACAGCCTCTTTCTATTTTTATTTATTTATTTATTTGACAGAGAGAGCGAGAGAGCACAAGTAGGGGGAACAGTAGAGGGAGAGGTAGAAGCAGGCTCCCCGCCAAGCAGGGAGCCCGATGCAAGGCTTGATCCCAGGACCCTGGGATCATGACCTGAGCCGAAGGCAGACACTTAACCATCTGAGCCACCCAGGCACCCCTAACAGCATCTTTCTAACTTAATTACTTCTTTAAGTCCAAATACAATCACATTCTGCGGTACTAAGGGTTTGCACTTCTACAGACAAGTTTGGGAGGGACAGGACCCAGCCCAAATCAGTACAAATATGTGTGAGCGTGTGAGTGTGTGTGCACACACGCTCACACAAAAGCCTTGACCCTGATCAACCCATGTGTTCCTAGTCCAAACAAGCATCCATTATGACTTGGTCTGGATTTCTTGTTGAAAAAGATTTGGTGACTTTTGGTCTTAAAAAAAATATTTTTGTAGGGTTGTTTCCTGAGTTTTCTTAATTCCAGTTGAAAGCAACAGTGACTCTTACTTCATTTGAGGTAAATCCAGACTCAGTAAATGATGAGGGTTAGGGTAGTCCTCTCTGTTAACAGGATGTTTATGAAACTACACTGAGTCCTCTTCTGTTCGGGCAGAATGGTGGGAGATCACAATCCAGCCACTCAATGACGGTGCGATTTGTCCTGAAGTTTATACCTTCGCTCCTATCATGTCTTTGTCTTGTGTATCTCTCTGTGTTATCTTCAAGACAACTTCACGCTCCCCATCCCCACTTAGATTTCTTTCCACTGCCCTTTCTGGTTTCACCTAGTTCAGTTCCATGCCTTTGGAACTATCTTCTCCCACAACGAAGTCCTACAAGCCCCCAAGCTAATGAATAGTCCAACACAGCCCAAAGAAAGAAAATACACAGTTTCCAAAGCCTGATTTATTTAAAAACCAAAAAACATCTGCGTTATTTTGGAATGCTCATTGTGGATTTGGTGTTACGGCATCTCAATTCCCTGTCTTGTCATATCCGCAGAAATGTGGGAAGTGCTTTGCTTACCCCAGAAACGTCTCTAATGAACCTGCAGATCTCCCCCTTTTCCCTTTTCCAGTCTCTCCAATGGGATGTGCGACCCACAAAGTAGATGAAAATATAGTCCCTCCCATAGCTCTGCTAAGCAGACCAAGTTGTATCAGTTACATGTTGTTTCATTCTTCAAACCAAATGCGGGTTGGGAGTGTGGACGATCTGCAAGGGCACACAGTCACAGGAATGGATGGATTCTGAACACTTAGCCTCTGGGGCAGCACAAAGAGTGCTGGTCCTGCTCTAGCCCCGCTCAGCTCTTCACTGGCTGGATGATCTCACCTGTCCAGCTCCTCACCTGTGTCACGGACAAGGGCACTCCCGCTTAAGTCTTCACTGGACAACCAGCTAGGCTGTGGATCGCACACCAATGTGCCCGTCGATGGCAGAGCCCCATGCAAATCGGAGGTGAGAGGCACGTTAGTGTGCTGGAGAGGTGGGGGCTGGCTGCGGGGCAGGGATCCGGGTGCAGGTCTCTCCCTCGGCACTTTCTTCTGAACCTCAGCTTACTCCCTGGGAAAATAAGGATACAAGAGCCACCCTCACGACTGTCGGTTCCACAGCTGGACTCTCTAGGGGACATCAGACAGCATTATCCCAGGACGCTTTACTAGCCTGTTTGGCCATCTCCCCAGGGACACTGTTCTCTGAGGTGAGATCAGGGGAGCAGAGCCCACAGCTCCTGGGAGCTTTGGATCCTGGCTTTTTGAAACCAGATCCCACTCGGCCCCCCAGCTCCTCCTTGAGGGTCCCTTCCTTCCTGGGAAGTACATCCCCAAGTGGCCTCTTGCTGTGCTGCTGGCTCAGCAGCTGTCTTCTCTTCGCTTCCCGTGGAGTCCTCGAAGACTCTGCTGCAAACACCACAAGGTGGAGTCAACAGCTCAGCCTCCCTCAGAAAGAGGAGCGCTTTGGAGCTCTGCCCCTCATCAGAGGGCAGTCTCCCTGCCAAGTGTGATCACCTCACTCAAGCACCCTGCAGGAAGTGGGGTGGCAGGGAGGCCCGCCCTGCTCCCCCAGCAACCCGGACCACAATGGTGCTCACATCGAGCACCGCCCAGTCCCCACCAGCTCACAGTGGACAGGGAATAAGCCCTGTGTTTCTTTTACATTCTCTTCATTCACTCATTCATGCCTTTATTGAAACCTACCCTGTTCCGGGCACAGTGCTCCGGACCGAGCACACACATGAACAGCATCACCCTTGCCCGCTCTCGCACAGCTCATGACCTAGTGAGAGGAGAACACACAGGAGGCATGGACCTTCAACAGATACTTGATGGGTTTATACATATAAAACCAGTAGATGCCCCTCCCCACTAATGTGGAATATTAACTTATTCATCAAAAATATTTTGCAGGGGTGCCTGGGTGGCTCAGTTGTTAAGTGTCTGCCTTCGGCTCAGGTCATGGTCCCAGGGTCCTGGGATCGAGCCCCGCATCGGGCTCCCTGCTCCGCGGGAAGCCTGCTTCTCCCTCTCCCACTCCCCCTGCTTGTGTTCCCTCTCTCGCTGTGTCTCTGTCTGTCAAATAAATAAATAAAATCTTAAAAAAAAAAAAGTATTTTGCGGTACTGACTACAGAATAGTCCGATCTAATGGATCCATAGAAGGAGACAATTCTTGATTTTGAGCCCTCAAGGCCGGGTCTCTGATAATCCATGAAACAATGTGCTCAAGTTTTCAAGTTTGTAAGTAGGAAGGGCTGAGTACCGGTTGTGGCTAATAACCACACTATGGATTCTTTGTTTTCATTGGCAAACACTTTTTTTCCTGCTTAATAATTGAAGATGGCAACAGCACAGATGGCCACGTACCTGTACCTTTAAGGGGAATCTGTGTGCCGAATGCCTAAGGAATGACTCCATCACCAGGACACTGACCCCGTCTTAGAGTGCCAAGGGCTTGCTCCGCCACCCCAGGAAAAAAGTAGAAAGGCTCCTGGTGAGAGTCTGTGTCTCAGGCTCCCTCCTGGCTCTGCCCCCCCCCTCCAGCAGCTACACTGAAACCGCCTCTCCCAGCAAGTCTCCTGAGTCATCCTGCCTTACATAACCCACTTGGGAGCCTCTTGGCACACATGCGTATGGTTTGTATACGCTTTCCCAGAGGTCCACCAGCCACCAAAATAATCAGTCTTCCCTCTAAACCCTTAAACCAAAGGTTTGCCCAACTGTTGTGTGCTCTTTTGGGGGGAAGTTTTATTTAGCCTGGCACAATAGAGGTTATATATACAGGCTCTGTAGGCTCGTAAAATAAACATACATTTAAATCATAATCTTACCCTGTGGTTAGAAAAATAGATTGTCACAAATACTTGTAATACTAATTGCTCATTATACACTTCCACGAGTTTCGCTCTGCTGTTAGCTCTGGGACAGCAAATGTTGGTGAATGTGAACTAAGCTATTTCAGCTAGAACCT
Organism: Neomonachus schauinslandi; assembly: GCF_002201575.2. NCBI lineage: Eukaryota > Metazoa > Chordata > Mammalia > Carnivora > Phocidae > Neomonachus > Neomonachus schauinslandi. Next base: position 7,933,273 of record NC_058410.1, read on the forward strand.
ACCACTCAGACTTGTATTTGTGGAGGAGCTTCTGTTTACAAAACTCTTACCCACACATTTTCTCAACAAACATCTCCAGAGCTTTATGACATAGATACAATTATTCCATTTTACAGAAGAGGAAACTGACGTTCAGGGTGTTCCAGATCACAGGAGTGATAAGAGGACAGATTTCAGCCCTGGTGTTCTGATAGATCTCACTAGTTATAACCTCCCCATGGGATATGCATACACAAGAACCCCTGTACTCCTGGGTAACCTACACCCTTCTAACTATTCCACATGTTTCACACCTAACTCAGTGCTTGACACTTACAGGGCAAAGTAATAAAGTCTCCGAAGTTGAATGTGGATCTCTCCCTACTTCCTGGCCACACCGGGTCTTCTGCATCCTGTGTAACTCAAAGTCTTGGGCACCTAACACATTCACTCTGTATCAGTTAATAAGTTAATGAATGTTTTCTATGAAGCTAGAGAACCCGTTCCTGTCCCCTTGTTTTGTGGACTTTGGAAGTTATGCTGCAAAAATGGGTTGTCCTCGGGGACAACTAGGGAGCCTGGCTGCACCCGACCTCTGAGGTCCAGCTCATTTCTCCCCCCAGGGAATTTTTCTTCAGAGGGCTTTCAAGCCACAACAGGAGCAAAGATGATGTGAGGAGGACAGGGTTATTGTGAGAAAAGTCTTTCGTATCTGGTATCTGTCTCTGAGATCTCAGGGCTCTCAGCAACTGCTATGCGAAGCGGCTCCCTCCAGGGGATCTGAATCACCACATCCTTCAGGGTATGTGCCTGCAGAGCTCCTTAAAGCATTTTTAGTGGTTTTAAGGATACAAGTTCCATTGGGGTCTATTCTTGTGGAGCTGCCCTGAGTTCGGGGCACCCCCCTCCACAAACCCCCAGACAAACGTGACTCTAGAGCACGGAGTTTCTATTTGAAGGTTCACAGTTTGTTTGTGTTGGCCGTTACAGACACTCCCTGAGATAGGCCAGTGCAATAGGATTTCCCAGGGCATGCTGTGGACTAAGAAAACAGCCTAGAAAAAACGGCTAGTGGAACCTTCCTTTCTGCCTCTGCTCTGAAATAAAGTGCGTCATTTTGAGACAAAAGGGGGCTCTGCTGAAATCGCTTAAGGAGAAAAATACAGGTAACATTAAAAGTGTAACCGTACTAGGAGGTACTGGAATTGTGATGATGGCTCGGTTGCTAATGTTTCTTTCTCCAACATGCCCCCCTCCCCAGCATCTGGCATTACAACAGCTAGTATCAGTGACTGTTTCATGCTCTGAAAATGTAAGTGTTACATTTGTTACACATTTGTTATACCTAAAGTTCTACTCATCCCTGAGGAATTCCAGGATTTTGTAGCAAAATGCATCACAGAGTGATGATGTTTCAGAGATTTGCTGTTAATGCTCCCTGCTGTCCTGCTCAGCATTTCATAGAGCTTCCTGGTGTCATTACCCAGAATCTAAATCAAGAGAATATTAAGAGTTTCAAGTTGCCTGTTGATTAAAGAAAACACCATACAGCAACTACTGAAAACTATAGGAAATGATTAAAGTGATCTGATGGAAAACATACAGACATCAACATCTTTCCTATCAACCAGCAAAAATCAGTTTAAAACCCAAAGTTCCCAGCAGCAATATCAATAATAACAAAAACGACGCAGGGGAAAAAAGCTGGTAAGAAATGCACAGGAAATATACACTGATCTCAGTAAATATAAAGATATTTTTAGATATTTACATAACCAAGTTGCACAAATTTCTGAATAGAAAGATTGAGAAGATTAAAGTATTATAAGAATGTTCTTTTCCCAAAGAGATGAGATGTTTTATTTAATCCCAAAGAAAATATTAACATTGGGTTCTTTTTCGAACCTAAAAAAGCTAAACATAAATTGTACCTGGAAAATAGATTGAAGGAACGAGAATATGACAGATCTTAGTATATCCAAGAAGTATATGTTTTACAAAAACGGCATCACAAATTAATGGAGATAAGTATTTTTAAAGTAATGGTGCTGGGAAAATTTCTTGACATTTTGGAAAATAAAATACTGTTTTCTTATCACACACCCCTAATAAAAGAACATCAAGGCACAAAAGCAATGGAAGAAATAAAATAAAGATATCTATTTAAATTTTAATCACCTTTGTAAGTTAAAGATCCTTAAAATAAAAAGGCCAAAAATAAGCTGGGAAAAAATCATTGGCATAAATCTGCAACTTCCTAAAATGTACTGGCTTTGCCTTGCTCTCCATTCCTGCAAAGAACGACTATTTCTGTGTTCGTAAGGGCTGTCCTGCTCCTATTTCTGCTTTCAAGATCTCTGTGCCCATGTACCCCCTGGAGACATAGGAACACCTTGCATGGAAATCCCACCATTTACATATGAACCATTTACTTACTGAATATCTATGTAAAATATCTAGACATTTCCTTGCCTGAGGATTTTATCACAGTAAGTATATTTTGAGAAGTTGTACTACTTTAGGCTTAGATTTTTAAAACTAGAAATGTGCTCTTGTCCCTTTAGGAGAAGTCAGTTCATAAAATTCTCAAGAGAACAAAAATTGGAATTTTAAAGAGTGAACTTAACTAAATTTCAAGTGGGTAGTTAATAAGAACAAAGAATTTCATTGAGAAGAGAATAATTCCCTTCATGGGAAAAGAGGTTTCTGAATGCAAATAGCAACAGGAAGATACATGAGGGCAGGAAGTCTCTAATGTATTCAGTACCTGGCAGGTGTGATTTACCTAGCAGACAAACCCCAAGAATTATTCAACTGCTCAGTTCCAGTAAAAACCTAGGATCAATTTTGCTTAAGAAAATATCTATTAAATACATGTACAATGTAAAATCATAGCCACATGCATACGTATTTGTTAGAAGGAAATAAAAACTGGTTCATTTGCATCTTCTGCTTCTGACAAAGACGAAGTAACAGAGACCAGATTGCCTCCTGAAACAATCAAATGAAATATATCAAACAGCAGTTTTCAAGGCACTGGACATCAGACAATGAAGGGGAGTGATTCTGAGTGATGGGAAATAGAAAAGGTGAGTCCTATGATCACCCCAGCTCACTGCTATTAGAGTCTGCAGGCCACAGTGCAGGGATGGGGAATCCAGGTGGTGCCCAGTGGACTCCCGGGGTAAACACAGCTCTACTGACTAAACAGAGCTGAAAGTGTAAGAGACCAAGGTGTCTTGAGTTGGCAGGATAAAGTGCCAGAGAGGAGAGAGCTGCAGAGAGAGAGAATTCTTGAGATCTGTGGAGGGAACCCCTCAAGAATACAGCAGAGTACTGATAGGTTCATGCACATGGGGAAACTCTGAGGTGGGAGAAAGAACTGTCTGAGAGAGTTCGAGGGAAGGGTGCCAAGCACTCACCCAGGGCCAGAAAAAGTGCCTGTCCCCACAGCAAGACTGGAAGCGTCATAATTAATGGTTATTGGATAGGCTACTCAAAGTAGTCTTGTATCAATAGTGTGGAATAATTAGCCTAAGACTGAATGCTGCTCTGTTCCAACTAAATTCTTAAAAGCAAGATCTAAAAGGATCAAACTTTTCCCAAGTGATTTAAATGCATCCCAAAACAAAGCTTAAGAATGTTTATAGATAGACAAAAATACTCAGCACCAAAGTAAAATTCACCAAGCAGGCAAAGAAACAGGAAGATATCTTTAATGAGGAGAAAAGCCAACCAGTCCAAACCAACCAAGAACTGATTAAATGTTAAAATTAGAAGACAAGGACACGAAACAGTTATTATAACTACATAACTGCATTCTAGATGTTCAAGAAGTTAAGTAGACCCAAATCAAACTTCTAGAGATGAAAACTACAAATTATCAAATGAAAAATATACTGGATGTGATTAACAGCTGATTAGATATTGCAAAGGGAAAAGATAAGTGACTTTGAAAACATAGCAATAGACACTATCTAAAATAAAATACAAAGTAAAAAAGAACTTGAAAAAATTATAAAATCACTGAACTATGGACAATTTCAAATAGCCTAATATACATATATTTAGAGTTCCTAAAGAAGAGTAGAGAAGGGGAGAACAGGAAAACTATTTCAAAGAGTAATAGATGAAAATTTTCCTAATTTGGTGAAAAGTATAAATTCACAGATTCAAGATGTTTATCTCATCCTGAGAATGAGAAATATTTAAAGATCATACAAAGTCACTTCATATTCAAATTGCACAAACCACTGATAAAATCTGGAGAGCAGCCAAAGAAAAAAGACACAATGGATTCTTTACCAGCAGATCCACATTATAAGAAATGTTAAAGGAAGCCCTTCAGGCTAAAGGAAAGTGAAACAAAATGAAAATATGGATTCATACCAGTGTTTTTTCAAGCTTGGCACTGGTGACATTTGGGGCTCGATAATTCTTTATCCAGACATTGTTGAATGTCCCCAGTGGGCAAAATTACACCCGTTGAGAATCACATCCAGTTGAGAACCACTGATTTACACAAAAAAATGAGAGGCACTATAAATGCTATTACATTGGTAAATATGTCAGATTTTTTCTTATTATTTAAATCTATTTTAAAGATAGTTAATTTTGGGGGTTGCCTGGCTGGCTCAGTTGGAAGAGCATGAGACTCTTGATCTTGGGGTTTTGAGTTTGAACCCTATGTTAGTCATAGAGATTACTTAAAATAAAAAGAATCATTCTAAAAGAGAGCTAACTTTTTAGGCAAAAATAATTTAAATTTTAAGTTTTCAACTTTTAAAGCAAAAAAACATATTCTTAACATTTTAATAGCAACAAAAACATAAAAAAATGTGGCTTTTATGTTTGTGGGGTTTAAGTAAAAATATATGTCAACAATATCATGAAAGCAGGAAGAGGAAAATAGAGTTCTGTATATTCTACTGTATATACTCATATGGAAGTCACATAATATCTCTTGAAGTATGTATATGGTAAACTCTAAAGCAACCACTAATATAGTAAAACAAGAAGTTTTAGCTAAAAAGTCAACAAAATAGATTAAATTGAAAAACAATAAATAATCCGAAAGAAGAAAGAACATAGGGAAAAAGAACAAAAAGATGAGATAAATAGCAAGATGATAGACTTAAATCTAGCTATGAAGTAATCACATTAAATGTAAATGACATAAAGAGCTCAGTTAAAAGAGTTTTAAAAGGCTCATACTGTCAGAGTACATAAATAAAGCAGCATCCAACTAAATGCTCTTACAAGAAGTACACTTTATATATAAAGAAACAGTAGGTGAAAAGAAAAGGGTATGACTTGCTAACACTAGTCAAAAGAAAGCTAGAGTGGATACTAATATCAAACAAAGTAAGTTTATATACAGCAAACAATATTGCCAGAGATTAAAAGGTTATTTCAATATGATAAAGGATTAATTTATCAAGAGGATATAACAATCCTAAAAGTTTATATACCTGACAGCAGAACTTCAAAAAGCATGAAGCAAAATTTGGTAGATGTAGAAGGAGAAATGGACAAATCTATAACTATAGTCAGAGATTTAAATACCACTTTCTCAATAATTGATTAAACAAGCAGTCAGAAAGTAAAGAATATATGAGACGTGAAAACTCTAACAGCCAAGTTGCCCTAATTACCATTTATTGAATACTCTAAACAACAATAGTGGAATACACATTCCTGTCAAGTATTTACCAAGCATTTACCAAGACAGTCATACTCTGGGCCATAAAATATGTCTCAATAAACTTAAAAGGATTCAATTCACACAAAGTATGTTCTTTGACCACAATGAAATTAAATTGGAAATCAATAACAGAAAGATCACTGAAAAATCCTCAAATATTTGGAAATTAAATAAGCTTTTCTCAATAACCCATGAATCAGTAAGGAAATTGAAAGGAAAATTAGAAATTATTTTGAACTTCATGAAAATGAAAACATCACAGACCAAATTCTGTGGAATAACACCAATGCTGTACTTAAAGGGAAATTTATAACACTAAATGCCTATATATGAAAGGACTAAAGGTCTCAAGTCAATAACGTCAGATCTCATCCTAAGAAACTAGGAAAAATAGAGCAGACTAAACCCAAAGTAAGCCAAAGAAAGCAAATACTACAAATCAGAACAAAAAATCAATGAAATAGAAAACAGTAAAAATAATAGAGATGTCCAATACGGTCATCGCTAACCACACATGTCTGTATAGCTTTAAATTTAAATTAGTTAAAATTAAGTAAAATTTAAAGTGCAGTACCTCAATTGCATTTGTCACATCTCAAAGCTCGATAGCTACTGGTGGCCATTTGCTAGCATCCTGGACAGTGTGAACACACAGAACACTTTAGTCATTGCAAAAATTTCCGTGGGGCAGAGACCAGCTCCCCCATATTTTTAAGTGACCTCAGTGATATCTGATCAGGTGCTCTCCAAGCTAAGACCCATCATCACAATGGACATGCAGGGAGAATTCCAGAGTATCAAAGAGATTACCAATCAGGGCCTCATTGTCCTCACCCTACGTTCACGGAAATCAGGGCAGGAGCATCACCCACGAGTCCCCAGAAAATACATCATTTTGCCAAAATGTTTACATTTTCTAAATCTTGGTTCACAATGAAGTTTTTATTACAAAGAATTTTCATGTTTCTACACTACTAACATATCTATACGCACATATACATACGTGTATATGTCATGTACAAATGGAAAAGCTCTGTGGCGCTGGACTGGGAACAGCAGAGCTGTCTCTTCATGAGATTTGTGATGTGACCCTGAGTGGACATAAAATAAAGCAGCTCAATTACAATCTTAGGAACTGGAATGTCTGAACTAACCACATTTTCAGAAGCCAAGTAAGTGACTTTAATTTTTGGCCAGATTCTTAGGGGGAAGTGCACAGCTCCGTGAGCTCACACACTTGACTTTCAAAAGCAGTGAGAAACCACAGTTCCAGACAGTTGAGGAAACATGGCCCTCAGCAACTGAGCTTCTTACCCAAGCTCATAAAAACTGTCAGAGCATGAATGGAGTCCAGATCTTTAGACTCAATTAGTGATCTTTCTGCTCTCCCACGGTGCCACATTGCCACATCAGGGATTGTGCTATGCATGAAGAGAGACCTTGCCTACCCGGACTTAAAAAACACAACACGATTCTGTAAACAACACCAAAGTTGTAGTAATTCAGGGAAAGGAGATCGGTGCTCTGTAGGGCCTTTAGACGTGCTGACCATGCAGCATTGTCCTGATTGTGTTTCCACCCCCAGACTTCAATTTGACTATGGATATTTCTGGGTTCTGCACAAAGCCAGCACAGAAGTCATCATCTGGTGCAATGAGGACATCTCACAATATGGAAACACAGTTCCTCTTACTGACGGGCAGAGTTGCAGTGTAAGCAGGTAAGGGTGCTGAGCCCCGGATGGCGTCAGCAGCATTCCTGAACTGTCTCCCAGAGCTGCGGGCCATTTCAGCTAAGGGCAAGAAGCACCTGCTGCGGCCACTGGCCCTGGCTGTCAGTGAGCATTTGCCCTGTCAGACAGATACCCGGCAGCGCTCAGGAAAAGTTGTGAATTTTGTTACTGGCACGCTGACATAAACTGGAGTGGAGCTAGAACGTCACTGCTGGTGTTCTCCAGCCACAAGCTTCTGGAGTCGATGACAACAGCTCTGTGGTGTCAGAATCCAAGCCAGGCGTGCCAAGTGACCCGGAGAAACCTATAAGTGAGTGAGCTTCTCACAATCTCTAAGGATAAGGAAGAACATTCTGGAGCCTGCTTTCATTCACCCTTTGCCGTCTCCTTTCCTTATTTGTCAACATGGTGACTAAGAGGCAAATGACAGGACCACAGGGTTTCAAAATGTGAACTTGGGGGTGGTTGTTTTTTTTTTTCCTAGGCATCTGAATGTACTGACTAGAAGAAAAGACCTCAAGTAAAACTGGATGTTTTCATGAAGCAAACTTTAACTTTGCATTTATTACAACCAGTTATCAGATGAACAAAAGCTGTGTATGGATTTATCTACTGTTTGGCAAGCAAACGGTCACCCAATCACCAGTCCCGCGGAAAATGATCAGGTACACAAAAGTCCTCTGAGACGGGCTCAGGGCATTTGTTTTTTCACAAGTAAAGGAGGAGGGAAGAGATCCTTTGTCACAAAGAAAATGTAAACTTGGAAGGAACATCCTGGTTACTTAGAATCAACTCAATGAGTATCATTGAAACTTCACAAAAATCTTGGTTCTTAAGTGAATCAGAGACAACTCACATAGTACAAACTTGCCAAGCCTTGAGTTTTTCAATAGAAGTGACATTATTTTGAGGGTCTAAACCCAAGGCTCTGTTACAGACAGAATGGCTTGGTTAGCAAAATATTAGACAGCAGCTCTTGTTGCAATTTCTGTGGTAACAGCCTGAGGAGAGGCAGTGGAAGACCAGGGTGGCTCTCCCAGGGTCTGTTCCCAACTAGCTGCAAAATCTAAGGCTCACCACTTACCCTCTCTGGGCCTCCATTTCTCATCTCTAAAATAAAGAATTGGGGTTCTAGGGACATCTGGAGACATACAGCAATGTCTGGAACATTTTGTCATGACTTAGGGTGGGGGTGGCGCTAAGAGCATCAAGTGGGTAAGAGACCAGGGATGCTGCTAGATTGAGAAACCCTGGTTTCAACCAGATTGGACTGGATTTTCCAACAAAGTAATATCCAGTGCAAACATCCTATGGTTCTAGAGACAGTTCAATATGTTTCTTTCATTCCAGACCCCTTATTTTTAAATTGTCCCAAATAATTTATCTTCAATATAAATGATAAATTTCACATATTACCAAAAATGTGTGCATAAAAAGTGCTTTTTTGATGTTTAACAACAACAGAATAAAGCTTCCTAATCACTGGGAACATCCTCCTAATAAACATTTACAATGACAGTTGGCAATGATTCAAAGTCTTCCAGGATATAATCTATATCCCAGCAGTAAAATTAATCTTTTGGGAAGTAACCTTAATAGTTGTTGGGATGATGTTTGCCAAATAAATGATTCATCAAATAATATCTTTGGTGCTGAAAGAAACAGGAAGTTTGTGAACATCCAGACTGTGGGATTGAGGGAGGCAAGACCTTCTGTCTGTGATTGTGGGTGTTGGGCCCATACAGAGATTCTAAAATAAAATAAAGCCAAAAATGTTTTCCCCACCAAATGTCCTACACATTCATCTGTTCCAATGGGGGCTTTGTTTAGAAGAATATGCATTTTCTTTGCTGACCCCCACCCTTCCCCTAAAGCCCAAGTCACCCAGGTGCACCCCAGGATATTTGCAGCATTAAACTTCCTGTATTTGTTACAAATGTTTCATTTGTCTGTCTGGCTCTCTGGACTCTACTTGCCCCGAGGAAGAAGCCTGTGCTTTGTTATTTCTCATCCTCTGCACCTAGCGACAGTAGATATACAGCAGACACAGCATAAATATTAGTTGACAGTGGTCAATATGGCAGACTTAGTGGATCTCACTGCTCCTCGCATAGAGAAATGTTGGATAGAATTGTTGGATAGAAAGCCAAACTCAAAAGCAAGGAAAGGATATCCTTAGAGGCCTGAGTCACAGAAGGAATTCGAAATCAAAGAGGTGGCTCTTGAGTTTCAACATGAATTGAGTGTATCGGGTGCCATAAACCCCTTGGCACTGGAATTTACTGCCTAAGGAAGAACACAAGTCGTGGACTTAAGCCATGTATGTGATGAGCAGCTGAAACTGAGTTCCCAAAATAAAGCTAAAGATGGGAGATAACTCACCCCCAGAAACACAAAAATAAGGGGAAAATATTTTTAAATGAGTATGTTTTAAAATTTTGAATATGTGAATATATATATAGTTGAATACATAATGCAAGAATACAAAATTACATTAAAAAGAACAAGGAGATTGAAAAGGTACCAAACAGAAATTCAGCCATTAAAATAAAATTCCATACACAAGTTAAACTGTAGAATAAACACAGCAGAAGAGGAAACTAATCAGAGGAAAATATATCTGAGAACATACCAGACTTTAATACAGAGAAATAAGAAGATGGAAAAAATAAACAAAAAATTTTTTAAATGAAGGAAAGAATGAAAACTCCAACTTATTTATGAAAAGACTCCAGTTGAGAGATGGAATGGAAATAATATTTGAAGGGGGAAAAAAGAAGTAATATTTGAAGGGAAAAAGGGTAGAGAATTTTCTGGAATAAGGACCCCTCCCAGACTTCTCCCCTCACGTTGATAGGGCTGCTTTTCTTCAGTGAAACAGGAAAATTTGATTGCTGATTGCATTATTTCAATCTCAGAGACCTAAAGTCTGGGAGAGACTAGAAGAAAGTTGCTTCCATGCAAATTCTCTCTGCTCTGAGATCTATATTTTTCCTGATGCTTTTTCTGAAGAGGTCTAATGACCACACCCCCAAACATGACATCATAGGTTATTTTCTGTGACCACAACCCCATCACATTGTTCTGTCTCCCCAACCAATGCTGTTTTGATTTCTTTGCATAGAATAACTAAAGCTTATTCTAACAAATGACAAGTTGTGAAAAACAGAGTAGGCAAACAGACGGACAGACTCTGACTGCAGCCATCAGTCCAGGAAGCCAAATAACAACCTGTAGCCATCAAACTAAATGGCCAGGACCTGATTAATAATTGAAAGCTTTCTTAATGTTTGTCCCTGCTTCCAATTTAGGAAAAGCCAAATACGCACCTGTAAGCCATCACATGGATGCCCTGCTCCAAGTTAGCTGCTTCCAGCTCCCCCGTGCCCACAGCCTCCATCAGTGCACACCGGAAGCTGGTCCTTTCTTCCCTAAGAAGCCTTCCCACCCTGCCTGCCTTTGGACCAAATCACAAGTGATGGTGGCTGACTCCCTTGCTACAGCAAGCACTGAATCAATAGCCTTTGCTTCTTCCCATTTGGGTGTTTTTTTTTTTCATTTTCACACTTGCCCCAATTACAAATTAATTCTTTAAAGAATGAATTATTTTACCCATTAATATGAAGAAAAGATGTAAAATTAAAAATGTTTTAAAATCTCAATTATACACTTCACATTGTATTCCTTTCTTGCTTGCTCTGGGTAAATGAATTTGGCTTGCTGGTCCCCTAATTTGCTTCCAATCCTATGAAAACTACAGCCTTAGGCTCTCTATTCTTTCTATTTCTGAATCAAAGAAACCTAAGCTCTAAGACCTGATGTTGAGGGAATCTCAAATAAAAACAAAACACTGCGATCACTTGCCATCCTCTCTTGTTTCAACTGGAAGTCCACAGATCTTTCCTAGCCTTCTACTTGAATTTGTCTTTCTTAAAAAAAAACCGAAGAGTTACTGGAGGAAGTAATTTTATCAGTGATATGCTTGATAATTTTTTCTCTTAATTAGTGAGGGTGATAATCCAAGGAGACGAAGAGGATATGAGTAGCTGTTGATCCATACACCTTGCCCAAACCAGCTTGGCTCTACTTATGTTAAAGTGGAAGTTTGAGAGAAAGAGGGAAATATTTAGATATATTTATGCTGTGCTGTTAGGTCTATGGCATAATAAGTGTTATAAGGCTCTTTATCTGTGCATGACATAAAAGACTGGATTTACCACTAGCAAATCACAAAGTCCTTAAATTATGGCATTTATAGGATCCCTAGAGATTTGGTTCATTCCCTTCTATTTATGGATGAGGCAATTGAGACTCATTAAAGTACCTGGTTGAGTTATAGCCCATCTGAGACAAAATACAGATTCTCTTCTCATCTAGTACATGTTCTATTGTACCATACAATGCTCACTGGGCTCCTTTTGGCTCCAAAGCTGGGTACTGACTTTCATACCCCTAATTTGGACATCAGCAAATCATTTCTATAACTTCAAAACCCAGTGGAATTTTATCCTATTGCCCAAACTTTATAATGAATTACTCTGATACCTGATTTAAATTTTTTTCTCAAATGGCCATTCAGACTATGGGCTGCTGAATTGGTATTTACGTGATAAATGAGTAGCTGAGTCATTTGGAATTTTCTAAGTGATAGGTGGCAAGGTAACATGGATCCAAAATAACAATGGTTTAAATAGACATGTTACTTTCTCATGAAAAAGCCTAAAGGCGCCATCGCAGGCCCTGCATGATGGCTCTATGCCACGAAGCCACCATGAACTTGTCCCCTTTGGTTTGGGATCAGGCATCCCTCACCTTCAACTTCATGGTCCAGAGTGGAGGCGAAAGCATCAGAATGCTGTGGGGAGAGGAAGCAAGAAAGGATAAAGAAGAAAGGGGCAAAGGAGGACATGCACCAGTTGTCTTCCTTCCTTCCTTCCTTCCTTCCTTCCTTCCTTCCTTCCTTCCCTCCTTCCTTCCTTCCTTCCCTCCTTCCTTCCTTCCTAGGCTTTATTTATTTGAGAGAGAGAGAGAGAGCAGAGTGAGAGAGAGAGAGAGAGAGAGAGCATTGAGTGGGGTGAGGGGCAGAGGGAGAGGGACAAACAGACTCCCCATTGAGCAGGAAGCCCAGGACCCTGAGATCATGACCTGAGCCAAAGGCAGATGTTTAACCAACTGAGCCACCCAGGTACCCCTTTTTCTTTCTCTTTCTTTCTCTCTCTCTTTCTTTCTTTCTTTCACAGATTTGTTTCATGTGTGAATTTTTATTTATTTATTATTGAAGTATGGCTGACATACAATGTTATCTTAGTTTCAGGTGTACAACATAGTGATTCAACAAGTCTATACATTACTCCATGCTCGTCACCATGAGTGTAGTCCCCATCTGTCACAAGTTGTCTTTTATAAAAGCTTCTCAGAAGCTGGTATTTCCTAGAGATCTCACTGGCCATCTTTAATCATGGGGCCACACTTAGCTGAAAGAGTGGCTGCAAGTGTAGTCTACATTCTAGATGGCCATGTTCCCAGCTAAAAATTAAGAGCTCTATTACTATCCAAGAAGACAGACATGGGCAATGAAGAATGACCTGTGGTCTCAGCCTCTCTGCCATAGCTTCAGAGTCCTGGGTAATGTCTATTTACACTTGTGCTCTCACCCTCATAAATATGTTTCTATAAAGACCTTAAATAGGGCGCCTGGGTGGCTCAGTTGGTTAAGCGTCTGCCTTTGGCTCAGGTCATGATCTCAGGATCCCAGGATTGAATTCTCTGCTCAGCGGAGAGTCTGCTTCTCCCTCTCCCTCTGTGCTCTGCACCCCCACTCAAATAAATAAATAAAATCTGAAAAAAAAAACACAAATTACAGAAGTTCTTCAAGAAATGTCAATGGATCCTATGGCTTTTATTTTTCTTATTCTCAAGTCTTTTGTGGTTTCATTCGACACTTTCTAATAAGATATGTCACCTCTCCCAAACATTATTGTGCTTTTTTACTCACAACCTAATTCTATGAGATTAGATACTTTGATGAGTATGGAGTGTACATATCAGAAAGGTCCACACTCCACACTACATTGGAAGTTCTTTCCTTAAAACAAAACTCAAACTTATCATCAGGACTGGTTTGGGTACCATGAAAGAAGGAGAGCATTTCCATGCTCTGGGGTAAGGGTGGGGGTCAGGTGGAGGATGGTGGAGGAGAAAGACTGAGGACAGTGGGGCAGAGCAGGCCTGCATGGTGCTGGAGGACACTGGAGGGCATGACCCAGGAAGTCCCCTGACGTATATGTCATCTGTGTCAGTCTAGGCCACTGGGCACCACTAGTTTCTTTCCATTCTTTAACCAGAGACATGACTAAGGGAAGCGGTGGGGCAAGCCAAGGAGGGAAGAGTTCGGGCTCCATCACTGGAAGCAGAGACAGTGTAATTGTGAGGGTACAGAAGACTTCTGAGAAACCCATCAGGTCCTCGTGTACATGAAATAGACCGAGAATAACTGCCATATGGATCCCATACCTCCCCTTTGGCTAGCTGTATGAGTTTGCTAGGGCCAATATAACAAAGTACCACAAATTGGGTGGCTTGAACCAACAGAAATGGATTCCCTCACAGCCCTGAAGATGAGAAGTCTGAAATCAAGGTGTCAACAGGGCCATGCTGTCTCTGAAACCTGTAAGAGAAAATTCTTCTCGCCTCTTCTAGCTTCTGGAGGCAGCTAACGGTCTTGGCTGGCAATGACAGCACCCAGTCTCTGCCTCTGACTCCAGGTGGCCTTCTCCCTGGGTCTCCTTTTCTTACGAGGACATCAGTCATATTGGATTAAGGGCCTACCCTTACTCCAGTATGCCTCACCTTAACTCATTATATTGTCCTCTCTAACCAGATTTCTTTGACCTCAGGCACCGGGGTCAAAGCTTATGGCTTCGCTCTGAGAAGTGTTGTTTGTCCTTTTTTTTAATCAGTTTGGGATTAATTGACATTAGCATTATGTATGCCCTTTGACTCTGCATGTACATCTGTGTCCAAATTCCCACATCATAAGCAAATGAGAGGTTACAAAAGCTGTTATTCTCAGTGCTCTGGTTAAATGGTTTTAAGCAACAATAACTTGGTCAAGGAGGAAACTTGTCACTAACCCAAAGTTTAAAAAAATAAAAGCTGAGAATTATGGAAATGAAAATCTTAAAGCCTCTTCTCATTCTCTAGTAGTATTCCATGTAACATTTAAAGGGTGTTCCTTCTATCTCAACAGGTTTCACTATCTCTTTGAAGAAAGCAGTCCAACCAAGTTCACTCTTTCCTGGATTTTGGAGAGGTTAAACACCCATGAAAGTTTTAATTGTATTTGCATATTAATCAGGTGTTTGCTTTGGCAAACAAAACCGTGTGAGAGTCCTGAGCTGCCAGATCAAAGAGCTCTGAATCCTGAAGGCCCAAACATGAAGCTGCATGTTCAACCTGACTTGGAAGCCTAAGGCCAAATCAACACTCTGCATTTAATTTTACACAAGAAATAAAACAACCTTTAAAGACAAGTGTTGTCTGTGAGGAAGGAAACCGAGTACTTAACTGTCTGGGTGTTTTAAAATATGAGTTTCCCTGTGGCTCTTCAAATTAAGTCTGTGAAGTCTGTTGGGTTGCCTTTGTGATTCGGTGTCAAGCATATGTCTTATATTTTAGAGCACAGGGTCCAGGCCTTTTGTGAAGCCAACAGCTGCTAGCGTGGGTGTGGAGGCTGAGCCTGCAAGGGGAGCGAGAAGGTGCTACCGGAGGAAGGGAGCCCTCCTGGCAAAGTCCTTCTGATCTCATGCCCATCTGACTCTGACTTCCGTGCTTAAAAGAAATAAGCACAGGGCCATCATTTTGTAGGGAAGAGAACCAATAAAGGTAAACAAAACAAAAGATGTCATCAATGAAGGAAGCCCAAAGGGAATTCCTACCAGCCCTCCTATAGCCAGCCTCACAGGAAGGTAACTACAGTGGGTTGATTGAGGAATGACCTCCTCTGCTGGCATTGGCCCCATCCGTGCTTGGAAAGCAACCACCTGGCTGTGTAGCACACTAGGCGGCCACCAACTGAGTTGTGTGCAGGGTCCTTGAGGCAGCATGTTAAGGAAAGAAAGGAGCTATAGCGCACTTCAGGGCTGTCGCTGGGAGTGGGGAGAATTGAATACCTGCTCTGTGGGAATGGGGTGATCTACTCCAGAAGAGAGAAGAGGCCAAGGTCAAAGAAAGTTATCTTTAAGTCTCTGAGGTTCTATGTAGGAAAGTTTTAACTTAACCTACCTGACTCCAAAAGGGAGAATAATGTCCAAGTACGTGGAAGATTCTGGAAGACAAATTCTGATACAATATGAGGAAGATCTTTCCAGCTATCCATAATATCCAATAATAGACCAGGCTCACCTGACATAGGAAGCATTTATGTGGATCTATTTGGGACAGATGTCTGTGAGGAATGTAAGCATGGTGCTGTTCTGATGTCCTCTGAGGTCCTTTCCACCTGGATGTTCTGGGTCAAGGCAGATCTTTTGCCACCATGCCTAGCCACAGGGCCCTCTGCCTAACCAGCTGGCAGTGATGTAGATGGGAAGCAGGGAATTGCAGAAGACACCAGCAAGTGCAAGACAAGGTGGGGCACAAGGAGGAGAGAAAAAAGGGAGAAGGGAGGGACAGAGATGGGGAGGAAGGTCTCATGAGTGACCACAGACCAGTGTGAGCCACTATGCTGGGCAGTCCTGTGTGTTCCTCCTCATCAGCTCTCTGACGTGGGTACAGTCACCAGTTTACAAATTAGGAGCCTGCCCAGATGACACAGATGCTCTAGGCCAAGGCTGGACCATAGTCCGGGCTATGTGGACTCACCCCTCCTGGCCCCACCTGGCCTCCTGCCATTATCCCCGTGAGCCACATAGAGAACACACAACACGCGTCACTGTAAGACAATCTGCCTTCAGTCATCCTTGTCTCGGGTAGACTTCAACGTACCCAAGGGAAGCACTGACCCAAGACCACATCCTGCTTTTTCACTGTATCAGATGTCAAAGCCATCCTGCGTAGCACGGGACCAAAGACACCCCTCTCCCTTGCTGATGGGTCACCTGCTTCTGCCCTGTCGTCCTCCAAGGACCGGAGGCCTGGCTTGTTGCTGGGTAGGAGTCTAACCTGAACCAGTTCCTGTCCTCCAGTGGGGAGAGCTGAGAAAGTTAGTCTAGACACAACCACCTTGCTCTGTGCCTCCTGAAAATAGCAGCCTGGGGACAATATTTATTTACATTGCAAAGGAACCTGATAAAGATTGAGAAATACTTCCGATATTAATTACAATAATCATCAGATTATGTGGATTAGATGATCATTCACCATAGGATCAGATTAGCCTTTATCATACTTGTGAGTATGTAAGCACCAACTCCCCCCAAACGGAAGTGATAGGGGCACAAGAGACCAGATTCAAATTGTAAATTCTGAGTTAACGCTATCTTATGCCCCCGCATCCCCCTCTGTAGTTTCTCTCTAGTTGTTCAACTGCCTATGTCTTTGCTGAGGAGTCTAGCCTGTCACCTGCCAAGGATGAATGTTATGGCGGCCATGCTGTGGGCTTTGCCCCTGTGCTCATAGTCGATGGAAAATTGTTGATGACAGGCAAACCGATTGCTGTAAGGGATCTGAGCTCTTACCTTCTCCTTATCTGATTGTTTACTGTAAGTAATTCGTAGTGAATTTCAACATCATTTCTCCTTGGCAAACAACACTCATCTTGCCTCTCACCTGATGCACTCTTGCTCAGGGCATAAAGATCTGGTGTCTTGAAGTGGATCATCTCAATGAGTCAAACCCAGGGTGCAGGTGTTTGTAAAATGTCCTAGTAAGAGGCAGTCAGGACCACCTCTGGGTTCCTGGGATTGGAGTCGAGTGTCATGACCTTGGTCACTTTTTAAGAGTTCACTCTATCAGCTTTTCTGGTGAATGAGGGGAGGCAGAGGAAGGGAGCACCCTAGCCTCAGGGTCTGACTCATCCTTAACTGGCTAGCTGACACTGAGGAAGTTCCTATAATGCTCTGATCCCCAGTATCCGCATCTGTGAAAAAGGAGCATTCACATCCAGCACACAGGGATGTTCTTTGGATTACAGGAGAGAAGTCACGTGAACATAGCCCCTCAAAGATGTCCTGGAGCAGAGCATGTGCTCCGGAGATGGAGCTCCCTTGTCCCCCTCCTCCATGCCATGCTGGCGGCCATGCTCAACGGCACTGGATAAGTCCACCTCTGGTTTCCGTCATCAGTTCCCTGGGATCAGAGAAGAGGCCAGAGGCAGAAGTCGTGGTGCTAAGACCAAAGCCACAGCTGGTCATGTTTGACTCCTAGGAGGAAGCACAGACCACCTCAACCTCTTCACATCAGGCATAGCAATAGTGCAGACCTCTGCCATGTGATGGGTGTCACCTCGAAGAGGAAGGAGTCCTGGTTCTGGTCATCCTGGAGGGGACAAGTAGGTCAAGTAGGGAGAGGTTGTACAGGGACAGGCACCAGTGTTATCTAAGATGGAACTTTTCTATTAACTAGAAATGTTGGACAGGGAAGCTGGCAGCCTCCAAGGCTGAGTGGCTGTGTGTATTGAAGATCTTATTGAGGGATCCATACATTTGACGGAGGCCGGTCTAGGTGGTAGCTGGTCCCTGCCTGTTCTTCCCAGCTAGGGGATTATGTTCTTGGTGCTCCGCATCCTTGTTCAGATGACTAGATCACACTGCAGGATTGCAGACAGCAACTTTTAATGCAATGTTGTGTTGCATGGAGTTCTGACATTCTTTTAAGACGATTTTAAGAGACATTTAGGAGACAAACACGATTTGAAGTTAACAAGAGACTGACTAAAACACTTAAAAGAGGGACGAAATGCCCACAGTGGTCATAAAAAAGCTCGAACGTATTCCTGGGAATCTAGATAGAGCAGCCTTTAGCTAGGGCTCTTGATGTCCATGCCCGTTGGTAGTTCTGGCTTGCCGGCTTCTCCAGCACCCAGTCGGTTTATGTGAAGCAGAAAGAAAACACAGGGAGGAAACTCACCACTGTGTCTTTGGTCCCAGAGATCCCTAGCCAGTCGGCCTTCTTTCCGCTGCTCCGTCTCTTACAACTGTTTCATAAATAGTATCCTGGGATTTTCATTGTACTCAGTGGGAAGAATAAAGAAAAGTACACCTACTCTATTTTCCATGGAAGCAAAAGTTAAATGTACATTTTTCTTGTTTAACATTACCTTATCTTTTTGCTGGTTGGCACTATTTCTTTATCTTTCCTTTATTTTATCAATGATTTTTAATTTTTATTTGAAAACTGTCTCTGCATCCGGGGAGCTCCTCAGGCACGGACTGGAACACATCTTAGATTCATGGCCACACTGGGCCACAGCCTCATCTCTAATAAATGCTTCCTGGCACCTATAATGGCCACAGGATGAGCCACAGCTTTTCAGAAGTCTGGTGTTTCCAGAAGATGAGATCCCTGCTCCCTGCAGCCTACCCCTGGCCTTGGATATGTCATCCATTTCTTGTTGGTTTTGTTTTGTTTTCTATAGCATAGCCAGTGGGTGTAATTGCGGATAAGCTTTGTCATTATACCTTTGTGCCAGAAATACTCCCCCAAACTCTTGGTTCTACAGAGTCTGAACCCACTCCCTTAGCCAGTGGCAAACTGGGGCCGGGGGACACAGAGATCCTCCCAGCTTGATGCCACTAAGCAGAGCACCCCTGTGAGCCAATGAAGGTGCAAAAGAGGTTGACAGGAGACCAACAGGCACCTGCTTCTTGCTTTTTCAAGAAAATAAGAGGCTTGAAGCTGCAGCAAGGAAGAGGATCCTTAGGAGCTACTACTTTTAGACCCGGGCTATCATACCCACTGGCTGGTCAATGGAAGAAAAGGAAGAAAGAAAACTGGATTAAATTTCTGGTATTTTAATTTGCAGGTATATCCACAGGTCACCTTCTCTATGGGGCAGCTTCCTGCTGTAGTAAGGATCCTTTTGCACACCAGGAAAGATGGGCTGTTTGTCTTGTGTTTAGATGCACCCAACCCCATTCTAAAGGGGCATCTCTGACCACGGGCAGAAATATCTAGGACCAAAGAAGAATGGAGATACTCCTGCCTGCATTTTCACTTGACCTGTACGTGCGGGGTGAACATTTTCTTCTTTCCTCACAAATGGGTCAAGGAAGGACACTCCAGGGTTGTAAAGCAAGAATGCCAGATTGGCATTCTTTAAAATCTTTAAAAAGCAGAATTACGAAATCTAGAAAAAAAAAATCAAAACAAGCAGCCACAACATGGGATCCCCAATGTAAAAACTTGCTGTTGTTTATAGAATGAGGCCAGGGGTAGAATTTGCAAACCGTTTTGAATCCAGACAAGAGCTCTGACCCAAGACCATGATTCATGTTACACTGGGCAGCAAAGCCAAATGCGTGTGCGTTCTCTGTAGCACCTTAGAGAAAAGGTTGGCTGCGTGGGTGAGATACGAATATATTAATTTCCTGGACACTGAGTTAACTAGGGAGAGATTAACAGGTCTGCGATACGTGAACGCTCTCCGATTTCTCCCTGTGTGATACAGAGGACGGCTTGTTTGTGGTGCTGGTGTGAGCTAGCACAAACTCGCCGAGAGTGGGGTTACAACGAACACAACATCTGGCCCTGTTACTTGCTCCGGGCATTTCAGGAGAGCAGCAGGACACACATCCCCCGGAGGAGGGCATGGTTGGAAATTAGCCCGAGCAAGTAAAGGTCTGGATCAAAGGCTGGTCACTTTCTAAAGTCAACTCCCTCCCTCCCTTTGACTCTTGGTCAAGAGCTGTGCTGAGCTGGCCACGGCCTGGCTCAGGGACACTCGTACCAGCACAGGGAAAAGCATCGGGACCCCTCCCGCCTCTCGTAATAATGCCAACCATGGATGACATTCTAGAGCACATAGGGGAATTTGACTTCTTCCAGAAACAGACGTTTTTCCTCTTAGCTCTACTCTCTGCAGCATTCACCCCCATCTACGTGGGCATCGTCTTCCTGGGCTTCACCCCGGATCACCGCTGCCTGAGCCCCGGGGTGGCCGAGCTGAGCCGGCGATGCGGCTGGAGCCTGGCGGACGAGCTGAACTACACGGTGCCCGGCCCGGGGGCCATGGGCGAGGCCTTCCCCCGCCAGTGCCGCGGCTACGAGGTGGACTGGAACCGGAGCGCCCTCAGCTGCGTGGACCCGCTGGCAGGCCTGGCCACCAACAGGAGCCACCTGCCGCTGGGGCCCTGTCGCCACGGCTGGGTGTACGACACACGGGGCTCGTCCATCGTGACCGAGGTAAGTGAGTGCAAGACTTGCATTAGGAAAAAGCCAATAGAGTAGCTTTTCTTAAGGAAGAAGCCAGTAAGGCCCAGTTCTTACACTGTCTGGACATGCTCTTTGGACTCAGAGAATCTTATAAAGTCCTAGTTTCCAACAAAAACATGCAGCCTCTTATTTGTCTGGAATATGAGTGAAGTAGTTAAACCTCATCAAATTCTGACAAGAATGATTCCAATGCACACAAGTTTCAGTGGTAAGAAACAAGTAAAAGCATAGCAGATTCCTGGAAATAATTCCAGGAAAAGGAAAATTTTCAAGCCTCCTCTTTTTTCCTGAAAGCCCTCCATTCTGGCAGCTGTATAACAGATGGACAGCTGGGAGCTCATGGAACTCACCTGAACGTTGCCTCACTGTGATAGGATATGTTTTTCTCTTGACGGCTGTTTTTCTCTCTTTGATTTGCTAAAAACATTTGCATAAAACCTTCTGGGGCTGGAGCTTTTGTTAAGGCACTATTCCTTTATTAAAAACTCCGACATTAGCATCTAATTATGAAGACTCATCTTAATGAATATAGAGAAAACAAAACAAAACAAAACAAAAGTGGAGACCTGCTTTTATTGGGGACAAAGCAAAATGGGAGGATGCAATTATTCTAAAACTCCAGAGAAAGCCAGCTGCCTGGCTTAATTTAAAAGGACGGCTTGGGGGCGCCTGGGTGGCTCAGTTGGTTAAGCGACTGCCTTCGGCTCAGGTCATGATCCTGGAGTCCCGGGATCGAGTCCCGCATCAGGCTCCCTGCTCGGCAGGGAGTCTGCTTCTCCCTCTGACCCTCCTCCCTCTCATGCTCTCTGTCTCTCATTCTCTCTCTCGCAAATAAATAAATAAAATCTTTAAAAAAAAATAAAAATAAATAAAAAAAAATAAAAAAAATAAAAGGACAGCTTGGGGGGCGCCTGAGTGGCTCAGTCGGTTAGGTGTCTGCCTTCGGCTCAGGTCGTGATCCCAGGGTCCTGGGATCGAGCCCCGCATCGGGCTCCCTGCTCTGTGGGAAGCCTGCTTCTCCCTCTCCCACTTCCCCGCTTGTGTTCCCTCTCTCTCTCTGTCTCTCTGTCGAATGAATAAATAAAATCTTTAAAAAAAAAAAAAAGGACGGCTTGGATAATGTGAAGACATTCTGTATGAACAGACTTTTAGGCAGAGGAGCTTTTCTTCAATGGTCTAATAGTTACATGAAACCATAGATCCAGGTCATAGATATAACACCGTACAATTTTAGGAGGCTATATAGCATGGCTTAATCTCATCCCTTCATACAGAGATGAGGAAGCTGAGGCCCAGAACTGAGAAAAATTTTGCCCAAGGCCACAGAGTGAGAGAGTTAGCAGTTCGCTCTGGAAATCAGATACCCCAATTTCCAGGCCAGCACCTGTTCTTCCTTCAACATTGCCTCTTGTTCCAAATGAGAGCAAATGTAACAGCCTACGAAGACATTCCTGCTTCCCCTACTGTTAAAGAGACAGCAAAGAGAAGCTAAACAGCCCAACTTCCTTGGGGCAGCATTTATATCCTATTTACACACCCATTTGTTTCTGTGTATTAAAGCTAGAAAGGAAAGTAGCGGGGTGCACTGGGTGGCTCAGTCGGTTAAGCGTCTGCCTTCCACTTGGCTCACGATCCCGGGGTCCTGGGATCGAGCCCACATCGGGCTCCCTGCTCAGCGGGGAGTCTGCTTGTCCCTCTGCCTCTGCCCCCCCCCTTCTCTCTCTCTCTCAAATAAATAAAATCTTTAAAAAATATATATATTTAAAAAGAAAGGGAAACCTGATTTCAGCTGATTTAGCCAACAACAGAATTTGGCTTAATGACATACTTCCAGAGGGAATGCTAAATAGATTATGGGACAAGTCTTCCAGTTGTGTAAAGAAAATTCATATAAGCAAGAAACAGTTGGTTTATCGCCATGCCATTCAGCCACATCAGTTCAACGCAAGGAATATTCAATGAGTTTCCCTGGGTTGAGTTATGTCTAATAGGATGTTGTTTTCTCTCCTGACCTGGGAAACCTTTTGCCTCTCTGTAGTTTAACCTAGTGTGTGCTGATTCCTGGATGCTGGACCTGTTTCAGTCGGCTGTGAATGTAGGATTTTTTATCGGTGCTGTGAGTATCGGCTACCTAGCAGACAGGTAGGTGCCGTGCGAATGTGGTGGAATTTAAGAAGTCCTGCAGGTCCGGGAAGCACTTGGATTCACCTGCCCCTGCTTGAATAGCATCCTTTCCCCAAGCACAAAGACCACAATTTCCTGGCCTCATGTCAGTTGTCTTGACAATTTGAGATTTCTTCTGCTGCTTTGATGAGCACGACCGATGTGACTATTTTCCAATTCCCTGGGGTCTTGGAGGAACATTTCTACCTTAGGCAGCAGTTTTTCCTTGTGGGTTAGGGTCAGAAGGGAGAGTCATAGATGACTTGATCATTTTTGTGATTCCCAATTCATTGGCCTCATCATCATTCCCCCATCTGTGAGCCTGCAGGGCCCTGAGCTCTCCCTCCTCTGCCTGCCTCTCCTACACCCAGAGCCAGTGTAGACTCTCCCTGTGGCTGTCCCTGTCTGGTCCTTGGCATTGTAGGAGTACTGAATTGGGGCCCTGGGGCCAGATGTAATTATAGGTGTAGAACCCAGGATATGATCTGGTAAAAGAGAAACTGGGTCCATCTACACTGACAGATGTAAATATCCACTTCCGTAATGTCAGTGTCCCTGGAGAGAGATGAGAAAGGACCTCTCTGTATAGAACATATAGCAAATGGTCCTCTTAGATGGTCTGTGTCTTCAGGGAGCTAGTCTTCAGTGAGCTGTATGAATCCAGTGGTGCCTGTATGTCTTATTTATCCATCACTTTGTAATCCCAGATTCACAGTGCTGAAAGTTCTATATAGCAGGCATCTTTACCAGGTTGATGGCCAATTAAATATTTTTAGGAGTCCTCAAAAGGGAAATGAACAGAAAAATTTGCTTTATAGTTGATACTTTAGCACTCATAATACTATTTATTGGGTATTGTCCATGTGCCAGGCACCATGCTTAACTGTTTGGACAGTATCATTCTCTTTAATAACCAGTCACCCATGAGCTCAGGATATAGAACTATAGAATAAATATATGTAGTCTAATCTGTTTAATAAATTTATATTTATGTTTATTACAAAATAAATTTATATTATTGCAAAATATAAATATATATTTAATTCTGAAATAAATGCCAAATACACTTTATGCTTGTTGCCCTCCCCAACTATATCTGTGATGCAAATAAACCCAAACCCATGAGCATTATATTAAATGTAAATCGAATATTTTCTTTGACTATGCTGTATCGTCAGGCTGGAGGAAAACTTGCAAGTGAGTTAGAGATTAATAACAATAACTTAATCTATCCTCTCCCAGGGGCATCTGCAGTTTCATAGCCTGGACCCCCACTGTGGCAGCAGGAGGGAGGGGGGCAAGGCAGTTGAGGCCACTGAGCCACAGGGCAGCTCCGTCCTTCACGCCACTTCCGTAACTGTCTGCTTAGTCTTCCTTTAAAGGTTCTTCCTTTGTGTGGGAGGCTTGTGAGGTAAAGAGGAAGGTCATCGGCTTTTATTTTTCTTGCCCCACAAGTGAGGTCTGTGGTTTGGAGAAGACCCTGTAAGTCAGGAGAGCTGCTGGCAAGGGACAGTCTGGAGTCTGCCTTGCTCCAGTGTGTCTGTCTGGCCCATCGGCTCCTTACCCCCTCTCCGCTTCCTCGTTCCCTGTAAGGCAGAGATACTAACACTCAGCTGGAAGTGAGCAAATAGGTGGCTGAGCTTCACAGCTGGTTAAATAAATGAGTTAATTACTCTCATCCCACTCAAGGAGTAGGAGACCGGTTATAATTCCCCACTGACAGTGCATTCCTGATTTACAATCCTCAGTCAATTATCCACCTTCTTGGATGACCTCATTATTTTGTTCCTATTGTTGAAATCTCCTATGCAAAGTTGATTACTCATTATTCTTCCTCACAAAAACGATATCCAAACCTCCATTTCTTTTTCTTAAGTTGTCTGAAGTTTGGGTGGTTGTTGTCTCTTCCTTTCTGTTCTACTCAGGTATGCATGTGAGAGTGGGTAATAAGACAACAGCCAGTGGGAGAAAAAGAAAAGGCAAGTTATCTTTGTATATTTGATGCCTATTTCTGGACAATATTCAGATCTTATACAAGGGTACAAGAATCTCAAGGAAACTCATTTTATGCTACAGATTAAACCAACATTAAATAAAATAGATTGTCTTCTATGATGCTTTTGAAAAATAAGAACCAGCGGTTGATTAAGGTAGCTTTTAGAAGAAAACCAGAAGGATATTATGAAAAGGTTGTAAATAAGGATACGGAGGTTTACACCATGTCAGCTTTCTGAAGGTCAGTTTGCAAATGGACTGGAGGAAGGAAGAATGGGCATGTGTTAGAGAATTTGAAAATAAACTTTTTATAATATGTCTAATTTATGTCATCAGTCAAACCTCCTAAAGAATGTTTTTTAGTATCACCTGACACGAAAAAGTAATCTCTCACCAATTCCAGATTTGTTACTCCACTGATCAGTAATTATAAGCTCTGTATTTAGTGGCATGCTTATAAAAGTTCAATGACTGGCTTTCTGAGGGATAAAGCCTTGATGTATAGCATTTGCTGATTTCTGTGGTGTACATACTCCCACCACGGTCATTTCAAGCTACCAAAAAATGAGGTCACTGAACACAGAGTTGGCTAGAAATATGCACCATTTTCCAGTATTTCCACTGTACAGATACAAAGGACACAAGTAAATAATCTCACGAGCATAGATAATCATCAAACATGGTGAAATAATTAGGAAACAATGTTTTTGCATATTTATTACACTTGTTTTTAATATAATTTACCTAAGTGTATGATGTAATTTTTAACAATGACTGTGTTCAACAATTAGCTCGAAAATTTTCTGAAAGCCTAATAATCAGCTCTCAAGTGCCAGCACCCACTGTCTATATTTCATGATGGAACTAGATCAGAGCAGAATCAAAGTCCCAGTGGGTCATTGTCAAACTTACCCAACTATGTGAAACTTTCCAAAACAAGCTCTCTACTACCAACTATGTGCCAGGCACCATATTGGGCATCCAGATGTGTCATATGTCATTTAGGTTCAAAACAGCCTTTTAAAAATGATTTTCTTATCCCCAATTTGCAGATGAGGAAACTCAGTGAAATGCAAGTAGTGCTTCCCAATGTTAATGTGCATATAAACCACCTGGATTTTGTTAGAACTCTGATTCTGATCCAGTGGGGCCTAGAGTGAGCCCTGTATTTCTAACCACTCCCAGGTGATGCAGATGAGGCTTGGGCCACATTGAGTAGTAAGTAGCTAACGGATTTATGAAGCTAGCAGCACTGGAGTCCACCCCCCTCTGCTGTTTTAGCTCTTTATTTTTCATTTAATCACTTACATGATTCTGTTGCAGGGAGAAGCCTCAAACCACTATCCTAGATCTCCCAAACTTCTTTCAGCCATGCCATATTTTTGTAATAACATTATGTCCTTATTTGGAACATATCCCCCACTGAAGTTTTTTTGCATCATAGCTTTGATTTTCTGAAGGTTTCCATGCTCTGAGTTTCCAAAGGTAAATATACTCTCTTATCCACAGGATTTTATCCAGCTACAGGAGCAGGACTACTATGGTGTGCCCAAGTCAACTTTGGAAGCTAGAGAGCTATCCCCTGAACAAATGTTTGTAAACTCCTCGGGGGTAAAGAAAGGGATTTGGTGGGAGAACATGGGAAGAAAGGCTAAAATACTTTGTTGAGATGTGACTTTAGAAGACTTTGAATAAAAGGCCAAGGAGGTAGGTGTGTCTGGGTGACTCAGTCAGTTAAGCATCCAACTCTTGGTTTCGACTCAGGTCATGTTCTCAGGGTCGTGAGATGGAGTCCCACATTGGGCGCTGTGCTCAGCGCAGAGTCTGCTTGTCCCTCTCCCTCTGCTCCTCTCCCCACTTGCGCTCTCTCTCTCTCTTTCTCTCTATCTCTAAAAAAAGGCCAAGGAAGCAGATATTTACAGTGGGGAACCATTAACTGAGAATTAAGAACTGAATAGCCAGAGGTGCCTGGGTGGCTCAGTTGGTTAAGTGACTGCCTTCGGCTCAGGTCATGATCCTGAAGTCCCAGGATCAAGTCCTGCATCGGGCTCCCCGCTCAGCAGGGAGTCGGCTTCTCCCTCTCACCCTCCCCGCTCTCATGCTCTCTCTCTCTCTCTCTCAAATAAATAAATAAATAAATAATCTTAAAAAAAAAAATAACTGAATAGCCAAAAGAGGGTTTTAAGAATTTTACCGGTTTACATTAATTACTCATGAGACTGCTTAATCTCTAAATTTCAGATTTAAAACATTCACATCCCGAATAATTGTTAATGATGTTGCAGATTATTTTTACATGGTCAGTTAATATTGAAATGGACACTAGAACACAGATGCCTACAAGCAGAATGGCTGGTAAAAAATGTTCATCCACCATCAAATGTGCAAAGTGAATGACATAAAGTGCTCATGACTCTTCAGTTTGAAGTAGATACGAAAAGATGAAATAAAACACTACTTTCTATGAAGAATCTTTAAAATACCCATTAACGGCCAATTAGGGTGTCTCTTAGAACAAAACAAGGCGGACATGATGACATGATGACAATACGAACGAGTTGTCCCAAGTCAACTTTCAGAGAGCCTGCCTTACAAACAGAAGGTAGGAAATGGGGGAGACCAAGTGTCTAGCTCTTTACGTGTAATATCTCATTTAATCCTCTTGTCAACTGGGTCAGATAGATAGGTCTTTACCAGTTGAGGAAATTGAGAAAGATTGAGTAACCGGCTGACATTATACTAAGTGATAAAGCCAAAATTCAACCAGGTCTCTTAAGTTTTCCCCTCCTCTGTGTGATGAAGCCAAAATTCAACCAGGTCTCTAAGTTTTCCCCTCCTCTGTGTCCTGGGACACTCTCTAGGTCCCTCAGCTGATGAAAACCAAGTCCCTCAGACCAAAGGTGTGGAAGCTATCTTGCTGGGATACTCCAGGACAAAGACGCCCCACCCCCACCCCACAGCTGACACCAGAGACCTTTTCCATGGAGACATGCAAATACCACAAAGTCCAAAAGCAGTGTTGAAAATGGATGGGGGAGTACATTAAACACTGAATTTTTTTTCCTAAAGCAAAAACTCTTGGGTGGGCAGTTGGTTGAGACTGTTAGTGCAAAGGCCCCCGCTCCTACGATGATGGAAGACCCAGACGGGCCCGTAGGGCATTCAGCACTGGGTGGCCTGGAAGAATCACCCCCTGCCTGAATACCCTCCACAGTGTGGGACTGAGAAGGTTCTCTAGCCCTGGGGTGAATGGGGCTCATTGTGCATAGAATTTTCACAGAGTGCCCTGGGGAAAAGTCCTGAAGCAAACTAACCTGAAGTCAGGGATTCTTTTGGTGGGCATCAATCCAAGCCTCCTGAGTTTGCATAATTCAGAGCTAACCTCCCCTTAAGATTTCCGTAACTCCCGCGCCATTTTCTACAACCTTCATGAATCTAATCTAATTCTATGTTTTCTCTTTGTTTCTCTCCTTGCAGGTTTGGCCGTAAGCTCTGCCTCTTGGTGACGATCCTCATAAATGCTGCATCTGGAGTTCTCATGGCTGTTTCCCCAAACTATACATGGGTCTTAATTTTCCGCTTGATCCAGGGGCTGGTCAGCAAGGCAGGCTGGTTAATAGGCTACATCCTGAGTAAGAATTGCTCGTGGCTATGGCTGTGAGAACAAAGCCACGTTGCTGCCAAAATCCTCAGGAGACAGGAGGGGGCTGTGCCAAAAAATGGACCCAGCTTCAAGGAAATGTTGAGAGATTTTTTTTTTTCTGTATCAAAAGGATTTCTAACATCTTTTCAGTCCACTCATTCTGTATTCTTCCTCTAAAGAAAACAATGAAGACAGAAATGAGGGTAAACATCAAGCCATCCAGATTCTAATATAACTTCTTAGGAAAAAGTTTTCTGTACCCTGGGGTGTTACACACAGAGAAAATCTAGCCTACCAGGCCTACACATGGAAAATTCAGTGGTGACAGATATGTTAGACTTATAAGGGACTTTACTGCTTTCCATAAATGGATTCTAGGAAATCTCTTGTTATCCTCAATGTATATACATGGAAAGGGAGAACATGAGCACTGTGGAGAATCTAAGTTCCCCAGCCACTTGTCTGACAAGGAATATCTTTCCATCCCACTCACTAGCAGCCAGAATTACGCGGAAGATCCATCAAGTATAGGAGAATATTTGAATCCTAACAGCATAGCATCTTTAAAGCCATATTAAGAAAAATTAGCATCCTAATCAGATCTTGGGAATGAACTCCATCTTTCTTTTCCCTTGGCAACAGTCAAATAGCATCCAATGAAAGGAAATGGATGCTTTGAAATTGAAACCATCACCATCATAAAACCCTGGTTACCCATGGGAGCTAGAATATGTGTGCTTAAAATTGTACCTGGTAAAGTTAATTTGCAACTCAGAAGAAAGATGCTGGATGCTATTATGTGCTGTCCTGGTAGACATTTAATCTATATGTGGGCAGTGAAGTAATTTATTAATGTACTGTTATTCAATCAGTAATTTGGTTTTTAGAACACATGATATGTAGAAATATGTATAATTTAATTGTATAAATTTAAATTTCAGCCTTCTGCCCATTAATTTCTTCTCCAGTCCCTCTGTCCTTGAGGTACACCTTGCTGCTTGACCTCTTTCTGCCCCATGACCCCCAGACCCCGTCCGTGACCCCAACCACGTCGAAATATTTCTATTTATTGAGCACTTACAGACTTCCGCTTAACTTTGTTTTAAATGTTTTTTGATCATTTGCAGTAATATATAGAAATACCTTTTGAGGGCATTTCTATATGGTTTATAAATAGTTGAAGTCTTTAACATGATTACTAAACATTTAAAGCCAAAGGTCTGTGGCTCATGGAATAGCTGGAATTTAAATTCTAGTATGTTTGTGATATAGAAATGACTATCCCCTAAATCCACGTACTACGGACCTCACACATCTGTCAAGATGCAGTCATGGAATGGGACAAAACTGATTATTCTACCACATGCAGTGGTGTGCTGATAACCTGGCTTTTAGAAAACAAAAAGCCCTGATTTTTGGTGTTGTCTGGTTTCTAAATTGTAAATACTCCCACCATGACTGACTTTAAGATACCAATGGGTTTAATAAGCACCTTGCAAAATTCCTGCAAATTTAAAAATCAGTTCTTGCAAGACAGTACCAGTTGACCAATCAGTATGGAAACCCACTAAACCCACTACCAGGTTTCCCAGCCATTTACACCCATTATCGGGATTGCCAAGAAAATATTTAACTCATATAAGAGAACGAGCTGTATTGAGATGTTCATTTACATAAAACCACCTACAGTCTCAAGTCAATCTTTGATCCATTTATTCAGGACTTAAATTACCATTGCCTTACTACTCTAGATCAAAATTTTGCAAATAAAAACAACTGGATTTTTTTTAAAGGCAAAAACAATTTAAAAAAATAAAAACAACTTTGGATTGCTTCAAAAACTTTTTTGCATGTATCTGAAATCCAGTTGCGTTTGCCCTTGGAATTTTTCTCTAAATCACACATTTTGCTCACACTGGCGGGCCTCTCACCCCACCCAATGTGGAATTACAAGATCTTAGATTAATTAATGTGACAGCAATAATTATAACAAAATAGGCCCTAAGGAATGTTTAAAATCTTTCAGAAAGCTATTTAAAAGACTTCTAGAATTCGGCCTCTTTTTTGAGGTTGGCATGCTCGTTTCCCCAAAGTTGGACAGCCAAGCCATTGTCCTACCGACTTGCATTGACCATTTGGGTTCTCTCTGCAGTTACAGAATTTGTCGGGCTAAGCTATCGGAGAACGGTGGGCATTGTTTACCAAGTGGCCTTCACCGCGGGGCTCCTGGCGTTGGCTGGGCTGGCCTATGTGCTTCCTCACTGGAGGTGGCTACAGCTCACTGTTACTCTGCCCAACGTCTGCTTCTTGCTCTATTACTGGTAAGTCCATTTGGAACAAAAAAAGAAATAACTTGAACTATTTCATTTCTCTGAAAAGGCTGCCTCCCCTAATGCACACTATCCTTCCAAATTCCAACGTGTCCTTCACTCTTTCCTTTCACGAAAAGTCCAGGTCCATGTTTCAGGATTAAAAAAAAGAAAAACATGAGCTTCGATCTGTCTTCTTCTCTAGAAATCAAATGTCCTTTTACTTTGGGCTTAAGAGTTTTAGATTTATGTCTTTTCACATTATTTATGTGGTGTTTATTATTTTTTTTTAAGATTTATTGATTCATTTTTGAGAGAGAGAGAGAGAGGTCATGTGAGGTGGGGGAGGGGCAGAGGGAGAAGGAGAGAGAGAATCTCAAGCAGACTCCCTGCTGAGCTCGGAGCCCAATGAGGGGCTGGATCTCCTGACCCTGAGGTCACCACTGGAGCCGAAATCAAGAGTCTGACCCTCACCCCACTGAGCCTCCCAGGCACCCCAATTTATATGGTGTTTAAATTAACTTCTAGTGACTGTGGTGCCCTTGGCAGAGATTGACAATATTAGTATTCTTATTCTCTCCCTGCTCGGAGGAGACTTTAGTGTAAGAGAAGATGGAGTGTAGCACCGTGTCACCACTTCCTCATGTCCCTGCCCAAGGCAGGCATCTCCAATCAAGCCCATCAGTCCTATTCCCAGATCAGGCCAATAGGACACCCCAGACAGACCATGCAAATCGGAGTCTCCAGGGCATGCGAAATATGTTTGTCACCACTGCCAAGGGAACCATGGAAGCAGTGGAAACAGCAGAAACTATCAGAAATCCCTAAAGTGAGGTTGCCCGAAATAAAGCAAGAGGAATGCTGAGTTATCAAGCAAATCCCTCTACCATGCAACAAACCACTTTCTGGATGTATCCACCTGTTCTTTGCATAGTCGTCTTGTCTAAGAATTAAGCATCTCAACCCTTCCCAGGAAGCCTGTCTCTCCTCCAAAAGCTGGTCAAACTCTGAGACTAACCCTAACCCCCCTCCCATATCCATTCTTCCTCTTTTATGTCTCTGACGCCACACCTGCAATAGACTCTTCCTGGTTTCTTCAACATTTGCTCTTCCATCCTCCAATCCAAGTTTCATTTCTAAAATCCAGTTCCACCGTGTTCCTCTCCTGCCTCAAAATCTTTCAACAGTTTTGTTTCCCTGATGCTTTAGCAGAACAGAAAAGACACACCTATTATCCAAGTTCTGACCACCTCTGGAGCCCTCCTTCTTGCCATTTTTACTTAATAGAATCAAATTTAATTTACTTACAAATCTATAACCTCCATGATGCAACCACCATCATTAAAACATCACTGGCAATGTAGAGTAGAAAACAGGTGTTTAGGGGGAAGAGTGGGGATAAAGAGATTAGGCAAGGAACTATTGCCATAATCCTTGCAAGAGAGGACAGGGCCTGAAATAAGACAAGTGAAGGAAACTGTAAACACATTGCATCGAGGTCGGTGGAGACTGAATGTGAAGGTTTAGAGAGAGGAGGTACCTCGTGAGTGGAGCAGAGGTTTGTGTGTATGTGCTGGGGGCACCGTTCAGGGGTAAGGAACACAGGAGGAGGAGTGGGTTTGAAAGGTGGGAGGATGAGGCGAGCTTGGGACATGCCGAAGTTGGAGATTCGGAAAGGACATGAACGTGCGCATAGCCAGGCGCGGTTGAACGTAAGGATCAGGAATTCAAGTAAAATTCCCGTCTTTGTTGTAGCTATGGAATGGAGGCAATCACTCAGAGAAAATGAGCAGAGTCAGGAGAGGAAGGAAATGGGGCAGATCACAAGAAAACACCAAATCCTGAAAAGGCAAGCTAAGGATGAGGAGCCAGGACAGAAGAAGAGAGAGGGGGTGCCATGATTAGAAGGCAGGAGCTATGGGGACAGAGGGGATGTGGCAGTCACCAGAGGAGGGACTCTGTGCAGGCTGGCCTTGATCAGCCTGCCCTGGTGGGGCCACTGTCCCCTGCCCCGTGGCATTACACACACGTCTCTGTAACCCTCACATCTTACTGTTTGTTGAGATCAGCTGTTCACTTGGCACTGAGGGACTTGTCCATCTGTCCCAGTAGGCTGTCAGCTGTTTGAGGGCAGGTAACATTAGGGGCCCTCTGGCTCAGCTTCCTGTCCAGGGCCGGAGCCCCATAGCAACGCCCCCAGGGGATGATTATTCAGCTTCTGCTTGAACACTGTTAATGGCTAGCTCCTACTTCATCATCAAGCAAGCCACTTTACTGTAGAACCCAAAGCTCATGTTCCAGAGACTTCTCATTGAGCCAGAATTTACATTCCCGGCAAGTGTACCCAGGGCTCCCAATTCTGCACTTAGAGCTTCAAAAAATTAACTTCTATTCTCCCGGGCAATTCTTGAACTATCTGGATATGCTTCTGAGAGTCCATCCAGACTTTCCACCTGTAGGCTAGCCACTTATGGTTCCTGTCTTCTCTGATCTGGTTCCCAAGTCCTTCACCTTCTTGGCCCTTCAGTTCATGCAACACCTGGCTGAACTGACCCTGCTTCCTGAGGTGTGGGTGACCGGGCTCAACCTGTGCACCAAATGTGATCTAGAAAAATCGCCCTATGGTGTCATAGCAGAAGGGATGCGCTCTGTGAGTTGTGGATTGATTATGGCTGAGCTCACCACATTTCCATTCTTAATGTCAAATCTCAATCAGTTGTCATTGATTCCTCTCTCCATTGCCCTCCCACAAACTTCTGTCCCGAGTTCCTTGAAGCCCCACCTCTCAGAGCAACCTTCTCTCGCAGAGTGATGGCCCACATGACTCTAGGCCGGAGCTCCCACCAGGCCAGCCCTGCTACCTCCACCCTGCCAGTCCCTCTTCCTCCCATCAACCCTGAGCCAGCCGCTCCAAGAGTGGTCTCCAAACACGGATCCAAGTGGCTGGAGTCCTGCTCAAGGAGCTCCAGGGGCTCCCTGTGTCTGCCCAGATCCACCAGCTTGCCTCAAACTCTTACCTCCTTCTTTGAGAAATCAGCTGTCAGAATAATACACATAAAGTTCTTGCTTTCCCCCATGACGGAACGGCATCCTGCCACCAGCAGCCCTGCAGCCCAGCTGTCAGCTCTCAGCACGTGCCCAGCCCCAGCCAACCTGCTTCTCATCCCTCTAGCACAGGGCTGGCTGGATATTCAGCTGACCCCTGCTTTGCAGAGTCCCACTGGGAACTCTCTGAAGAGGGGACCTGCAAGTTTCCTGCACAAGGCTGAATAGAAGTCAGCGGGTGAAGGAGGAAAAACCCATATACCATAACCCCTCCCCGCGGACCAGGGAGCCCGAGGCGGGGCTCGATCCCAGGATCCCAGGATCATGACCTGAGCTGAAGGCAGATATCCAACTGACTGAGCCGCCCAGGTGCCCCATGCAATATAGTATTATTAACTATAGTTAATATATACCATACTATATATTATATCCTCAGGACTTATTTATTTTGTAACTGGAAGTTTGTGCCTTTTGACCCCTTCACCCATTTTGTCCACCTCCTCCCCCACCAATCTGTTCCCTGTATCTATGAGCTTTGTTTGTTTTAGGTTCCACGTATAAGTGAGATCGTACGGTATTTGTCTTTCTCTGACTTATTTCACTTAGCATAATACCTTCTAGGCCCACCCATGTTGTCACAGATGATAAGACGTCATTCTCTTATATGGCTGAATAATATTCCATTATATATATATATATACATACACACCCTTAGGTTGTTTCCATGACTTGGCTCTTGTAGATAATGCTGCAAGAAACATAGGGGTGTGTATATCTTTTTGAATTAGTATTTCTCTTTCCTTCTAAGAAATACCCAGAAGTGGAATGGCTGGATCATAGGGTAGTTTTATTTTTAATCTTTTGAGGACCCTCCACACCATTTCCCACAGTGGCTGTACCAGTCTGCATTCCCTTTCCCTACACCCGGTCAGCATATGTTATTTCTTATCTTGTTGATTCTAGCCATCCTAACAGATGTGAAGTGACATCTCCTTGTGGCTTCAATTTGTGTTTCCCTGGTGATGAGTGATGTTGAGCATCTTTTCATGTACCTATTGGCCATCTGAATGTCTTTTTTGGGAAAATGTATATTAAGATTCTCTGCCCATTTTTAAATCAGATTTTTTTTTTTTTTTTGCAATTGAGTTGTATGAGTTCTTTGTATATTTTGGGCATTCATCCCTCACCTGATATGTGATTTGTAAATACTTTCTCCCATCCAGTATGCTGCTTTCTCATTTTGTTGATTTCTTTTGCTGGGCAGCCCCTGCACAATTTTATCTCCTTTGTAGATCCAACCGAACTTCACTGTGTAAGATCCCTTGCAGAAATTTGATTACGACCACTGGGGATGGAGGCTCAGGAAGATGCCCTCATCCCGTACTGAACAGCACTGATAACATTGTGCTATACCCTAGGTGCATACCTGAGTCTCCGAGGTGGCTGATCTCCCAGAACAAAAGTGCTAAAGCCATGAGAGTCATTAAGTACATCGCAAAGAAAAATGGAAAATCTCTGCCGGCCTCCCTTCAGGTAAGCAAGCAGCTGAACTATCAGATCAGGGAACAGGAGGATCTGGGAAAGCCATGCATTCTCAATAGGGAGTCGCAGAGGGGGCTCACCATATGTAACAGGATATTTCTGTCGTGCTAGGACTCATGGTCCCTGGTAAAGAAAATTCTAAATCAATCAAAAACATAAAACTAAAAGGAAACCAAAAATCATTTAAAGGCAAACGAGAAGCTTCTATCGTGTGCAACCCAAGGCTGTGGCGGGCACTGGTACCCAGGTACCCGATGTTTTCCTTCCCCGGGTGTCCATCTGCACCAGGGAGGGGGCTTTTCCCTGGAGGGAAGAGTCTTCAGACACAAATCATTTCTTAGAATTTTAAACATTTTGGATAGAAAATTGTCCCAAAACATTGTGAGCAGTCTCCTGTCTTTTAAAATAAAACACAACATGGGGGTGTCCGTTTTCTCTGCATTTCATGGTTTGCCTTTGGTAGACCTCATCACCTTTAGCTGAAGCCTTTTGACCTGACAGGGGATGGAAAAGCAAAAATCAAGCTGATTAGAAAACTCTGTCAAAATAAGAGTAATCGGGGCGCCTGGGTGGCTCAGTTGGTTAAGCGACTGCCTTCGGCTCAGGTCATGATCCTGGAGTCCCTGGATCGAGTCCCGCATCGGGCTCCCTGCTCCAAGCAGGGAGCCTGCTTCTCCCTCTGACTCTCCCCCCTCTCATGTGCTCTCTCTCTCATTCTCTCTCTCTCAAATAAATAAATAAAATCTTTAAAAAAAAAAAAATAAGAGTAATCGTCTCTGCTCCAGGATCTAAGATAGGTTACCTGTAAGCATTTATGATTTACATGACTTTAGAGTGAGCATTTGGGGACTCGGAGGCCTTTTTTTTTTTTCACTTCCTCTCCGGTTTCTGGGTGGTTGGGGTAGATCCCCTTTGCCACGGATAACCAGCATAGCCCTGATTCTTAAGTTTCAGATCCTTTCAGAAATTGGTCAGGGACTAAAGCACACGTGAGTCACAGTCTGGCCAAAGTGCAGAGTTCATTCACATGAGAGCGGTGAGTCTGCAGGAGGTTCTTCCCCTGCCCCTCAGGCTTGCAGACACCCTCCTGTGTGGCTGTAGGAAGAAGTGGTTTTTGCAAAGGTTCTGCTTCCTGAGCCCTGGAGATTGAATCTCAACTCCACCACCTACTGTTCTCTTCTAGCGCAGGGCTTCCCCAACGTTAATTAATACCTGTGCCCAGGATGCCCCTGGGTACCTTGCCGAAATGCAGATTCCAGTTCAACGTGTCTGGACAGGGGCCCTGGGTCTTTCATTCCAACAAGTTCCAGGCAATACCGAGTTGCTCCAAGTCCCAAGGTCCCAGAGCAGAGCCTCCTGAGCGATGGGCCACACCTGGTCCGGCAGGGAGCACGCCCGGTGCCCCCAGCCCTCAGGGCCCCCGGGCTGGGCCTTCTTCTGCTCCCCTGTGCTTGACCTTCAGTGCCACTGAACATATGCCCATGAGTGACCTAACTCCCCCTAGCCCAGCTTCCCCTTCTGTGAAAGGGGATGAAAAAGATGGAACCGAACTACCCGGATAGCCAAGGTTAAATGAGCTAGTAAGTGTGAAAGGCTCATTAGAAGCCCTCAGCAGGTGTCAGGTACTGTCGGGATTCCCTGTCTTATCTGGGGACACTGTCTTTCACCACACAAAGCTGTTCCTCCTGTTTCCGTTCCTAGAGCCTCAGACCTGAAGAGGAAGTTGACGAGAAGCTGAATCCTTCATTTCTTGACTTGGTCAGAACCCCTCAGATAAGGAAACACACTTTGATCTTGATGTACAATTGGTAAGGAATGTTTTTCATTTTAAAATCCCTCCACGTTTTTTTTTTTTTTTATCCCCGTCATCCACATTAGGGGAGGGACCAAGACAGCACTGTCACAGCCTAGCTCCGGTATAAGTATGGACAGTGGGCAGCAAGGGGACTCATTTATAGCCACGTTTTCTGATACCATTTTTTCAGGCAGGTGTTTGAAGTCAGTCTCAAAGCATAGATAAGTATGTCCTCAACCTTGGCATTGCCTTAAAACGTCCTGTGAGGTTATAAAATAACAACGCCAGGACCCCCACCCTGGCCCCAGAAAATACTGATGCAATTGGCCCAGGGAAAGTCTAGGCACCAATATTTTAACATTCTCCAGGTGAGTCTGACATATAGCCCAACCTGAGAACTACCGGTTCTATACCTATGATGAGGATAGATCTCTCCTTATTGTACGGGGCTAGCAAGGGAAGGGTCTTTTCCCTTTCTTGTCTATTGGAGAAAGAAATAAACTTATGAAGGAGAATAAACCACAAGGAATAATCCACTGGCTCCACAGTCCGGTGGCTGACGCACGATTGTTTCCACGGTCTGCAGGCTGCTCCTGGAGCTGTGAGCCATTCACCCTGCACTGAGCCTTCCTTAGCGCAGCTCACTTTCCTTTCAGTGTGTCCCGGGGTTCACGCCAGCCACGCGAAGATTTGGAATCACGGACAGAAGCAAGGATCCTCAGGAACTCATTTAGCAACCTTGAAAATACTACCTGTAAAATACAGCCGGGAAATTTGGCTTCGTACCCTTCTTTCCTTTTCTGAATAGTTGTGACTGTTGCCAAGCATCCTCTTATTTGCCATTGCAGATAACTTCTGGTCAACAAAACATAACCAAAAAACATCGTCAAAATGTTGTCTATATTATGTCAGAAGAGAAATCAGCAGGAAGGGAGGCTGTACCCGTTTGGGTCTCTGGTTTCCTAAAATTTGAATTAAGTAGTCAATCCCTTTGATCCCAATTCCATTAGAGGATCACAAAGAGAGAAATAATTAACAATCACTAATAACCTGATACAGTTTTACCAAATAAGTCACCCTAGAAAGACATTTCTTTCTACTTTTCAATTTGGCCAGGGAGCGCAATCCTCCTTTCTTCTCCTTTCCTGGTTCTGGGGTCACAGTCAGCCACCGCCGTGGTTCAGATCATGGAAAACCAGTAGAATGAAGGGAAAAGCAATAAGAAGATGACAAAGAAAGATGACCCACGATCAACTCTTCTTTCTCCAGAAGCCTCTCCTTTTTGATGACTTACTTCTGGTGCTTGGCTTGACCTGAGCTTCTCCTCTTTGCTCAGGTTCACAAGCTCTGTTCTCTACCAAGGCCTCATCATGCACATGGGCCTTGCGGGGAGCAATATCTACTTGGATTTCTTCTACTCTGCCCTGGTGGAATTCCCAGCCGCCCTCATCATCATCCTCACCATTGACCGTATAGGTCGTCGGTTTCCGTGGGCTGCATCAAATTTGGTGGCAGGAGCAGCCTGCCTCATCTCGGTTTTCATCCCTGAGGGTAAGTGTCAAGCCATGCTGGGATCTTGTCTGCCAAGGCTGCACGAAGAGGGGATGTCACAACCCTCTGATAGTAAAACGATGTAATTTATTATCCAAGTCAATTTGGAAAGAATGAACACAGTATCTGGGACCTTCCTGAGCAAACCCATATGGCCACCCTGTCTTTAAGAAGAATTGTACCCAAGGCTTGTCTGCTGTAACAGACAATAATAATCACGCCTGATTGTTCTCTAATGTACTATAACAAGAGACTAAGAGGACACATGCCATAGGCCATGGAGCTGGCCCAGAACAGAGAGCATGGGCTTTGGGGTAGAGAAGGCCCAGGCTTGAAGTCTTATTCCAGCATTTTCCAGATACTATTTAGGCAACTCCCTTGAGTTCCCTGCATCATCCTGCAGAACAAGTAAGAAAGCTTAGGTAAATGCAACCAATGCACAATTATTCAGTTCCTTTCTTTCCTTTTCAAATGCTTTCTCAATGAGGAGGAGAAAAACCTGTACAACAGAATCCTATTGGCAACATGAAGCTTTCTTTGAACCCTTTAGTCATTAGCAGTTATTTGAAATATGCCCATATTTTGCTGTTTCTTTTGGGTGGCCTGTATAAACTAGAGTTGGCCCAGCTTTGGTACAATTCTGTTCATTAATGACTGAGTTCTAAAGAGAGTGTTAGAATCATGCCTAAGGTTAAAACTAACAAACATGGGAAATTTTGCTCTGAAGTCTTGAGTTTAGAGAAGAAGAATGTTGCATTCTCATCCCATTCTGGAATGTGGACTTTCCCCTCTGGAGCACTGTGCAGACCAGGGAGTATGTGCAATGTAAGTGGTGCGTTTTTGCCCCACAGATCTCCAGTGGCTAAGAGTCACAGCCGCGTGCTTGGGTAGAATGGGGATTACAATGGCCTATGAAATGGTTTGCCTGGTCAATGCGGAGCTGTACCCCACATTCATCAGGTGAGCACATTTTCCTCACCATGAAGCGGGTGGGTGGGACATTTGCTTACAGGCTAGAACTACCACAAGCACCAGCAGAGGGCACCTTCCTTTTCAAAACATGGGGCAAGAAAAACCAAAAACCAAAACAAACCACAGGACAAGAGAGGATAAGAACATTTAAAGGCAGTAGCCAGACCACATCTCACAGTTACAGGCTGGGGTGAAATACAGTCACTGTGTAGTGAGAACAGAAGACACTGATTACAAGAGAGGGATTACCAAATGGCCATGGGACAGAGTGATCAGAAACAGTATGAACAGGGGAGCACCTTGGTGGCTCAGTCGGTTAGGTGTCTGCCTTCTGCTCAGGTCATGATCCCTTGGTCCTGGGATCAAGTCCTGCATCGGGCTCCTTGCTTGGCGGGGACCCTGCTTCTCCCTCTCCCTTGGGCCCTCCCTCCCCCCAGCTCATTCTGTCTCTTTCTCTCTTTAACTCACTCTCTCTCAAATAAATTAATAAATAAATAAATAAATAAATAAATAAATAAATAAAGGAAACCGTACGAACAAGACCATACATAGAACACTGCGGGGAAGACAGATGACCAAAGTAAAAAGTGAAAATTGCCCCCCCCATTAAAAATCCTCCAAAAAGCTAATATAAAACAAGTACAACAAGAATATGAGTGGAATTATGACTCATACACCATTTGTGTGTGTTGAAAACAACGTGAATGCCGTTTTTTTTCAGTTTGCTGACGTTTCAGTGACTCGGGGAAGGATTTATTTGGGTGGGGTAGGGGATAAGTACTGTACCGTGAGAAGCTGGAAGTTAAAGCAGTTCCCTGCATTTCAGGAATCTTGGTGTCCTCGTCTGCTCCTCCCTGTGTGACATCGGGGGTATCATCACGCCATTCCTGGTCTACCGGCTCACCGACGTCTGGCATGAGCTTCCGCTGGTGGTTTTTGGTGAGAAACCCTCAGACACACCTTTGAACAAAAACCCATTTTTCTAGGGACCTCCTTTGTTACATCTCAAAACAGGTATCATGCCTACTGGCAACTACCGAATGCAGCTAGTAATTAGTACTACTCTCAGTGTTAGTAATACTAGCATACGTAATACTGTTAGTAGCTACTAAGACCCAAGTATGGGAGCCACTAAGACTCCTGGCCTCAGCGGTACAAAGTTCAAGAAGGAGTGAGGTGGAAAGCCGTTTGCCTGAAGAACACCCCTAACTCTCTCCTCACCGATCTCCACCCCTCCTTGGGTCTCTTTGTCATGGAGCTCACTCTTTCTGCCTCCTTGATGGCTGAACGTGGGAAAATACAAAACTTTTCACTTCATTACTTCAAAGGAAGGCAGTTAACATGTTGCAAAGAGCGATTTCAAAACTCAGGGGAAACAAAGACCATCATTAAGGAAATGCATTAGCGTCATGGCGCTAATGTCGGCCACCCCTTCCCCAAATCCCTTGGGCTATTAGATTTAAGGAGGATTGGTACAGCCCTTCCCTCCAACCCTGAAGTAATGTACCAATGCAGAGCCTGCCCCTCCCCCCACTGCCCAGCCTGCAGCATGGAAGGTGACAGGGACAAATCTAACTATCAGCAATTAACACACAGAAGAGGCCAATGTTGAACATGACTACTATAGACCGTGAAAGGGGTCCGGGAATCGTGGACATTCCCATTCATTCGTGTCCATTCCTTTCCCCATAGCTGTGGACGATGGGACAGACCCTCTCCTGTGCGCCACACAGAGGGGTGCAGAGGGGTGACCAGATTCATGCACACAGTGTTTGCCTCCTCGTGTTAGCCAGAAGGCCTCAACGCACCCAGCTCAGTCTTCTTTTAGACCCACTGGGAGCCACTTTTAATTTGACAAAAATATAGCAGTTTTCCCCATGGGCCTACAACCCTTACTTCATTTGAGGGGAGGGATGACAAGACGCTCTGCACACCGAGGGCGCACCCAGATGGCTTTTCTCCTAATGCCGCTCATTGCCACACACAAGTACCTCTGCTCACTCCTCTTCTCAAGGGATTTGTGAGGGGGAAATTTTCCAGTTCTATTAGATGAGCCAGCAAATGTTCCACACTGCTGATAAAACTCACCCTCAAAACAGACCCAGTGAATTTCTCTATGCTGCGACTTAGCAACAGCGAGATGGCCAAAGTTGATAGAACACAAGCTCTTTATCCTGGCAGAAGCATGATTTGGCAACAGGGTGGCTGGTACCACTTCGGGGACCCCGGGCATCTTCCTCTCCCAACACTGGCTGAGGGACCTGCGCAGAGCCTTCCTTCCATCTTGGGGAAATACCACGACACCCTCTGGGCTCCTTCCTTCCAAGGGGGAAGGTGGAGACACCTCAACCTTGGTCATTCCCTTAGGTAGGCAGTGAGTGATCGATGGGTCAGTGAGACATTTCTGGGTGGAAAACAGAGACTTCGTGTTTCTCTAAGGACCATTGAACAATGCAATGCCAAGTCCAGACCTAGATGAGCCTCTGTGGACCCTCCCTCAGGGATTCACCTTCCCCTGGGAAAGATCAAGGATTTTAATTGCATTTCACCGTTTCAAGTAAACTCAAAGACTACTCCCACTGTTATCGATGCTTGTAGTTCCGTCTTCTTTTCTTACCAATCTGAGTAGCTAGCAGGAAACAAA
The DNA here is from genome assembly GCF_002201575.2 of Neomonachus schauinslandi. Classification (NCBI taxonomy): domain Eukaryota; kingdom Metazoa; phylum Chordata; class Mammalia; order Carnivora; family Phocidae; genus Neomonachus; species Neomonachus schauinslandi. Next base: position 7,975,718 of record NC_058410.1, read on the forward strand.
ACAAATACTTTTCCATTTTTACTCCTTTCCCTTTCTTTTGCCCGCAATAATGGTGTACTGATTGTGGTCTTGAAATAGCCAGAAGTGATTATCTAGAGCCTGAAAATCAACAAATGAACAGTTGAAAGAGTACTGGAAAAAAACTGGTAAGAAATACCCTGGTTAATGAGGCTTATCTTTGCAAATATAAAAAGCTAAAGAGATGATCATTTGATGAATCCATTATATTCTCTTCCTAATTCACTCACTGCAGAGAATCAAAGCCAGAGGAATATGTGTATTATTTGCGTGAGTTACAGCCAAGTGAATCTTTAGATGTTCAGAGAGACTCTGAAGGTGGCTACTTCGTTCCTAACTCTGCGGCAGGCTCTGCCACGTAACAAGCAGGAATGCATTTCAGTCTCAGAACAAGCGTGTGAGGTGGGAATATCACCCCACTTTATGGCCAAGAGTCTGGAACCGAACTTCCCAGGGCTCTGAGACCAGTGAGTGGGGGCTCAGAACCGGATCCCAGGCACCCAGAGCTACAACCAGCGTCCTGAACCACTGAGCTCTGTGGCCTCGATTCCTGTCATTTTGTAAAGATGTAAAAACAGAGGCCAGTGTGCATTTTTTTGGAACTCCAAAACCAATGAAGACCCCACATCTATTTCGTGCATTCGATTATCGTAAAACATAAAACATAACCTTGAAATCCCAAAACGTAAATGGGAATTTAAAGACACATAAACACTCTAATGTTTACTATGACTCCCCAGCATGTGCAAAAAATTACAGCTGGAGACAAAGGAAAAAGGAACAAAAGGAATTTCTCAAACACTGAAAGTGTAGGCCTGGCTATACTTTTTAAATGCTGTGAATGCAGTGATATATGATTCACTACTTCCGGGTGCTAGTCATGTTCCAAGGTTCTGACTCATTCTCATTACTAAGTGCTTTATATTGGCAGGGTTATGTTCTTCCTTTCCTAAGAGTTGATTTTTTTTTCAGAGTTATTTTCTAACTCCAATGTATCTTAATATTATGGCAATGTTCTCTAGCTTAGAATAACCTTGACTCAAAATGTTGAGTATTTCATCTCCCTATAAGGAATTGTAATCCAACGGAGTTTGGAATCAGCAAAATATTTATAGGACAGTCAGAGATAGCAAAGAAATCTGTAAGTATAGAATATCACAAAAAATAATTTTTTTTTTTTAAGAAGTAAGGGGAGTTCTGATTATAAAGCCTGCCTGTTTTAGTTCCTAATGTAATTTGCATCTGTTTGGCTTCCAGCGGTGGTTGGCTTGGTTGCTGGGGGACTGGTGTTGCTGCTCCCAGAGACCAAAGGGAAGGCTTTGCCTGAGACTATTGACGAAGCTGAAAACATGCAGAGGTAGGAAGCTGAAATTCCTCCATACAGGTCTGCGCCAATTCTGTAGCCAGTTGGAAAAAACATGAGGCTGAACTTACACCTCATACCATCCATTGAGATCAAGTCACACAAAATCAAAGATTAGAAAATACAAAGAAACAGTAAAATAATGAACATACCATAGAAGAGTACCCTTATACTTTCATAGTGGGGAAGGTCTCTCTGTAGGTACGGCAAAAAAAGTCCAGGACCCATTTTTAAAAAGATCAATAAGTTTGCCTTTATAAAAATAAAGAATTCTATTGAAAAACTAACATAAGCTTAAAAAAAAAAAAGTAATAATAACAGACATGGAGAAAATTTTTGTTCCTCTACAAGGGGCTAATTTTCTGAATATATAAGGAGCTCTAACAAATCCATAAGAGGAACCGCACAAAAGAAAAAATGGGCTAAGGACTTGAACACATAATTCAGTGAAAGGAAAATAAAAAGAGCTCTTAAAGATATGAAAATATTCTCATTTCCTACATAGTGAGAGAAGTACCAACGAACACTGTACTACTCACAATTTAGATTGTTGAAGATCAAACCACTTGGTAACATTGTGCTGGGGAAGAATGTAGGTAAACAGCGTCCTACGTTGCCAATGGGAGTACACATCTGAAATCTCTATGATGGCAATATGACAAGAGTATCAAAAATGGCTATTTATTTTTATTTTTTTTAAAGATTTTACTTTATTTATTTGAGAGATAGAGAAAGAGCACGAGCGGGGGAAGGGGCAGAAGGAGAGGGAGAAGCAGGTTCCCCGCTGAGCAGGGAGCCTGGTGCAGGGCTTGATCCCTGGACCGCAGGATCATGACCTGAGCTGAAGGTATACGCTTAACCAACTGAGCCATCCAGGTGCCCCTGTGTATTTCTTTTTACCTAGCAATTCCACACTTCCAGGAATTTACACGTACAAAATGACGTATGTACAGGATTACCATTTAAGACAATTTTTTATGTAACAAAAGATTGGAAACAACCAAAATACCCATGGATTGGGAGACCAGTTATATAAATTATGGTATGTCATTCAATAAAATACCATATAGCCATTAAAAAGAATGAGGCAGGGCGCCTGGGTGGCTCAGTTGGTTAAGCGACTGCCTTCGGCTCAGGTCATGATCCTGGAGTCCCGGGATCGAGTCCCGCATCGGGCTCCCTGCTCAGCAGGGAGTCTGCTTCTCCCTCTGGCCCTCCCCCCTCTCATGCTCTCTCTATCTCATTCTCTCTCTCAAATAAATAAATAAATAAAAATCTTAAAAAGAATGAGGCAGCTTTATACACACTGATAAGGAAAGTCCTCTAAGATACATTACTAATTTAAAAAGGGGGACACCTGAGTGGCTCAGTCTGTTAAGCATCTGACTCTTGATCTCAGTTCAGGTCTTGATCTTGGGGTCATGAGTTCAAGCCCTACGTTGGGCTCCATGCTGGGTATGGAGCCTACTTTATAAATAAATAAAAAAATTTTAAAAAAGGAAAATATAGAAAGTATATACCCTGCCATTTCTATAAAAGGAATGAAAAAATATATATGTGTTAAATGTAAATACATATACATTTATTTATATAAATGTAAATATATATATAAATATATATGTAAATATATATGTAAATACATATATTTATCTTTACCTGTATCTCTGGAAGAATATGCAAGAACCAGAACATTGGCTGTTTGTGGAATGAGAGGCTTTGGAACACAGGTGGGAGGGATTTCCAGCGCATACCCTTTTCTACTTTCCAAACTTTGGACCATATGAACCTATTCAAAAATTAAACCTAAGAAAGTCTAATGAAGAGAAACATAGGACACACTGTCCACAAGTTTCTTTATGCAATATGCTTAGATGTTTTTATTCATTTTATTTATACTCCAGTTCCGGCCTACTGGCACCATGAGCTGAACTGAATTTTATCCGTTCTACACATTGTTCCCATTTAACATACTCAGCACCCGGGCAGATGTGGTTATGGAAGAATCGCCGTGGTCTGAGGCTTGTCCTAGAGCTTGGAGCTCAGCTTTACAAGAGGCCTTTGAGCTCAGCCAGAGGTCACTCACTGGCGAGCCACAGGATATCAGGGCCTCAAGGGCTCTGCTTGACCCACGTGGTATTTTTAAAGTGGGAAATTTCATATAAACTGGATTTCCAGGATCTCTTAAAGAAAAAACAATTCAGAGGATTTGGTAACCCACACAGGCATTTCCTCTTGCTGATGGCTTGCAGGAGCTGAGAGGGGGCTGAGGGTTTGGAAGGGCGTGTCTGCTGGAGGAGGCCACAGTGCCACATTCCCCGTTATCTCGTGCCTAGCACATTTGTTTTTTCTGCCTGGTGCATGCAGACATTTGAGCTTGAGATCCTTGATCTAGACCAACTGCCCCCCTGTACCCCTATCTCAGGGAAGCTTCCCATGCACACGAGCCTCCCCTTGAAGACAGACTGTGCCCCATTTACTGCCGTCTCCCCAGGACTCAGCACAGTACCTGGCACGCACAGACCGGGTGCTCCCCATATAGCTGGGGACTAAATGCTGAGTTCCTTCTACAGCATCGCTAATCATGGGCTCTCCAGGCTTGTGCAGCCAGCTCCCCTGCTGGGAAGGCGGTAAGGTGTGGTGGGCAGGGGCATGAGCTCTAGAGTCTGATAGGCCAGGTCTTGACATTTCCCATCATGAGGCCTTAACTCTTGTAAGCCTTGGTTTTTTCATCTGTAAATGGGGACAATGGTTTCTACTCACTGGATTTTTGTAATGAGATACATGCGTGGAAAGTGCCTGGCACTTCGGAAATGTCCAATAGCCACCGTATTATCCATAGTTTTCATAGCTGCTTTGTAAAACAGGTAACTAGACAACTGAGTGGAAATCAAATTTTAAAATATATTCTGAATGGTTTTGAGATAGGGAAGCGCAGCTCCGTGATAGACACACAAACGTCTACTTGTAAGAGGCTTCCCATCAGGCTGGTTCATCAGGCGAAGGAGATGTCACAAAGATTATTCCTGTTGTTGGTTTACATGCCTTCTCTTCACGTGATCTACAAACACTTCTCTGAAGATTTGTGCTTTTCTGTTTTCTGTATTCCATAACCCAGCTCACCTTTCAAAGATGGAAGACAGATCTGTGTGAGGCTCACGGCTGCAGAGGAGAGTGGGGAGGTGAACCCAAGGCTGGGCTGCTAAAGGGCCCCCCTGCAGGCCAAGATGAGCAGGGGCGGCCCGCGGGACACAGAGGTGTCCCTCAGGAGAGCTGACCCAGGCCCAGCGTCCCCCGACACTGAGGGAGAGGCGCCAAAACAGGACTCCCTTCCCCCCCTCCCAAGCCCTCCGGCTCCCCAGCACCCACAGCTCGTCCTAGTTACACAGAGAGCCCTGGGCATTTTCTGATGTACCCCTTATTTCACTCTTCCGCCTGTTTCCTTGTCTGTAAGATTGGGTAACAGTAGCTGACATTCACTCAGAGCTTTCAGCTAATGCTTACGAAGCCCCTCTCCGAGCTGCCCCATTTAATCCTGGTGACAACCCTGCGGGACAGGTACTGTCATTATTAGCCCCATTGACAGCTGAAAAAAATGAAGGCAGCAAAGATCAAAGATTCACCCAGGAGGCCAGTGAGTGACAAAGCCAGTCCTGGCAGCCAGGTTCCAGGGAGCTGGGTTCACGAGGGGGGGGCAGGGGTGAGTGCAGGGAGGGGCCCCGGCCACGCTGGGGTTCTTAGCTGTCAGTCAGCGAGGCTGCGGCTGCTCCTGCGGCCTGCTGCTGTTGCTACTGTTGCTGTTGCTGCGGTTACTGCTGCTGCTGCTGCTGTTGCTGCAGTTACTGTTGTTGCTGCTGCTGCTGTTGCTGCTGATGTTACTATTGCTGCTGCTGCTGCTGTTGCTGTTGTTACTATTACTGCTGCTGCTGTTGCTGTGGTTACTATTGTTGCTGCTGTCATTGTTCCTGTTGTTGCTGCTACTGTTGCTGTTGTTGCTGTTGTTGTTGCTGTTGCTACTGTTGCTGCTGCTGTTGTTATTGCTGCTGTTTTTGCTGTGGTTACTACTGTTGTTGCTTCTATTGTAACTATTACTGTTGCTGCTGCTGTTGCTGCAGTTACTATTGTTGCTGTTGCTATCCTTGCTGCTGTTGCTGTTGTTGTTACTATTGTTGCTGCTGCTGTTGCTGCTGTGGTTACTATTGTTGCTGCTGCTGCTGCTCCTGTTGTTGCTGTGGTTACTGTCATTGCTCCTCCTGCTGTTGCTATGGTTACTGTCATTGCTCCTCCTGCTGTTGCTATGGTTACCATTGTTGCTGTTGTTTCTATTGTTTCTATTGTTGCTGTTGTTGCTATTGTTGTTACTGTTGCTGCTGCTGTTGTTGCTGCTGTGGTTACTATGGTTGCTGCTGCTATTGTTGATGCTGCTATTATTGCTGTTGTTGCTGCTATTGTTGCTGTTGTTGGTATTGGTGAGGTTGTTACTATGACTACTGCTGTTGCTGTTGTTGCTGTTGCTGTTGTTACTATTACTGCTGCTGCTGTTGCTGTTGTTGTTACTGTTGCTGCTGATGTTGTTGCTGGGGTTACTATGGTTGCTATTTCTATTGTTGCTATTGTTGCTGCTGCTGGTGTTGCCGTTGTTACTATTGTTGCTGCTGCTGGTGTTGCTGCTGTTACTGTTGTTGCTGCTATTATTGCTGTGGTTACTGTTGTTGCTGCTGTGGTTGCTGTTATTACTATTACTGCTGCCATTGTTCCTGTTGTTGCTGTTGTTACTATTGTTGCTGCTGTTGTTGTTGCTGTGGTTACTATTGTCATTGCTGTTGTTATTGTTGTTGCTGCTGTTGTTGCTGTGGTTACTATTGTTGCTGCTACTGTTGTTACTATTATTGCTGTTGTTGTTGCTGTGGTTACTATTGTTGCTGCTATCATTGTTCCTATTGTTGCTGCTGTTGTTGCTGTTGTTGCTCTTGTTACTGCTGCTGCTGTTGTTACTGCTGCTGTGGCTGTGGTTCCTGTAGTTGTCACTATTGTTGCTGCTGTTGTTCCTGTTGTTGCTGCTATGGTTCCTGGTGTTATTATTATTTTTGCTGTTGTTTCCGTGGTTACTGTTGTTGCTGCTGTTGTTGCTGTTTTTTGCTCTTGTTACTATTGCTGCTGTTGCTGCTGCTGTTGTTACTGCTGCTGCGGCTGTGGTTCCTGTAGTTGTCACTATTGTTGCTGCTGTTGTTCCTGTTGTTGCTGCTGTGGTTCCTGGTGTTGTTATTATTGTTGCTGTTGTTTTTCCTGTTGTTTCTGTGGTTACTGTTGTTTCTGCTGTTGTTGCTGTTGTTGCTATTGTTACTATCACTGCTGCTGTTGTTGCTGTTGTTACTATTATTGCTGTTGGTGTTATTCCTGTTGTTGCTGGTGTTCCTATTGCTATTGTTGTTTCTGTTGTTGCTGCTGCTGCTTTTGTTGTTACTGTTGTTGGCATAGAGACCCTGGGAGCACCACCAACTTCCTTGGGCCCCTACATCTGGAGGCTGAGAGAACCCCAGCACCGCCAGGGGGTTCAGGTGGGCTTCTGCTATACTCCCTGTCTCAGACTGGCCCAGAAGCTGAGGCAGGACTAAACACCCCGAGGCGAGGGAAATTTTGTGAGGAGCTGGGGGACACGGGGGCAGCCCCACTCCAGATTTCAATATTACTTTGAGACAGAGCATGTCCAAAAGGCATGTCTGGGAACAGCAGGATGAAGAAAGCAGAATTTCTACCATGAGTATCAGCAACTTCCCAGTATTCATAAAGATAAGATAATTGAGAAAATTTGCAATTTGATTTTTCACTTGCCCAACTGTTGAAAAATAAATAAGCATTGGTAAGAATAATTTCTAAAATTGTATTTACAAGAACTAATGACAATGGTGTCTAAATTTTGCAATCATCATTTTTAATTGATGCAAGATTAATGTCATCATTACCCGCATCCTCTATTACATAGAAAAGTGACCACCTTAAATAAGGAACATAGGCAAGTCCCATTCCCAGAAGAGCATTTTTGGAACTGTTCCATCACATAAGTTATTCACCAAGCTCTGTCAACTTTCTTTTTAGGAATCACCACTCAGAACACACTGCAAGAGTGTGCCTGGTCAAAGCTTACATCCATTCATTGTTCCATTTATTTCTTACCCACTTGATTTTGGTTTTCAGCCTCCTCACAATTTCTTTATCCCCTCTCCATGTTTTTATTACTGCAGACCAAGAAAAAATAAAGAAAAGATGATTTACCTCCAAGTCAAGAAACTAGACATTCCCTTAAACTAAGAAGAGAGACCACTCTTGCCACGGCCTTGCTGTGATGATACAAGTCCAGACCAGAGATTCCTCCATCCACCACAAAGCCCATGCAACTCAATCTCACTCCCCTTTGAACCCTACAAACTTAGATCTATAGCCAAATAGAGTTTGTTGTCCTACTGTATTAAAATCTTCCCATGGGACCAGATCCCACCAAAGCCCACCAGCTCACGCCATTCCCAGCATTCCTAGGACAATGCTATTGGTGTTCTGGGAATTGTTTTCATCTTTGTATTTCTTTATTTTATTCCTTTCTCCACAATGATATCAAACCAAAATACATAGGGGAATTGTGGGCCAGGGAAACAAAATAGAAAAGATCTGAAAAACAATTAAGTGGGAGCAGAGACCCTGTTTTCTTAAAGATATACTACAGTTAGACAATATCAAGTTGTCTGGAATGTATGTCAGGAACTTTAAATTGGCCTTTCAGTGTCATATGTGAAAAAATTTTAAATGCCTTCATTATTATCTGGGTTAGACTTTAAAGGAACCTAAAATAAAAGAATCAGAACTACAACCTGATTAATCACTAAATCTCCCCTATTTAGACTGAATGAGAACAAATGTGTACTTTTTACAAAAAATCTTGAGAAGAGTTTGATAAAGAGCAGTATTGAAGTTGGCTTAATAAACCAACATGGTAATGTTTCACTCCAACAAAAATTGCTCTAAATTTGTGGTTTAAAAATTATATTAATATTTTACCATGGTAATATAGTAAATGAAAGCTTTTAGAAGCTAAATACGTCAAGGCCTGTAATGAAAAACAAAAGTTCCTTACCCCATTCCACTTCTATCAGTGCCTCCGGAATAATTTTCAGCTATTTTAGCTGGATTTTTTTCCCCTTGTGATTTATCTTTATATAGCTGAATAACTTGCTTTAAATGGACACCTCTTGACTTTTTCATTACCTGTTGACTTTTTGATATAAAATATAAAGATTTAGCTCTCTTCAACTCTCTCCTCATCCCAAACCACAACTTCTCTCTTCTCTTCAGACTCCATGTTATCACATTTTTATTCAGTCAAAAGTTGACATTCACATTGTTATGGCTGTGTAACTATTTTTAACAGCTGAGCCACATAGTGTACTCTGATCACACTTTTACTCTTTCACAGCATTTTGTTTCTCTTGAGCCTTGGTTTTTATTGCTTGTTTTCTACATAGGCACCATCAATTTCCCCCCAACTCTCTGATAAAACAAGAAGTCTCTCGGTGCATTCAAACACAGCTCCTTCTTCCAGGGAGCCCTCCAACCTGGAGCCTGCAGCCTTCCTGGTCCAGTGTAGCCTGGCTGATATTAAGGCCTCTGGCACAGTGGTTGCCCTGGGCTCTCCTTTCTCCCCCTTCCTGAGCATTCCAGTGCCTCTTTCTTGTGAGGGATTCCCTGTCTCGTAGGTCAGAAGTCTTCCTCATTCTTGGCTTTCTCCCTCATTTTGAAGAAGCACATCTCCCAGTATTGTCCTGAGAAAGAGCACATACTTGTCCTTCTAAATTCTCTTCTGTAACATCAGGAGTTACAACTACACATTCCCGGCCCTTTGCCACCTGGCTTCTTATAAGGCTCTACCAATGGGTAGCATTGTCCGGATAGGAAGATAGGAGCAAGAGAGACGTTTCTTTTCCCCTGTATCATGAAGGTGTCTTGGGCAGTGGCAGTAACAGTTGCTGGCAACCTGAACCAAAGGAGTGCAGGTTCCTGGTCACTGCCTGATGGCATGGGTGCACTTTTAACAGCAGTAGCAGCAGCAACATCAACGCCTCATTGACTTCACGGCAAGAACAGGATCTCAGGCCCCAGCCAGGAGCAATCGCTGTTTCCTGGTCTTATGTAAACACCCTCTTCTCTCTCTAGCATACCTTTCTCCCTTTTGCTCAACAGTTTTGTAAACGAGTGCCTGTATTAAATTGCCTCTCTCTGAAATACCTACAGTGGTTTTTGTTTTGCTGATTCAACATGAATTAATATTCACATGAATTCATACTGGGGACCACACCCAGGGAATAGATGCCCAAATAGGAAAATGTGCAGTTTGTCAAACGATGTGATTGGGATTGAACACATTGATGACATTATTGCCAGGGATACGTGAGATACTAACAGTATCTCCCTATGACATTCGGTCGCAAAACAGTTACTTAACTTTAAGCTGTGACTACCTGAAATGAAGTATCTATTTAAAGCAAGACTTTGGGGGGGGGTGCCTGGGTGGCTCAGTCGTTAAGCATCTGCCTTCGGCTCAGGTCGTGATCCTAGGGTCCTGGGATCAAGTCCCGCATTGGGCTCCCTGCTCTGCGGGGGGCCTGCTTCTCCCTCTCCACTCCCTCTGCTTGTGTTCCCTCTCTCGCTATGTCTCTGTCAAATAAATAAATAAAATCTTTAAAAAAATATATAACTGTTGGGGCGCCTGGGTGGCTCAGTCGTTAAGCGTCTGCCTTCGGCTCAGGTCGTGATCCCAGGGTTCTGGGATCGAGTCCTGCATCGGGCTCCCTGCTCTGCAGGAAGCCTGCTTCTCCCTCTCCCGCTTCCCCCCGCTTGTGTTCCCTCTCTCACTATGTCTCTCTCTGTCAAATAAATAAATAAAATCTTTTAAAAAAATAAAATAAAATAAAAAATAAAGCAAGACTTTGGGAGGCCAAGGGACTGTTGAATTTGATCACTGCAGTGGAAACTATGGCTACAGAATCTCTGGTGTAGAGCTCATTGCTTATGACTCCATTGGAGAAATTACAAAAAGAACATAAAAACTTAAGGCTTTCAAGTGTCAGGTTGAGGCACTGCCAGAGAATTGAGAGCTCCTTATGATGGCCCTAAAAGACCTTGAGTTTTGTGGAAGCAAGGCTGATACCACTGAAAAGCAGGCTCAAATTTGAACCTATGGGTTAAGAATTACATCATAGACTAAACTCACAGCCTAGCCATGCCTCTGAAATTTAAATTACAGAATGGATGGGAAGGGGTGGACTCCTGAGAAATGAAATGGAGACTGTAAGTGGACAAATGAATCTGAAGATCCTGAACCCCAAATCCCCTGAACCTCCTTGGCCAAAAGAAGCTGCCCTTCTCTTCCTTTTTGGAAAACAAAAACAAAAACACTTTCCCTTGTTTGAAGAGTTTTAATGACCTCATCTTACACGGTTACTTGAGAGGGAATGATAATAAAAAAAAAATTTAAAAAAAAATTAAAAATAAATAAATAAATAAAAAATAAAAAAAAAAAGAGGGAATGATAAGACTCCTTAAGACCCACCCCCCATGTTGTACCCAGGTATGCCTAGAGTAGATTCCAGCATGTCTCAAGGGGAGAAATAAGAAGTTTGGGGAAGAGACACCTTACACATGAAAAGAATTTCAAGATTTTGTAACATATCTGCATAAATATGGGGCGTAATTTAGGAATGAATTGTAATGAGACTAGGCCCAGGAGGATGAAACAATGTTGAATCAGGTCCAGTTTGTCGAGATCAGTGTTCTAATCTAAGATTCCAGATTTAATGTGCCAGGTGAAACACCTAGCATTAGTTCCAGTAGTTTGCAGACCAGAAACATTAGAAAAGATATAAGAGACTATTTCCATAATTTGAAATAAGGACTTCTTAGGCAAAAATAAAATCTAAGAGACATAAAGTGAAAGATTGATCAATGTGACTACACAACACAAGACTAAACTAAATGTTGCTAGCTGTGTAACTCACACACACACACACACACCCCAAAAGCAAATTCAATAAATGAGTGACAGATTTGGGAAAATATTTGCAATATATATAAAATTTCCAAAAGGTTAATATCCAAAAGAAATAAAGAGCTACTAAAAATCAATAAGAAAAAGATAGTAAAAGAGAAAAAATAATGGTCTAAGAATACAAATAGTTATTTACATAAGTAACATAAAAATGGTTGATTAAGTTATAAAGAAAAACTGTGCAGCCTCGTTGTTAACCAGGGAAATACAAATGACAATAAAATATTTGCACTCAGGGGGCGCCTGGGTGGCTCAGTCGTTAAGCTTGTCTGCCTTCGGCTCAGGTCAGGATCCCAGGGTCCTGGGATCGAGCCCCGCATCGGGCTCCCTGCTCAGCGGGAAGCCTGCTTCTCCCTCTCTCACTCCCCCTGCTTGTGTTCCCTCTCTCGCTGTGTCTCTCTCTGTCAAATAAATAAATAAAATCTTAAAAAAAAAAAAGATTTAAAAAAAAATATTTGCACTCAGATTAATCAATAAAATTAATAAAGTCAATATCAAGTTGGATGTGGGTGTGAAGAAACTGATACATTGCTGGCAGGAGTATTGATTGATACATTCTTTAGGAAGGCAATTTGGTAGTGTCCATAAATATCAGAAATGTATGTCTTTTAGAAATATAAATGCACACACAGAAGCATCTGAGAGATACTTGTTTCATCATTTCCTGATGACAGTGAAAATTGGAAATAACCAGAGTCTTTAAATATGAGAAATGCTTAAATAAATTATGGTGTATCTACTCATCAGTTAAAAAGGACTGAAAACAATTTATAGCTACTCCATAGAAAGACCCCCACAACCAAGGACTTTTGGAATAATAATGTAGGAATAATGGATGTACACCTAACTAATGACCTAGGAGGAGGAAGTCTGGGACTGAGCAGTGCATAAGGAGAGATTTTAGATTTTTCTGTAATTCTTGCATTTTTATGTTTTCTTATGCATGTTTTCTTATGCATGTTCATGGCATATGTTCATGCCATTTTTTAAAAATAAATTATTAACTCTGGAAAACACTTCGACACTTTCTTAAAAAGCTAAATATGCAATTACCATATGACCCAGCAATTGTCCTCCTAGGCATTTATCCCAGTGGTAGGAAAATATATGTCTACACAAAATCTTATACACAATTGTTCATGGCAGCTTTATGTATAATCGCCAAAATCTGGAAATAACCAAAACGTTCCTCAATGAGTGAATGGTTAAACAACCTGTGTGGTGTATCCATACCAAGGAATACGACTCAGCAAGAAAAAGAAACAAATCAAGGATACACAATTTGAGCAGATCTCAAGGGTACTATGCAGAGTGATGAAAGGTCATTCACGAAAGGAAAAATATCTATAGAGATGGAAAATAGATTAGTGGTTGATTACAGTAGTGGTTACATAAATCTACACATGTTATAAAATGTAAGAGAACTATACTCACATATTGTACCAACGTCAATTTCCTGGTCTCAATAATATACTATAATTATGTAAGACGTAACCATGAGAGAAACTAGGTGAAGGGGACCCAGGACCTCTCTGTACTAACTTTGCAACTTTTTGTGAATCTATAGTTGTTTCAAAATAAAGTTTTAAAAATAGATCATGAAAATTACAGTGTTTTAAAAAGTAAATGCCATGGAGGCTTAGAAGAGACCATTTCTTTATAGCAATGTTTCTTAAAGTTATTGATCAAAATGCTTTTGAAATCGGAAGAAAATTATGATTCCTCTGTCCAGAAAAACACATTACCAAAATCTGCACACACTTTCCAAGGTTTTACTGATCCCTCATTCAGTTCAGAACTCTTGTCAAAGACACAAGGTTCAGCCAACTATGGTCTATAGGCAGATCCAGCCTGCAGCCCATTTTTTAAGTAAAGTTTTATTGACGTACAACCAAGCGCATTCATTTCTATACTGTCTGTGGCTGCTTCATAGCCACTGTAACAGAGTGAATAGTTGCCATATTCTCTGGCCCACAAATCTTAAAATATTTAGTACCTGGCCCTTTATGGAGAAAGTTTGGTGACCTCTGGGTGGAACTCCACCTCTGGAAGCCAGAAGGAATATTGGAAGAAAAAATAATAAGAGCACATAGAAAGCAATACTATTAACACTCCAGACTCTGTGTTTCTTTTTCTGTGTGCCCGGAATTAAACCCCATTTTCTGTAGGCAGTCAGACAAGCAGTCAGATAGAAAGGTAGTGATTTGGAAGGAAGAACAGCTAACATTTATGGGGCACCTTTGCGTGGGGGCCGTGCTCAGCACTCTTGGGGACATGGCCTCTTGTGTGGATTCCTCCCTCTTGTGTGGCTGGGCTGCCACCTTCTAGGACCAGGGGCCTCAGGGTGTGCTCAGGGCATGGTGACGCCTTCAGGCCCCAACACTCAAGAAAAGAAAGGGGTTGGCTGTGCAGACTCTGAGAGGCGACTTGCAAATGGAGGGCTGGCAGACACCTCTATCCATATTGTTCAAGACACGCTCAGTGTCTATGCTCAGTAGAATCTCCATTACCTAATGCCTATTGAGTAAAAAGAAATTTTATTTAATTTAGCCTAGAACAAAAAGAATATATTTACATCTCTTTAATGAAGAGTGAAAAACTGTTCTTTAAAAGTATGTCTCCTGATGGGAGTTCCCCATGCTCTTCTTGCATAAATCACATTTTATATTTGTTTATAATTTGCAGTTCTGATTTCTTTAAAGTAGAGCCAACACTCAGAACACTTTGAAACAATCTGAATCCGAAGTCCAGGATTTTTACCATATTTTTTCTTTTACATTTAAATCACCACATTTAGCCATTTTTAGTGACTCATTTTTATTGAATATCCAGAAAGCATTGACTTACTTTAATCAAATTATAATAAAAATATAATTCACTTTTTACACTCCTATTTTATCAGGTTGCATGATGTCATCAAATTAGGTAATTATAATACCAAGTTCAATGAGAAAAAACAGAGGTAGGAACAAATGTAACTGACCCTTGGTGAGCCTATAACTCAGCTGATAGATGCAGATGGGTGAACATTCTAGAATGTTGCCACCTAGCCAGAGTTGAGGGGTCGTCAGCTGGCTTTACAGAGGGAAATGTATCAGTCAGGGTTCTGCAAAGAAACAGAACCAGTAGGATGCATGCATGTAGAATAAACCGGTAAGATTATGTATGTATGTGTCCATACAGAAAAGGAAATATGGCCTCATTCCATTAGGGAGTCTGAGAAGTCCCACGATCTGCTGTCTGCAAACGAGAGGCCCAGAAAAGTCCATGTCATTTATTCAGTCCAAGTCTGCTGGTCTGAGAACCAGGGGAGCTGATGGTGTCCCTCCTGGCACGATAGAAGACATGTCTCAGCTCCTGCAGGCAGGAAGAAGATGACAGGAAGGAAAGAATGCTCCCGTCCTCCACTTCTTGTTCTCTTCAGGCCCCTGACAGATTGGATGATGCCCACCCATGTTGGGGAGGGGGCAGTCTACTGAGTTCACTGATTCACATGCTAATGTCACCCAGAAACACCCTCGCAGACACAATCAGAAATAATGTGTAATCTGGGCATCCCAGGGCCCTGTCATTCTGATGCACAAAATTAACCATCATCATGGAGGCGAAATCCTGTGAGCCAGTTAAGTAGAGGCTGGTTTCAAGCTTCTCCTAAGCCCAAAGGCTGATATTTTAAAGAAAACATAGAATTATCTTTATTTTTCTCACACAAGCCTCAAGGAATAAGACGATGAGTATAAGAACCACCCTGAGCAAATGCCAAGAATAAAACTCTTCCCTTTTCCTTGTTTGGTAAATCTTAGCATAAGCTCTATAACAAGGACTATAAAACTGGGAGCCTGAGTGACCCCCATTAAGTTCTGGAATCAAAAGTGACTTGGCCAAGACCTCTTTGTGGCAATAACTCTACTTTATGTCAACAGACAAATAGGTCTTGGGCTCAGGTTCACATTTAGACATCTCGAGCAACAATTTCTTCAAGGCAGGAAGATGTAGAGCAAGGTATTGATGTATGATATCCATGTATGACATGACTGTATGAATCAGTGTGCCCTCACTCCATGTCCTCCCTGCCAAGCCTAGAATATAACAAATCCTATACCATGAACGCTTTTCCTCAAGTGTAGAGCACACAAGGATTGCCTTCTATCAGGACTAGTCCTGGCAAAACTGAAGCTCTACCTTCCAGGTTCCCCTGTCCTTGGGCTGCCTCTCTTCTCCCCGCCACCCCACTACTGCCTAATCCAGGGTCCCTTGAAACAAAGCAATCTCCTCTCCTGGTCCCCCATCTGGAGAAACCCACTCTATGACCCAGAATCTTAGGACTCAGCTCCTGAATGATGTGTGGGGCAGAGGACATCAGTCCTGGAAACCAGTCTGGCTGTGCTCTGGGAACCCCTCCATCCCTGTGCCCGGCCTTCAGTCACTTAAGTGCTTGTGTACCCCCAGAGGCTCCTAAACAGCACTGCCTCCCACCACCAGGGACCAGCTAGGACTCCCACGTCCATGGCTCCAGCCCAGACCTCTCTGCCAGCTCCAGACATCGCCACTTACTCATCCGGAGGGCTTCTCGTAGACAGCAATTCTTACTGAGATTTTTCTGCCAGTACTGAAATGATATTATCTTTAGATCTTGAAAAGAAGAATTCTGGAAAAGCCCATATTCATATCCTGTGTGCCTGTTTCCTAAGCCATCTCTCGTCCCCAGGAGAACTTGAGGAATGTCACCATTAGTGACGATTTCCATGTCAGGCAGAACTACTAGGGTCAGGGACACCAGGAAGAGTAAAGCCCAGTCCCTGAGCCCCTGGAGCTCACAATCTAACTGTTGCCACAGTTGATCACATCAAGCTACCTGCACGGTAACATAGTGACACACAGACTGGGGTGTGTCACTAGACTGGGGTGTGCGTGCAATGTCTCCCACGCCACTAGCCATAGAGCCGAGCGTGTAGGACCTTCTCTACTCGGTAACTATTGGCTACTGACTAATAATGTCAGCATCACGCTAGGCATTGGGACACGGTGAATAAGATGGATGTGGGTTTTGTTGTCACAGGAGGTAAAGGATGCAATGACAGCACAGTGTGAAAAGTGAGCGTGGGAATAGGAAGGAAGCCGCTGGCCTCACAGTCACTGGGTCCTCCTTGCTGAGCGGAGACCATTTTCCCTGGGGAGCTGCTACTTAGCTACAATTCTAGGAATCAGCAGGATTCGCTAGACAGAGGAGGGAGAGTGGAGATCGCAGCAGGTTTGGGAGCTACTGTGTGGTTGAGGTACTGCATATGCAGGAGGGAGAAAGTCAGGGAGAGCATCAGGTGCACGGCCTTGACCCTTGACATTGTGGGAAGAGGGCTGGGAAGGGCGGGACGGGCAGCAGGAGATGAAGAGTAGCCCAGGCTGAGCCTCAATAGGCCATGAGAAGGGGATAAGAGGGGGGATTTAGGGAGAGCAACAATATAGAGACTGATTCGATGTGGGGCCTTAGGGTAAGGGAGGAATCTAAAGTGAGTATAGCAAGGAGAATTGTCCTATAACAATCTAAAAGAAAACAGACTAGAAACTCATCAAATCCTCAGCCATCATATTTCACATGGGGGCAAATATCAAGGGGCGATTATAGGGGTCCTGAGACCATCAGTAACTTCAAGCACAAAACAGTAGTTTTTGTACACAAAATAACCCAAATTCATTAAACCAGTTTTGAGTACATTAAAAGTCCTTTCAGAAAGAAAAAAAAAAAGACATTTCAGAAATAGTTTCACCCAAAATGGTTAAGAGAAATAGAGTGACAATTGAGAGCAGGAGTAATTTTTAATTTTCTTCTTCATAATTTTAGCATTTTCCCAATTTTCTGTAATGCACATATTTTTAAAAACGTATTTGTTAAGGGGAACCTGGGTGGCTCAGTCGGTTAAACATCCAACTCTTGATTTCAGCTCAGGTGTGAGATTGAGCCCCACGTCTGGCTTCATGCACAGTGGAGAGTCTACTTGAGATTCTCTCTCTCTCTGACCCTCCCCCCATCCCACCCCCCGGGCTCACACTCCATCTCTCAAATAAGTAAATAAATACATCATATATATTTGTTAGGCAATATTTGATGCATACAAAGGCACAGATGTGGTATATGAGTCATCTGTAAAGCCTTCTTTCCTTAATTACTCCCTGGTCCACCTCCACCATACCAAAGGCAACAACTATTCTAGGTTTGTTTTGTGTGTGTGTGTGTGTATGTGTGTGCGATATTTTTCTTGTTTTTAAATTGAAGTATAATTGACATACAATATCTGATTAGTTTCAGGTACATCACAATGTTTCAACATTTTTGTACATTATGAAATGATCCCCACAATAAGTCTCATTATTACCATCTGTAACTACACAAAGTTATCATAGTATCATTGACTGTATTTCTTATGCTATACATTACATCTCCTTGACTTACTTACTTTATAACTGGATGTTTGTACCTCTTAATCCCCTTCACCAGTTTCACCCGCCCCAACCACTCCCCACTCTAGTAACCAGCATTTTGTTTCCTGTATCTGAGTCTGTTTCCTTTTCGTTATGTTTGTTCATTTGTTTTGTTTTTTAGATTCCACATTAAGTGTAATCATATGGTATTTGTCTTTCTGTGAGTGATTTCCCTTAGCCTAATGCCCTCTATGTTGTCACAAATGGCAAGATTTCATTCTTTTTTATGGATAATATTCCCGCGTGTGTGTGTGTGCGTGTGAACCACAGCTTCCACAGCCTCTCATCTATCAATAGACACAGGTTACTTCCGTGTCCTGACAGTTTCAGTGCTACAAGGAACAGAGTGGGAGCACAGATCTCTTTGAATTGGTGTTTTTGTTTTCTTCAGATAAATGTCTAGAAGTGAAGTTGCTGGAAAGCATGGTAGTTCTAGTTTTAACTTTTTTTTTTAAGATTTTATTTATTTATTTGACAGAGAGCACGCGTGCACACAAGCAGGGGGTAGCGACAGGCAGGGGGAGAGGGAGAAGCAGGCTTCCCACGGAGCAGGGAGCCCGATGCGGGGCTCGATCCCAGGACCCTGGGATCATGACCTGAGCCGAAGGCAGACACTTAACAACTGAGCCACCCAGGCACCCTTCTAGTTTTAACTTTTAAAGGAAACCTCCACTCTATTCTCCACAGTGGCCCCACCAATTTATACTCCCACCAACAGTGCATGAGGGCTCCCTTTTGTCTATCTCATTTCCTTGCCTTTATGTTTAACACACACACTCAAGTATACAAGTGTGCACCTCTACTTTGTTTTCATTTCTGTTTTATATTTAATTATTTTCTGCTCTTCTGTTATCTCCATTTTTCTTACATGGGTTTATTCTGTGGTTCCTTTCTAACTCTCTACTCCAAACAGAAGTGGAAGTCTTCCTGTGTATCATTTATTTATGATCAGAAAAAATAGAACATGTTGCAAAAGAAAAAGATTTCATTTTTAATTCAATAGCTCTAATACTTACAAAATTTATCTTTCCATTATAATTCATCACGAGGAGTTTTAAATCCCTAAAGCACTATTTTTCAAGTTGTATACTTTGTAGCTCATATGTAACCGTATTTATACATAGCTGCGAGCCTTTTTTGACCATATTTGATCCAGTAATTATGGCAAGTAGCTGCCATTCCATTTTGTTAAAGGAAAATGTACTTTCTTAACCAGGATAAAATATGATTTAGTTACTAATCGAGCCAGGTGGTAGCCAAGGAAAGATCTTACAAGTCTCTGTTCTATAAAAACAAATAAACCATAGTAACTTAATGTTAATCTGGAAACAGAAACGCATGGGTGTACTTGAGGT
This sequence comes from Neomonachus schauinslandi, assembly GCF_002201575.2. Taxonomy (NCBI): domain Eukaryota; kingdom Metazoa; phylum Chordata; class Mammalia; order Carnivora; family Phocidae; genus Neomonachus; species Neomonachus schauinslandi. The sequence continues at coordinate 7,995,021 of NC_058410.1, forward strand.
TTCTTTGGTCATTGAAGATTCAAACAATGTTAATTCATTTGACCCAGTAATCCTTAAAAATTTGAAAGCAATCAGATTAAGTGGACTATTTGTTTTTATATTTTATATTTTATTTTATTCAGACCCGATGATGACAATAAAAATCTGGTAATAATTACTTGAAAGTGTGGCTTTGAATAATATCTGATTTTTTTGACATGCTTTTAAAAAACAAAAGTTCTAGTATCTAGAATAGAAAGGAACTATCTCTTGTATATGTTGCAGCCTAACCACGTCAGCGAGATTAAACCAGAGGGTAAGAATATTTCTCCCTAACCTCAGAAACTCTTAAAAAAACAAGCATTAGCCAACAAAGTTTTAAATCGCCGGCTTTGATGGACTAACCTAATAAATATTTTGACAGCTGACTGTGGGGTGAAAGCCACAAGAAGATAAACTCCCTTAAATACTTCATGCATTGCAGGGCTGCTCTGTGGGGGGAGAGTAAGCTGTCATCCGAATGGGATCTGATGGAGTAGGTACAAGAGTAAAGTGAAAGAAATACACAGGGAGAAACATCAATTCTGCCTAATTTATAGACCTTTGGTGAACCCCAGACTTCACGGCACTCTCTAGGGATCAATCTAAATTAACACAACCTACCTTTGGCTATCATGAAATCCAAGATTTGAGCCTTTTCTCTCCCTGGAGAGGGATATTGTAACAAAACATCTGGAAGGACATCAGTGGTCATTTGCTATTTATTTAGGTCCTGGGAAGCCTGGAAGAAACACAGCAGGGCCAATGCTTAAAAACACTAGAACCTACAAGAGATGCACGTTAGGGATTCCAGCAGGTACCAAGAGTGGCTAAATGGGATTTGTCATGAATAATTTTAACAGCTTCTGGTGTGGGGACTGCTACTTTCAATGTGGTCTCTAGGAATTTTTGAAAAGCATCTGCCAATCACAATGCACAAGAAAAAAAGTATTAAAATCTACAAGGTAAAAGCAATAATAGACATTCTACTGGCATTCAGTCGTGTTTATTTGACTCACACTTATGAAGTGTCTGCTACGTGCAAGTTCTGTCCTGGCAGATGCTACGTGCAACAAGAGATGCTATTCTTAGATCATGGAATTCATGTTGTAGCAGAAGAGACAACATTTAGTAGGGAGTTACAGTCCCAGGTTACAACGTTGTCACCCAACACACTCATCTAGCTCAGTGACTTGAACAGAGAATGTGCTTAACGAAGGGTAGCCCAGAGGGAGGCACCAGCGTCACAGAGCAGTCTGACCTAGTCTGGGAGCCCAGAGGGACTTCCACTGAGATCAAGGGTGAATGCAAAATACCCAGACAGGAGTCAAATGTGTGCAAGACAACCTAACTCCATCCAGCACTTGGGTCACTTGGGACTATTTTGCCCTAGGTGGAGAAAAGACACCTGTGCGTGGTGTATTTACTGGACACGTTTTTTTAAAAGTGTGGTAAAATACACAAAATGCTTACCATCTTCAGCATTTTTAAGTTCAGAGTCACGGAGTACATTCCCACTGCTGTGCAGGCACCACCATCCGTCTCCAGAACTCTTTCCAGCTTGCCAAACTGAAACTCCATACCCACTAAACGCGAACTCCCCGTTCTCCGTGCCCCCACCCCTGGTGCCCAGCTTTCTCTTTTTTGTCTCTGTAAATTTGACGACCCTAGGCACCTCATGTGAGTGCAATCGTAGAGTATTTGTCTTTTTGTGACTGGTTTATTTTACTTAGCATAATGTCCTCAAGGTCCATCCGTGTTGTTACAAATGTCATAATTTCCTTCCTTTTTAAGGAAGGAATAGTATTCCACTATATACGTATATCACATTTTGTGTATCCATTCATCTATCAATAGACACTTGAGTTGTTTCCATTTTTGGCTAAACAATATCCAACCAAATATTGTTTGTGAATAATGCTGCTATGAACGTGAGTGTGCAAATATCTCTTCAAGACCCTGCTTTCAATTCTCTGGAATATATACCCAGAAGTGGAATTGCTGGCTCTTATGGTAATTCTATGTTTACTTTTTGGAGGACTCACTGTTTTCCACAGTAGCTGTGCTGTGGTGCATTCCCACCAATAACGCACAAGGGTCCAGCTTCTAGATGGCCATATTTTTGTGTGTATGACTGAGGTGATAAACTTTTTATTTAATAGTTCACACACCTTGTACAGAATCATTTTATATCATCAAGAAACACAATCCAGAAAAGGCAGACTTTTATTTTAAAATTTTTTAATAAATCATATTTTTCTTCAGTTGTCTAGTCATACCAATAGAAGCCACAAACATGCTCATTATTTTATTTTATAGTATTTGTGTAAATGTGTTTTGCAATGGTCCTTGTGCAAAAACCATTTAGACTCTAAGCACCAACCATGATATGTGACCATGATGTTGGTTAACTCTCGTCTGGGAGACTGGTCCCACCCTGGGAAGGGTACCCGATGTCCCATGCCCCTTGGCTGGGCTCCTCACACTCAGGACTTAGTGGGAGAGAGAGTCCCAATGCTCTACCCGGCCCCACAGGGTCTCAGTTCAGGGCCCTTACCAACATGGGTTGGCATACAATGCACAAAAAGGTTTTCTTGAAGCCAACAGTGCAGGTCACTTTTTCCTTTTAGCCATGGTGAGTTGGGAGGCCAGGAAAACATCCATGCGTGGGTCTTCAAGAGAAATCAGCCCCTGATGCTTTCAGGGGACTCCCTCAAGGCCAAGCCTGGCCACCCCTGATTTTCCTAAGTAGGAAATGACCGCCCTGTGCCAGACACTGACACGTCATTACCTCTGCTCAAACACATTTTAAAATAAAGGTTTTCTCTGTTTTAGGGACAAGAGAATGCTGCTCAATGGGAAATGCAGCAGGTATAATAATGAACTTAATGAGAGGACCCAGGGAAACTCTGAATGAAGAGATTTCCCCCTCCCTTCCTTTAAATTTGGCTCTGGGAGCGACTCTAAAGCACCCCGGAGAAGGAGGGATTAATAAAGGCCAATTGTCCCTCATGAAATGAAGTCCCATTAAACCAATTACATAGGTTCTTTTTTTTTTTTAAGACTTTATTTATGTATTTGTCAGAGAGAGAGAGAGAGAGAGAGCGCAGCAGAGGGAGAGGGAGAAGCAGGGTCCCCACTGAGCAGGGAGCACGCCGTGGGGCTCCATCCCAGGACGCTGGGATCATGATCAGAGCTGAAGGCAGACGCTTAGCCGACTGAGCCACCCAGGCATCCCGATTACACAGATTCTTTTTTTGTTTTTTAAGATTTTATTTTATTATTATTTATTTGACAGAGACACAGCGAGAGCAGGAACACAGGGGGAGTGGGAGAGGGAGAAGCAGGCTTCCCGCCGAGCAGGGAGCCCGATGCGGGGCTCGATCCCAGGACCCTGGGATTATGACCTGAGCCGAAGGCAGATGCTTAACGACTGAGCCACCCAGGCGCCCCCCGATTACAAAGATTCTTAAACAGAACAAACTAGGTAAATCCCTGCGCTGTGGTGGATGAGAGAGTAGGTGAGGGGGTCAGACCGTGTCACAGAGACATCAGGAAGGCCTGACAGATGGACCCGTTTTCTTTACCACTGGCACCTCTGCAGTCAGCTTCTGAGGTGGCAGAGGGAGGAGGTTAAGAGCATGAATAGTGTGGAGATTGGAGAGATCTTTCCATTAGCCAGCACATTTTAAGACTTTTGCTATGTACTTCAAATTGCCCTTTAGAATATGTTACAAATTAATTCCACCAGCACACTGCCAGAGTGTAGCTCTTCTGCATCCTTGGCACACACAGACCCCTCTCCCCACACACACGGGTGGCATTGCAAAGCTGACCAACAAAAGATGATATCTCATAGCTGTCTTACCCACGTTTCTGTCAGTAGTGGGGGTGACCCCGTTTTCTTGTTTATTGGCAATTTTCTTTTTATTATGGAATGACTGTTTTTGTCTTTTGCCCATTTTCCTTTTGGGATATTCCACTTTTCCTTATTAGTAGGTAAGAGCCTACTCAAAAAAAAAAAAAATGTTTTCCCTTTTCATGACCTCGTCATCTTCTAGAAACTTGCAGAGAACATGAATTGGAGATTTTTTAAAGTTTTCTCCTTTTGGGTGGGGGACGTTTTCTAAAAGGAAATATTTGCTATGTTATCTCAAGTTTGTCACTTTATCTTGAATTCCTGAATCTTCTAAATGTTAGGCTATGTTTTCTCAGCTCATTTCTTTTTCTCAGATGAATCTACATTATTCCCACCAGAAGTAGTAGATGAGATAGTCTCCTGGAATGTGTTTCTTGATGATTCATGAGGATTCTGCACAAGGGCCATGGGCTATTACATGAAAAGATCATCATCATAGTCACCTGTAACAATTACGCACACACATACACACACACACACAATGTGTGGGTCACTCTTCAAAGTTTTTGGATGCGGACAAGTGGATTTATTCCTTTTTTTTATTTTTTTAATTTAAATTCAATTAATTAACATATAATGTATTATTGGTTTCAGAGGTAGAGATCAATGATTCATCAGTTGCGTATAACACCCAGTGCTCATTATATCACATGCCCTCCTTCATGTCCATCACCCAGTTATCGCATCCACACACCCTCCTCCCCTCCAGCAACCCTCAATTCGTTTCCTGTGGTTAAGAGTCTCTTATGTTTTGTCTCCCTCTCTGATTTCGTCTTGTTTTATTTTTTCCTCTTTTCCCCTATGATCCTCTGTTTTGTTTCTTAAATTCCACATATGAGTGAGATCATAAATTTGTCTTTCTCTGATTGACTTGTTTTGCTTAGCATAATACCCTCTAGTTCTATCCATGTCATTGCAAATGGCAAGATTTCATTTTCTTTGATGGCTGAGTAGTATTCCATTGTATATATATACCACATCTTCTTTATTCATTCATCTGTCAAAGGACACCTGGGCTCTTTCCAAAGTTTGGCTGTTGTGGACATTGCCGTTATAAATATTGGGGTGCATGCGCCCCTTCTGATCACTACATTTGTATCTTTGGGGTAAATATTCAGTAGTACAATTGCTGGGTTATAGTGTAGTTATATTTTCAACTTTTTGAGGAACCGCCATACTGTTTTCCAGAGTGGCTGCAACAGCCTGCATTCCCACCAACAGTGTAGGAGGGTTCCCCTTTCTCCGCATCCTTGCCAACATCTGTCATTTCCCGACTTGTTAATTTTAGCCATTCTGACTGGTGTGAGGTGGTATCTCATTGAGGTTTTTATTTGTATTTCCCTGATGCCCAGTGATGTTGAGCACTTTTTCATGTGTCTATTGGCCATTTGGATGTCTTCTTTGGAGAAATGTCTGTTCATGTCTTCTGCCCATTTCTTGATTGGATTACTCATTCTTTGGGTTTTGAGTTTGATAAGTTCTTTGTAGATTTTGGATACTAGCCCTTTAACTGATAAGACATTTGCAAATATCTTCTCCCATTCTGTCAGTTGTCTTTTGGTTTTGTTGAATATTTCCTTTGCTGTGCAAAAGCTTTTTATCTTGATGAAGTCCAAATAGTTCATTTTTGCCTTTGTTTCCCTTGCTTTTGGAGATGTGTCTAGCAAGAAGTTGCTGTGGTCAAGGTAACAGAGGTTGCTGCCTGTGTTCTCTGGGATTTTGATAGATTCCTGTCTCACATTTAGGTCTTTTATCCATTTTGAGTCTATTTTTGTGTATGGTGCAAGGAAATAGTCCAGTTTCATTCTTCTGCATGTGGCTGTCCAATTTTCCCAACACCATTTGTTGAAGAGACTGTCTTTTTTTATTGGGTATTCTTTCCTGCTTTGTCGAAGATTAGTTGACCATAGAGTTGAGGGTCCATATCTGGGCTCTCTATTCTGTTCCATTGATCTATGTGTCTGTTTTTGTGCCAGTACCATACCGTCTTGATGATGACCGCTTTGTAATAGAGCTTGAAGTCCAGAATTGTGATGCCACCAGCTTTGCTTTTCTTTTTCAACATTCCTTTGGCTATTCAGTGTATTTTCTGGTTCCATACAAATTTTAGGATTATTTGTTCCACTCTGTGAAAAAAGTTGATGGTATTTTGATAGAGATTGCATTGAATGTATAGATTGCTTTAGGTAGCATTGACATCTTCACAATATCTGTTCTTCCAATCCATGAGCATGGAACGTTTTTCTGTTTGTGTCTTCCTCAATCTCTTTCATGAGTATTCTGTAGTGTTCTGAGTACAGATCCTTTGCTTCTTTGGTTAGGTTTATTCCTAGGTATCTTATGGTTTGGGTGCAGTTGTAAATGGGATAGACTCCTTAATTTCTCTTTCTTCTGTCTCATTGTTGGTGTTTAGAAATGCAATTGATTTCTGTGCATTGATTTTATATCCTGCCATTTTGCTGAATTCCTATATGAGTTCTAGGAATTTTGGGGTGGAGTCTTTTGGCTTTTCCACATAGAGTATTATTTCATCTGCAAAGAGTGAGAGTTTGACTTCTTCTTTGCTGATTTAGGTGTCTTTTATTTCTTTTTGTTGTCTGATGGCTGAGGCTAGGACTTCTAGTACTATGTTGAACAGCAGTGGTGATAATGGACATCCCCGCCATGTTCCTGACCTAAGGGGAAAAGCTCTCAGTTTTTCCCCACTGAGAATGATATTCACTGTAGGCTTTTCATATATGGCTTTTATGATATTGAGGTATGTTCCCTCTATCCTTACACAGTGAAGAGTTTTAATCAAGGATGCTGTGCTTCATCAAATGCTTTTTTGGCATATATTGAGAGGATCATATGGTTCTTGTCCTTTCTTTTATTTATGTAGTGTATCACATTGATTGATTTGCAGATGTTGAACCATCTTTGCAGCCCAGGAATAAATCCCATGTGGTCATGGTGAGTAATTCTTTTAATGTACTGAGAATTTTTGCATTCATATTCATCAGGGATATTGGTCTGTAATTTTGGCTGGGTCTTTGGTTTTGGGATCAAGGTAATGCTGGCCTCATAGAAAGAGTTTGGAAGTTTTCTTTCCATTTCTATTTTTTGAAACAGTTTCAGAAGAGTAGGTATTAATTCTTCTTCAAATGTTTGATAGAATTCCCCTGAAAGTCATCCAGCCCTGGACTCCTGTTTGTTGGGAGATTTTTGATTACTGCTTCAATTTCCTTGCTGGTCTGTTCAGATTTTCTATTTCTTCCTGGTTCAGTTTTGGTAGTTTATACATCTCTAGGTGCGCATCCATTTCTTCCAGATTGCCTAATTTGTTGGCATATAGTTGCTCATAATATGTTCTTATAATCATATTTCTTCGATATTCATTGTGATCTCTCCTCTTTCATTCATGATTTTATTTGTTTGGGTCCTCTCTCTTTTCTTTTTGATAAGTCTGGCCAGGGGTTTATCAATCTTATTAATTCTTCCAAAGGACCAGCTCCTAGTTTCGCTGCTCTGTTCTACTGTTTTATTGGTTTCTATTTCATTGATTTCTGCTCTAATCTTTATTAGTTCTCTTCTCCTGCTGGGTTTAGGCTTTATTTGCTCTTCTTTCTCCAGTTCCTTTAGATGTAAGATTAGGTTATGTATTTGAGAACTTTCTTGTTTCTTGAGAAAGCCTTGTATTGCTATATACTTCCCTCTTAGTATCATCTTTGCTGCATCCCAAAGGTTTTGAACAGTTGTGTTTCATTTTCATTTGTTTCCATGAATTTTTTAAATTCTTAATTTCCTGGTTGACCCATTCATTCTTTAGTAAGATGCTTTTTAGCCTCCATGAATTTGAGTTATTTCCAAATTTCCTCTTGTGATTGAGTTCCAGTTTCAAAGCACTGTGCTCTGAAAATATGCAGAGAATGATCCCAATCTTTTGGTACTGGTTGAGACCTGATTTGTGACCCAGTATGTGATCTATTCTGGAGAATGTTCCATGTGCACTTGAGACGAATGTGTATTCTGTGGCTGTTGTATTACTGTAGTCACTGTTTCTGTTATATTGTCTCTGTTCCTTTGTGGTTTGTGTTACTTTTGGGCTCTCTCTTCACTTAAAGGATCCCTTTTAATATTTCTTGTCAGGATGGTTTGGTGATCACAAATTCTTTTAGCTTCTGTTTGACCTGGAAGCTCTTTATCACTCTTCTATTTTGAATGACATCCTAGCTGGATAAAGTATCCTTGGCGGCATATTTTTCTCATTTAGCACCCTGAATATATCATGTCAATCCTTTCTGGCCTGTCAGGTCTCTGTGGCTAGGTCTACTGCCAGTCTAATGTTTCAACACTTGTAGGTTATGACCTCTTGTCCCAAGCTGCTCTCAGGATTTTTTCTTTTGTCTCTGAGATTTGCAAGTTTCACTATTATATGTCGGGGTGTTGACCTATTTTTATTAATTTTGAGGGTGGGTTCTCTGTGCCTCCTGGACTTGAATCCCTGTTTATTCCTCAGATTAGGGAAGTTCTGTGCTATAATTTGCTCCAATATACCTTCTGCCCCTCTCTCTCTTTCCTCTTCTTCTGGGATCCCAGTTATTCTAATATTGTTTCACTTTATGGTATCACTTATCTCTCTCATTCTCCCCTTGTGATCCAGTAGTTGTTTATCTTTCTTTTTCTCAGCTTCTTTATTCTCCATAGTTTTGTCTTCTGTATTACTAATTCTCTCTTCTGTCTCATTTATCCTAGCAGTTAGAGCCTCCATTTTTTATTGCATCTCATTAAAAACCTTTTAGATTTCAACTTGATTAGATTTTAGTTATTTTATTTCTCCAGAAAGGGATTCTCTAGTGTCTTCTATGCTTTTTTTCAAGCACAGCTATTATCTTTATAATCATTATTCTGAACTCTAGTTCTGACATCTTACTTATGTCCATACTGATTAGGTCCCTGGCAGTCAATACATGACATGATACTCATGTTCCCTTTCTTGAGGTGAGTTTTTCCATCTTGTCTTTCTGTTCAGAGAAGAATAGATGAATGAGAGAACAAAATAGTAAAATGGCAACAAGGACCCCAGAGAAATATACACTAAACAAATCAGAAGAGACCTGAAACTGAAAATAAATAAATAAAAATTTTTTTAAAAAAACATTTTTTAAAAGGAGAGAATATAATCAAACAGGTGAACAGAATAGAGCACTACACTGGATCCTGTGTGTATTTTGGTCTGTTTGTTGGAAAACTAGACCCCAAAGTTGTAATGAAAGAAAAACTTATATATGTACAAAAATAAAATTAAATACAATGAGAGGATAGAATGTAACTGTAAAAATGAAAATTAAAAGAGAAAAAATTTTAAAAAGGATATAAACATTCAGGTGAACAGAAGAGAGTAATACACTATATCCTGAGTGTATTTTGGTCAGTTTGTTAGAAGAAACTACATCTCAAAATTGCAAAGAAAGAAAAAAACCCATATGTATATATATATATATATATATATATATATATACAAAAATAAAATTAAATATATTGAGAAGATAGAATAACTGTAAAGATGAAAATTTAAAAAGGCTTTTTTTTTTTAAGATATTTTATTTATTTATTTGAGAGAGAGAGAATGAGAGACAGAGAGCATGAGAGGGAGGAGGGTCAGAGGGAGAAGCAGAATCCCTGCCGAGCAGGGACCCCGATGCGGGACTCGATCCCGGGACTCCAGGATCATGACCTGAGCCGAAGGCAGTCGCTTAACCAACTGAGCCACCCAGGCGCCCCTAAAAAGGCTTTAACAAAACAAAATGAAAAGAAGAAGAAGAAGGAAAAAAAGAGCAAATATGATCAGACAGGTGAAGAGAACACAGCCATACACTAGATCCTGGGTGTATTTTGGTCACTTTGTTAGAAGAAACTGCATCCCAAAATTGTAAAGATGTAAAAACTTATATATATACAAAAATAAAATTAAATACAATGAAAGTATAGAATGTAACTGTAAAAATGAAAATTAAAAAATATTTTTTAAAACAAGTTGATAAAATAAGAAATTGGTTGAAAAAGGAAAGAGAAAAAAATAAAATTGTAAGACTAAAGAATCATGGGGAAAAAAACATGAATTCTATATACTATTTTCCCCTAGCGCTTGAGTTTTGCAGTTCTGTATGATCCATGAACTTGGTCTTGGCTGGATGTTCTTGCTGATCTTCTGGGGGAGGGGCCTGTTGCGTTGATTTTCAGGTGTCTTTGCCCCAGGAGGAATTGGACCACCCTTGCCAGGGGCCAGGCTAAGTCATCTGCTCTGGATTGCTCTCTGAGTCTTTGTTCCCTGAAGGCTTTCCGCACAGGTTTAGAGGATGAGAATGAAAATGGTGGCCTCCCAAATGGCAGCCTCCCAATCTCTGGTTCCAGGGCCAAAAGCTCGGGGCCCCACTCCTCAGTGCACCCTCAGGGAAAAGCAGTCAATCACTCCTGTCTCCCCGGTCTCTGGCTGCACTCCATGCTCACCCAGCCTGTGACCGAGCATTTCTATCTCTGGCACATGACCCCGTTTGGAGTCTCCAAACCCTGCAGATCCCTATGGTGGGCTCCCGCGCTGCTCCTCCCAGGGGAAGAAGGGGAGTCTCCCTGGATCTGCCACTTGTTGGGCCCTGGCTCAAAGAGTAGTGGCCTGACTGTGCTGCGGATCATGGTTTGTGGCAACCCCGAGCTGAGAGCCCACTTCTTGGCTCCGTCTTTGCAGCCAGCTTCCCCACTCCAATATCTGGGAACTCTGCCGTACTCAGGCACCCTAGGTCTTTCTGTGACCCCGAGAGTCCTGAGACCACACTGTCCCAGCGAGGGTTCCACCCCCCACTTAGCCACTGGAGCGATGTCCCTCAGTGGAGCAGACTTCTAAAAGTTGTGATTTTGTGCTCCACTGCTCTATCACTTGCCGGTAGCCGGCTCCCTCCCCCGACATTCTATCTTCCCATAAATCACCTCAGATTCACTTCTCCACACCTCCTACCTTGCAGAAAGTGGTTGCTTTTTTTTGTAGGGTTGCAGCTATTCTTTTCTTAGATCTCTGGTGGTGTTCAAAATTATTTGATAGCTATCTAGCTGAATTTCTGGGACCCGACAAAACTAAGGTCTCTTGGACCTCAGACTCTGGACAAGTGGATCTTGGACTCTGCCATCTTGGACTCAGACTCTGGACAAGTGGATCTAGCCATTTAGATTTGCTGTAGTTTTTCTTTGCCACATGTTTTGATACCTACTGTAGACTGGATTTGCACCCCTATCTCTGGTCAGACTGTTCTTTGAATCTTTTGTTCTTGATGGGATGGCAATGTCCTGGCATCAAGAGTCTGATATTGGTTAAAGGTTCCACCCACTTGTTCTCCCTGATTAAACCCAATGCCCAAACAATATCTTAGTACTACCTGTACTGCTTCCAGCCTTCTGGGTGGGGACTGGAAAGTTGCAGGACTCTGAGCCGGTGTGGACCCTGAGCTGTGTTCTCATCAGAGGCAGACAAATGTGCCCACTGTCTCAAGTCGAAACTTGGGAATTTGAGAGCCATTCTCCTCCAGTAATTGAAAGTTAAGAAGGCAGAAGTTGTAATTTGAATAAAGAAATTCACTCATAGCAACCCTGGGGTTTAATGTCAATAAATCTTACTGATCAAGAACACAGTCTTAAAGTAAGACACACACCGCTCCCTTAATGATTTTGGTGTTGTCACCAAAAGCCAGAAAGATCTCTCAGAAAAGAGCATCAAATAAAAGAATTTATGTATATTATTAATTCTTCCTCAGTAGGAAAATAGGATTATACACTCATTCAGGAACCTCAGTATAAATGTATTTCTATTCTCCATTTGAGAAGAAAGGAAATATTGGTACAAAATTACTTAAACTAAATTAGCCCTGGGGGTAGGGTCCATTCAAGTCTTTCTGCATCCCATCATCCTGTGTGACTGTATTTCCTTCTGAAATTACTTCAATTGTCTGTTTGTTTTTAGGCTGTCTCTCCCAACTAGAATGTAAGTTCTATAAGCGCAAGAGATCTTGCCTCTCTCTGTAGCTGAATCCCCAGGACCTAAAGCTGTACGGGCATGTAATAGATGATCAGTTAATACCCACTAAATGAATTAAGGGTGAGTAATAGGGTTAATGGATCTATCAGTGGATAGAGGCATAATATCCTTTGATTTTGGCTTTTCCCCAAGACAAAATAAAAGTATAGGGAGTGGGAGGCAGAGGGGTCTGGCTGTGCAGCCCAACAATGATGATTAATCCTGTAATAATTCAACAATATCCAGACAAGAGTATTTTTCACTGTCTCCATTAGCTACCACCATTCATTAGTCACCACCATTCATTAGTCTCAGATGGGTCATTAATTCATTCACTATATTTCCTTGGTATTGATTTTTTGTCATTATCAAGTACAAGTACATTATCAAGTACATTTTCTTTTAACTTACCATTAATTAGTATCTGTGCATCTTTCTATCCCATGGCTCTCACAGGGGCACTGGCAGAAAATATGCCACTTTAAATTAACCAGGATTCCTATACCAAATGTTAGAATTACCCAGCCTTTTCCCATGGATAGGGGTGGTCCAATATTGCACAACTGTTCTTTAGAACAAAGCCAGCATAGAATAAGATTTCAAGGGCCACTTGTATGTTTTATACAAGCCTTTGGGGTGGGATAGTCTCATTTGTCCTGGAAATCTATCTTTCTCATCTCAAGAGAGCAGCCTTTGGTTTGGGCCCTGGAATTGGACACAGTGGGTTATGTCTCCAACTTTGAACAGCCCCAATCATGTCAGGAGCAGCTGGACAATAGGAACCACATCGAAAAAGTAAAAATATTCTGGAACTTCCTAATTCCAAATAACAGTGGGTCATGTTTTATTTCCCAAGTCCCAGACACTATTTCTCTGTGTCCTTAGTTTGGGTCATGAGTATTTCACCTTATTTTGCCCCCTCCCCAACTAGGCACCAGTGATTAGTGTTTATCTTTTCACTAACCTTTTGGCTAATTGTGATCAGTAGATGATCATCACACGATTCCCTCAAATTAAAAAAAAAAAACACATATAATTTTTTGTTTGTTTAAGAACACATATAGTTTTAAGTGCATATATCTGATTTTGATCTTCCAATTCAATAATCAAAACAAGTGTTTCTACTTCTTCCTTGGTGATGTTGCTGTGCAGTCCCTTCATGGCGGGCTGCCCCAGGACTCCCTGGGTCTCGGCCCCTTTCTGTCTGACCAGCACCTGTCCTTGCTCTCCCAGAGCCTATCTGCAACAGTAAGAGGAAGTGGGGAGCTCCTGTGCCTGCCAAATTTCCTCATTTTCTGACGGTTCTGGCCTGGATGGACAGTAGCATTTGAAGATGTGACTATAATTACTGTTGAGCATGTGACAGATAAGGTAGGCAGGAACTGTCTCATAGTTTCCAGTTTTTCAGTTTCAATTAAGAAGGTGTGTCATTTTGAAATATCATTTTTTAAAATCTTTCAAGGAGATAAACAATTCTGTGACTACTCCTGCCCAGGGCACAACTTGGTGGCGTGTTACGCAGTCGGGCCTCACTGGCGTGAGTCGCAGTGAGGGCAGCATCCATGGGCTCCGCGGCCCCCCTGCCAGTCCCCCACCCGTGTGCTAGTCATCCTCTCCTGCACGCACCAAGCAGGCCAACGTTTCCTATCCCTAACCTTCCAGTCTCCAGCTTGGATTGAGCCCCGGAAAGATTTGACCTTGCTTTCTGGGTCCCATAATTCTGCATGACCAACATATTTTAATGTAAAAATACCATATGGTTTCACTCGTATGTGGAATTTAAGAAACAAAACAGATAAACATACAGGATGAGATAAAAAAGAAAAAAGAGAGAGTAAAAGAAACCATAAAAGACTCTTAACTATGGAGAACCAACTGAGAGTTGATGGAAGGAGGTGGGTGGGGGATGGGCTAGATGGGGGATGGGGATTAAGGAAGGCACTTGGGGTGATGAGCACTGGGTGTTGTATGTAAGGGATGAATCCCTAAATTCTACTCCTGAAACCAATATTGCACTGTATGTTAACTAACTAGAACTTAAATAAAAAATTGAAAAGAAAAAAAATTTTTTTAATGATCAAACCATAGACATTACATACTTTAAGCATGCTTCACTTCCTCTCTCCATCTGCTTCTTGTTATGACTGTCAGCCTTGGTGGTAATTGAACATTGAGGAGAGAACTCACATTAGTTGTGTTGAGCAATTAACAGAACATCTTGTAAACTTGGTTAGAAACTCATGTATGCTTTTTCCTTGGTGCAATTCCTATTATTTGTCCCTTTTGAGTATTATTAAGGACTTCTGACTCTTTGTTTAGTCTCAGCTTGTTTCATTTGACCATAATTACTGTTTTTAGGATGGTACAATTGTCCCTTTGTGGTCTTTGTGGACCCTCCATGTTTAGAAATCTGTCTTTTTAACACTACCTTAGACATCTCTGAGAGTCTTTGGCAAAAATGTTCCCTTTCTCTTCTTGAATTTTGAATTTTTCTTCTTCCTAAGCCTACCATAGCAACTCTTCTTGAAATCATGATTTTTTTAGTTAATTTGTTTTATTTATTTAAGCAAATTATGCTTAAATCTGGCCTCCTGGAGTGCACATTTGATGGCCCCACGGGCTCTTGCAGCAGGCGGAGCGGTACCAGAGGGCGCCTCGGCCATGGAGTGAAATGACAAATTGTTTCAAGACACTTGACTGGAAGTATAAATGAGAACAGACACGAAAATCAAACCACAAAAACCTTGCCTTCTACACGTCGAAGACCAAGTGTTTAAAGAAGAGCGATTCTACATCTTATTAATGCTATTAACGACTGGGATACCAGAGCAGATAAAGACCAAACACTCTGTAGCTTTGAGCTGGATGGCAAATTGCAGAGGGTGTCTGTGAGCACCAGCATGTGGGGTCAAAGGAAACGACATCAGCACTTGGGAAAGAAGTCACAGAGGTGCTGACTGATAACCCGGCCAGACACAGGGTTAACATTTTAGTCACCATTCGAGGGTTCCCAAGGCATAGATGCAAACTGAAAGGGTTTCTGGGAATTAGGGCACCTAGTGTGGTCCTCTGGATAGTCCTGACCCCCCCTCCAGGACCAGTCGGAAGCACAACTAGAGTCTGATCTGAAGGATGGAGGACAGGGCCATGCCTTACCAACTTCTCTTCCCAGCTGCTCTCCAGCTCTTCAGAGACTCCGTTATTGCCCTCCTGGGACCAGCAGAGCCTCCATCTGATGTCACCAGCTGGGGTCTGGGTGAGGGAGAGCCACCAGAACACACCGTCAATTTCTTCTGGACCACGTGGCTATTATGATCCCTTTGCTTGTAGGCAGTGAAGGGCTTTGTCACTGCAGTGACAGGATAGACCTCAGTTGTCATTGTCACATGTGAGCAGTGCCAGCTATGGGACACCTGGCCATCTTTCACATCTTCACTTCTTTCTCAGCCGGTTAAGGACGTGGTGGGTGGGGCGTGGGAACTGCCTGACCTGTAAGGACCCACTTGGCCAAATGTGCACCTTATTCCCACATCTTCTTTCTAGCTCCCTTTGTCCCCCTATTTTTATTTTTATTTTTTATTTATTTTTTTTAAAGATTTTATTTATTTATTTGACAGAGAAAGACACAGTGAGAGAGGGAACACAAGCAGGGGGGGTGGGAGAGGGAGAAGCAGGCCTCCCGCGGAGCAGGGAGCCCGATACGGGACTCGATCCCAGGACCCTGGGATCATGACCTGAGCCGAAGGCAGACGCTTAACGACTGAGCCACCCAGGCGCCCCTGTCCCCCTATTTTTAATCTAGAAAGCAGCTTTGAGCTTTACGGAAATCTGGGCAGCTGATTCGCGTTCTCTTTGTTTCCTTGTCCCCATCCTAACCCTGCCTTCATTCCCGAAAGGTCCTGGTGGGACCTATTTGCTAAACACAAGGCCATCTGGTCCCCGGGATTTTAATTATGTCCCTAAGGGGACAGCAGCCCCGCAGACACAGACGGATATCCCTCCCCTCCACATTCCTAAGGGGCAGACGGTAAGAACACTTTCTCTCGCATTTGAGGACTTAGTCCCTAGTGGAGAGGGGAGTTATTTAATTAAAACAGAGCAAAATTTTTCACGGCTATGTTTGGGAAATGTACCTATTGAAAGATTTTAAATACAGTCATGTGTGTTTGGGGTGATTTTATATGTAATATAATATGTGCTGTGAAATGTAATATATTTGTAATGTGTGTGCAGAGAGAGAGCAAGAACAAAAATCAATTCATAAGATAAGACAAATAGGATTTGGTTCAGCAGGTAGAGTCTGCACACAAAATGCTTGGCGGAGCAGAGAGAAATTCTGTGCAGTTTGGACATTTCTGACAAAAGCCAGAAAGAGAAGGTGCTAAGGTGGGGTTTGCACCTTGAATCACTTGCATTGCTCAATTCATTACTATGAAGTTGTTAAGCAAAAAATCAGATCCATGTGCTCACAAATGGGAAAACTGTTTAAAATGCACGTTGCCGACCGCGGGGATGGCGCGCCCCAGTGAGCTCTTAGGCCGCAAAAGGCAAAGAAGCAAGAAATGGAGCCTTGTTCTCGGACGTGGTTTTCTATCTCCAGCCCCCATTCCAGCAGGTCGTGGAAAACTCAGTCCTGCCAACTCAAGGCAAGCCTGATCACTTCAGGTTTCTCTCAGAGAATTCCGGCCAATCAGGGCATTTGTGTTCTCCCCTCCCCTGGCTCCCCAGACTTGGGTCTCTGGGGGCCTCCCTCGTGCCACGGCCAACAGTGCGGGTCCCCTCTACTCCCAGGCCCTCAGATTTGTTTTGAAGGGTCAGGCATCCCACCAACCAGAGCTGGTTCTCCTCCAAAATCCATGGTCACCACTTCCTCAGTAATGAAACCCCAATTTTATGTAAGGTCCACGTACCCCACCCCCGTTTCCTGTTCTCTCTAGATGTGTTAGCCGGTGAGACACAGCGCCATGCACCACTTCCAGGAAGTGTCCCTAAAGGAAGACCGTCCTCCTCCTTGTGCCCCGTCCCCTGTGATGTAGGTCCATGTGGTGGGGATGACGGTGACCACTGAGTTCCAGCAGCCACCTGGGGACGGAAGTCTTGCCCAGCACAGCAATGAGCCAACTTCTTGAATGTGAGAAAGAAAGAAACTTTCATCTTGTCTAAGTCCCTGATATTTGGAAGGTTCTGGTAATTCACAGGCAAACTTAAGCCAGACTTGGCCGCCTTGGGGGCCAGTGTAGAGTAGGGGGGCCAGAGCCCAGAACAGGTTCTCAAAGACCAGCACCTAGCTCTTCAGCTTTTCCCTCTGTGGTCTTCCCGGCCCAGAGCACTTTTGTCTCTTCCGTTGATGGGTGGAAGATGCCTCTTCTCCTGTCCTGGGTCTCCGCCATCCCTAGCAGACAACTAGGTGCCAAGACCTGTGTCCTTTGCTTTCTGGCTTTACTGGGACAGCTCAGCTTGGGACAACAGCTGCTGTTCGTGCAGTGGCCAGACTTGGGGTACAGAAGGAGAGTGGGGGGAAATGCACACTCTTAGTGCTCCAGGACACAGCCTGCCCGATATTCCCGATTTTCCTTGCGGCTCCAATGTTAAGAGGAAGGATGGAGAGCCGGCTATCAGCAGTGCCCCCGGTGGGAGGCTGGGTGGGGAACCAGCTGATTCTCCCTCTATAGCATTCTGTCATATGGTGGGTTTTGAAGTGATTTTCTTTGTGTGTGTGTGTTTCTTGGTGTTTCTAAGTTTAAAAACTCAAGAGGTACAGTTTGAGAATTGTGGAGAACTCCCCTGGCACTAGCTAATCTGGTCCTTTCTAAATGCAAGGTCCAATTCCTTGCTTTATTAGCACAAGCCACTTACCATCTCTGAATTTAGCTTTCTCAATTTTGAAATGCAGGTAATAATATCAGCTTTAAAATGTTGTTGCCGTGGGGCGCTTTCGTGGCTCAGTGGGTTAAGTCTGACTCTTGGTTTCAGCTCAGGTTGTGACATCATGGGTCTTGGGATAGAGCCCTGTGTCAGGATCCTCACTCAGTGGGGAGTCTGCTTGAGATTCTCGCTCCTTTCCCTCTGCCCCCCCAAATAAATCTTAAAAAAATAAAAATAAAATAAATAAAATGTTGTTGCCATGACTGAATGAGCTCCTGTCTATGAATGTGTCTCATAAATACCTTTTGAAAGGTGTCTTTGTACGAAGCCTAACCCCATATGTCTCTGATTGGCTCCAGCGACATCTCGGAACATCAGACATTCAACCTTGACCTTCACAGAGGAGGCAGAGGTGGAACGGACAATAGGACACGTTGCCCTTCACAACCAGGTGCAGGGAGTGAGTTGGTTGGATGGCTCAGTTTCTTCTCCAGCTGGAGATGATTGACCCCCACGTATGCTATAAATGCGGGGCCGTGTGACATGGAGCCTGGCATGAATGACGTCCCTGGGTGGTGCTCTGCAGCTTTCCACATCCCTCTCACAGCAATCTCAGAGCCCACCTGGAGGTGGGTGCCAGGAGGACACGGAGGCTTGGACAGTTAAAGAGCTTGCTTCAGTCCATAAAATCAGCAGATGGTGGAGGAGATGGGGGAACCACTTCCAGACCAGAGCAGAGTCCAGGCTCTTCCCATGACCTCACCGTGTCCTAGGCACGAGGCTGAAAGTGAGTGCTTCCTGCCCTGCCGTCACACCCGCCCCTCTTGCGCACTGTCCCAGGACCATCGGTCCCCACTTGCTTTTACACGATGAGCGGCCCCATCCCCATCACTTGCTGACCAATGTGGGGTTTCACTTCTTCCTTCTCGGTGGTTGGCCTTCAAGACATGCAGGACAAAATCTCTCAAGGCCGGGTGCTAGGCACTGAAGGAAATGTTTGGGGGGTAGGACTGGGGAGATGATTTTGCAGACCCTCATGTCCCTCCGTCTGCCTATAAGCTTGGCTGCCCTGCTCCTCCACACCCACGAGCACGACCTGAATCACCTCACAGGGCGCTACTGGGAGTTTGTGCGTCGGGCGATTGGAAGCATAGCCTGCCTGCAGCTGTCTGGGGGCTCTTCTGCGAGCCCGGGATGACTGGGGCACACAGCAGGTGCTCAGCACGTGTGGGCTGAACTAATAGGACCCCACAGCCTTGCCCCCGGAGCAGGGGCCCAGGGGCCTCGCTGCCAGGTCCTCACAGGAGTTCGCAGATTTCCTGACACCTGCGTCACACCTCCCCAGCTCTCCCAGTATTTAGATGTCAGCTGTCTCTGTGACTGACTTATCTCTGCCTTCACACTCCCTGACAGACCCCCCTCCACCCTCACTCCATCTGGATTGCCTGTGGCTCCTTTGTAGCCACACGGAGGGAGGCAAGGAGGGAAGGACAGCCAGTACCTCCCCGTGACACAACAGGCAACATTTTCATACACTTTCTGCAGCTGGACACCCCTTAAAACCTGGTCACAGGACTGAGCCTCCTCCCCCGGGAGAGCAGGTGAGCACACTGGCCGGAGGAGGCTGCCCCTCAGTCCACACACACACTCCCTTCGTTTAAAGCCTCCTCAGACGTTTCACTGAAGGATTCTAAGAAAGATCAGAGAGGGCATTTTTAATACACATTTTAAAAAAACGATTTGAAGCCCGCAACTTACATATTTGTTACCAGTGAAGAGTGTAGATGTTATGGTCAGAAAGATAAGATATCGGGCAAGGACCTTGCTGTGGAGAAGCAGAAATGAAGCACTGGTCCCCTCCATGTATCCAGATGGGTTTTAAAATAGAATTCAGAAGACAAGGCCTTTCCTTATTTTTGTTTTGTTTTGTTTTGTTTTGTTTGTTTTGTTTTGTGGTCAAGGACAAAGCTTCAGGTTTCCAAGTAACCAATGTCCATTCTCAAAGGAAGACCAAATACTGCTCAGGCCCGAATGCCATGGTCTCATGTCCCTGAGCCTGTCCCTGAACTTAGCCCATCAGGCCAGAAGTGTTTGTAACACAGCACCTGTCTTTCAGCTGCCTCCCGTTCACATTAGAAACTTGGTTTTCCAATGCACTCTGAAGGCTGGCTATTACGTGGTCTTTGGATTATTTCACAGGCAAAGAAATTTTAAAATAAAGGTTTTGGTGTACTCTAGGAACGAAATCGCTTCTTCAACCAGAACTTGAACCAGTTACTACATTTCTCACAGTAAACTAAACTCTTTTTGATATATTTACTACAGTATTTTGCAGTTGGCATAGGAGTTTACCTTCTAGAATCACCAACAAGAATGAAAACCAAGAGTGAAATTGAATATAATATTCCTGGAGCATAGGTGACAGAAACTGCTTCCTAAAAAGGTCACAGTACTTCTGGCCTTCAGAGGACGATGACACTTTCAACATGATTCGGGTATGGTTTGCGGGAAGTGCCGCCATGTTTGAAAACCAAGTGCCCTTCAAGAAGGCTACATGTTAAAATATTTTTGCCAAGATAGATACTACAGATACAAAGACATTTTCTTTCAGAAAGTGAATAAAACAACACTTCCTCTAGGAAACCGGTGACAGAGGCCTCTTTTATAGCAATATTTAAATTCTATTGGATCTTCCAAATACTTTAGGTAATTAAGTAACTGGTAACCACCAACAGCTCTCACTAGGAAAGGTAAGCAGATAAAAAATAGCCAGGGCTTTAGGAGATTTTAAAGAAAGAAAATAAAACAAAGCACATTTAGTGTTCAGGCTACTGGTTTAGGGGCAGGCAAGAGGAAGAGCACAGAGAAATCAGGGTTTCTAAGCTTTTCTTCAGATGAAAACCCCATCTTCCTCTCTGCCACTCAGTCCCAGCGAAGCGTCTCCCTCAGGTGCCAGTGCGTTCTGATGTTTGGATCTGAAGGTAAATCATGTTTTCTTTGGGCTTTGCTATCCTGTAGCAGACAAAAATAAAAATAAAAGTTAAAAAACAGTCAATGTTTTGATTAAGAAACTATTGCAGGGCACCTGGCTGGCTCAGTCGGTTAAGCATCTGACTCTTGGTTTCAGCTCAGGTCATGATCTCAGTGTCATGGGATCAAGCCCTGTGTTGCGCTCATGCTCAGCTCGGAGTCTGCTTAAGACTCTTTCTCCCTCTGTCCCTCCCTCCTGCTCTCTCTCTCTCAAATAAATAAATCTTAAAAAAAAAAAAAACTATTGCCAAGAAAGAAAGAAAGAAAGAAAGAAAAGAAGAGAGAAATTATTGCAAAGTTGTCTATGGGAATAAATCTCAAAACAAAGGTGAAAACGAGATTAGCAAGCAACAGAGAGAAGAGGCCAGCAGAGGGAGATCTCAAGAGATGAGCGGGTGTCTACGGACAAATTGTACTGAAACAGCTTAAAACCTGGTAATCAACATTAGCTATCTGTCAGCAACTAGAAAATGTGTTTACAGTTAAAATAGAGTATCCCTTATCAGTATTGAGACACCCAGAATTTCTCAAAGTCAGGTTTATTTAGCACTTAAATGCACTTCATTGGCAGAGTTTATTAAAAGCACAGATTTCCTGGGTCCCAGCCTTCATTTATTAAGTCGAAAACCCTAGAAGGCCCAAGAATCTGCATTTCAGTAAGCTTCTTTTTTGTGATTATTCTGCATACTAAGTTTTGAGGCTCACTGAGGAGTTCACACAAGATACAAGAGGAATGGAGAAAATATCAGATTTATTGAACACCTACTATGTCCCGGGCAATTGATTAGTCACTGTCACCTACTTTATCTCATCGCATTTTCCCAGCAACCCTCCAAACTGGGTACTAGTGTGGCTATTTCTCAGGCAAGGAAGTTAACTTTCTGCAAGTTTCAACGACATCCCCAAAGTCACGCGGCCAAGTGGATGACTGGATTTGAGCCCACGTCTCTCTGACTCCATAGACCATTGTCTCTCTCATCACGGGGACACATGTGTCTTTCCTATAGAATCCACAGAGCAAGCCTAGAGGGGGACCTGAGTGACCACCTCCTTGAGCACTGTTTAGTCCTTTCTTTTTTTTATTGCTTTCAGAGTAGAATCTGAGGGGCTCCTGGGTGGCTCAGCCGGTTAAGTGTCCAACTCTTAATTTCAGCTCAGGTCATGATCTCAAGGTCATGGGATTCAGCCCCTTTTGGGCTCCATGCTCAGCAGGGAGTTGCTTGAGATTCTCTCCCTCTCCCTCTGCCCCTTGCTCCCCCCACACTCACTCTCTCTCTCTCTCTAAAAAAATAAAAATAAAAAATAAAAAAAGAGCAGAATCTGAGACTCCATTAAAGCACTTGTCCCCATTACAGGCATGAACGTTTTAAATTGTTCTTCTTTGTAAAGAGAGTCACTAAAGAACCTGAACAAACAATTGTTAAAAGGACAGAAGCTTGGTTTAAAAATCATTCCCAACGCAGAGCAGTCAGCTCCGGGGATGAGCTAGGGACTCAGTCCTCAGTCAGGCAGCATCTCAGACCTGGGTTCTCCATCCCACAGTTCAGAACAGACAACTGCCCGCTAAAAACCCGTATTTGTGCTCTCCAATATTTCCTTACTCAAAACCAGTGACTGTTTGTGTTTCTCTCTCCAGCAACTCTGGGAGTAAAAAAAAAAAGATGCACACATACCTGCAAAACTCTCCTAAACCACTAAGACAGAGGGAGGAAATAGAGGCACCAGAGGGCAGGCCTCACTCCCAGGGGCCCCGAGTCCCTGAGCACCATGGGCTCACCTCCCGAGGTTCTCCGCATCCTCGATGGTCTCTGGCAAGGTGACCCCTTCAGTCTCGGGAATAGGCAGCGTCATTCCCCCGGCAACCAGGCCCAACACCGCTTCAAAGGAAACAGTTCACACAGAACCGTTAGCTCACAACCAACGGCATTCCGCGGGATGCCGGCCGCTACCTAAAGGGCTGCTAGGTAATACACCTGTGAGAGACTCTGGTTTTTTAGAAACCAGGAGCATCTAGGGCAAAAATTAAAGCAATAAGATAACTGGGGAAATATCAGAGTAAGAATAGGGAAATTCTACCGTAACTGATGTTTAAGTATTAGGGGATTTATTTATTATTATATATCATATATATCATATATACCGTAGTTACCATATATAAAACTATACATATTAGATAATTATATTATAATGTATTATTTTATATATTATGTTATACTTACTATAAACTATAATATATACTACAGTTAGTATATGTTAATATTATATTACTATATATACAATATGAAGCATAGATAATATATATGTGGGCAGTGTGGGCCTCTCTTGTTTCTCTCTCTCCTTCCCTCCTCCCCTCTCCTTATTTCTCTCCCCCTCCCACTCCTTGGTGGATCTACCTGGAGCCCAGACATGGCCGCTCTCTGCACTCAGACAGCCATTTTGCCTTCCGCAAAGTGGGTAAGCAGGGTCTTGGAGGTCGCAAGGTCTCACTTTGGGGAGACAAGGAAGAGTCTCCTCCTCCTTCTCTAATCCAACTTTATCACTACAAAGCTGATACCAAACTTTGATTCCCATTTGTCTCCTTGTGTCTATTCTCAATTGTTAAGCAGAAGAAGGATGATAATTTAGCATCTTCAAGCCTCCAGCAATTATATGTTAAATGCACAAAAATTGGAGTCAAATTCATAAGAAAGCAGGAGGCTATGTCAAAATGTCTCCCAAATTCTGTCCTGTAGGATGGGTTATTGGCCTCTAGAGCCTTCGGATGTAAACGTCTGGCCTGCTTTCTAGGAATGGCATCTTATCTTTCCCATGAAATAAGACAGAGTAAGCCAGGAGACAATGGAAGGGCAGGCACCATCCTTCTTCACCGGAGGATATCATTCACTGGTCAAAGTAATCACGCTGGGCTGGAATATCCCACGAAGTCTTACCGAACAAAATGAGTGGCAAGCCTTGCCAGACCTCCATCAGCCTGAAGACCAGGAAGGGGGTGATGATTCCACCCAGATCACACAGGGAGGAACACACCATCACTCCAAGGTTCCTGATAAATATAGAGAGAACAAAAAAGATGATATCTCTGTGATTCAGCTTTCCAAATGTTAACCTTATCCTAGAACAAGAATAGAGAGAGGAGAGAAGCTGGAGATAGAGTTAATCACCAATGACCAGGGATTTTTAATCAATCATGTCTACATAACAGAGAGTCCATAAAAACCCCAAATTAAAGGTTCAGAGAGCTTCCGGGTTGGTGAACATACCCATGTGCTGGGAGGGTGCCCCACCCCAAATCCACGGGGACAAAAGCTCCCATGCTCGGGACCTTTCCAAACCTCACCTTAAGTACCTCTGCATCTGGCTGTTCATTTATATCTTTTATTATGTCCTTTATGATAATAAACCAGTAAAGGTAAGTGTTTCTCTGAGTTCTGTGAAACATGATAGCAAATTATTGAACTCGAGGAGGGGGGGATGGGAATCCTGATGTATAGCCATTGGGTCAGAAGTAAAGGGGACAGCTTGGGGCTTGTGCCTGGAATTGGAGATGCGGGCAGTCTTGTGGGACTGAGCCCTTAACCTGTGGGGTCTGCTCTAAACCCAGACGGTTAACATCAGAATTGAATAGGATACCCAGGTGATGTCTGGAGAGTTGGAGAATTGGTTGGTGTGAGTAGAGTTTTTTTTTTTTTTTTTTTTTTTTTTACATGAAGAGATAGGGAAGTGTAGAGAGAAGGTGTTAAGGAATGGAGAACAAAGAAACCTAGAGGGGGAAACAGAGAAATGATCTACCTGAAAGGATCCTCTCCATCCCTGGTAATAGTCTTTGCTCTGACATCTACTCTGACTTATATGAAGATGGCCACTTTTGATTAGTGTTTGCATGGAATATCTTTTTCCATCCTTTTACTCAACTACCTCCACCATTATATTTAGAGTGAGTTTCTTGTAAGCAGTATACAGTTGGGTCTCACTTTTTTGTCCTATCTGACAATCTGCCTTTTAACTGGGGTGTTTAGAACATTCGTATTTCTTGTGACTATTGATAAATTTTACATTGTTCAGTGCTGCATATTTTTGTATTCCTATAAATAATCTTGAGCTTTGTTTTAAAAACATGGTTAAATTAGGAACAATAAATTGGGAAAAACTGTATTCTTTAGGATATTACTTTTAAGCTTCTTCTGTTATGCTCATTTGCATAATCTTTTTTCCCTACAATTGTAATTATAAAAGTAGTACATTCCATTTCCTTTCCAATCCCTCCCCCCCACCACCCCATCTTAGATGGTTATATCATCTCTTAGCGTTTGCCACTCTATCTTTAAATATATTTATAACTTACTTTATCAGTGTTCAATGATACATTTCTTCTTAGCTGGAAAAACATACTGAGGAAATTATAGGTAAAATTATCTATCCCTGTTTTATGGAAAGATTGTAATAACAAGAGCAGATGTTAAATTTTATTAAATGTCCTTCACTATCTATAGAGATAATAGTACAGTTTTAATTTATTAGCTTTATCAAAACTCTTTCAATTTATTAGCATGAATTATACTATTAGATTTTTTAATATGGGACTATCTTTGTGTTCCTGAGTAATTCCTCTTAGATATGGTATATTATTATTTTAATGTCTCCACTATTCTGTTCTGATAATATGTTGTTTGGGATTTTAATCAATATTCACAAATAATATTTGCCTATAGTTTCCTTATTTTCTTTATCTTTGTTGGTCTTTGATACCAATATTATCCTAGCTTTATTAAAATGTTTTTTGGGGGACGCCTGGGTGGCTCAGTTGGTTAAGTGCTTGCCTTTGGCTCAGGTCGTGATCTCAGGGTCCTGTGATCAAGCCCCACGATGGGCTCCCTGCTCAGTGGGGAGCCTGCTTCTCCCCCTCCCTCTGCCGCTCCCCCTGCTTGTGCTCTCTCTCTCTCTGTCAAATAAATAAATATCTTTTTAAAGAATAAAATAAATTTTTTAATATCTTTCTCATTTTTCTATAGTCTAGAACAGTTTGAGTATCACTGGAGCTTTCTATTAATTGTTTTGTAAAATCTCCCTGTGAGACCATTGTGGATTTCCTCTTTATCATTATTTAGGGACTTCCTTATCTTATTAAATACATTTTTGGCATAAATTCAACTTTGTCTGATAAGATTATGGCTCTTGCTATACTTTAGTTTGCATTTACTGATAAGCTTTCATGCATTCTTTTCTTTTCAACCTTTCCAAAGAAAAGTTTACTTCAACTAAGCAGCAAAGTATACAGTTTTGCTTTGTAACCAACTGAAGGAGTTTCCTTTTGTCAATAGACAAGTTGAGCCTCTTTGTGTTTGTTTAAGTGTCAGAAATGCTTGGTCTTAATTCTGTCATTAGCTTTTACATCATGCTTTTTATTGCTTCTAGTGTCTTATTTTCAGTGTGTTGGTTATGTGTATTTTTTTCTGATAATTTGGAAGGTTTGTATTTTTTTAAACTTTATTTTTTTTTTTTAGTAATCTACATCGATCATGGGGCTCGAATTCATGACCCTAAGATCAAGAGTCACATGGTCTCCCGACAGAGCTGGTCAGGGGCCCTGGAAGGTTTGTATTTTTATTCAAATGTTACCTTTATAACTTTATATAATACATATACTTCTCTATTTTTTTAGACCATATTCATTAACTTCCTATTATAAACAATTATAAAATTTATATATTTCCACTTCCTCCACCCCTTCATGCACTGCTTTTAGTAAACTATACCACTGTTTCAGTGTTTGCCTTTACATCTTAAAATACACCTAAAACACTACATAATTTATCAGCTTTTAAAAAAAGATTTTATTTATTTATTTATTTGAGAGCAAGAGAGCCCATAGGCGAGTGGGGGAACAGGTAGAGGGAAGAGGGAGAGAGAGAATCCCAAGCCGACTCCCCACTGAGCTCAGAGCCTGACATGGGGCTCGACTCACAACCCTGAGACCATGACCTGAGCCGAAATCAGAAGTCAGATGCTCAACCCACTAAGCCACCCAGGTGCCCCATATCAGCTTTTAATAATATATTTTTTTCCAAGCTGAAGAAAATACACTAAGGAAACCAGTCTATTATACGACATGCAACATCCCCTCTCCCTTCCTTGTCTTCTAGCATTTCTTTATTGTCAGATTTATGACATTTACTGCTGTTCTGTTGTCAAAATCACATTCACTTTAATCGCACATTCAATGATTATCAAGTTGACAATCCTTGATATTCTCCCTATATCCGTGACTTACACTTTGGGCCCAGTAACTTAACTAGAATATTCTTTATCATTGTTCCTTCTGAGTCCGTTTTTCCTGTTTCACCGAGTGCCACTTCAAATCATAGAGTCAAACATTTTTTTATTTCCAGAAGTTTCTGTAAAGGTTTTTTTTTTTTCCTTGAAGTTTTTTTGTTCCATGATTTCAGTTATCTTCTTTGGGACAAGTGCATGTGTACGCATGTGTGCGCTTGTGCTTGTGATCTCCAAGACTTTTAAACTTCACTTATTTCAATTTTATTTTGCAATTCTTAGCCCTACCTTGCCTTTCCCTCACTAGATCAGTTCTCCTTTGCCCTGCTTTCAGATAGGTTTCCATTTCAATCATCTTATCCCATATCTTCTCAGGAACTTTTATCTCTGCTTTAAACTCTTATTTTCTAAATATGACTGATTAATTAATATTTTGCATTAATTGAGGTATTTGGGGTTACAATTTTCATCTCCTTTGTGACAATATTTTTCTAGAGTGTATTCTTCATCTGTCATTTGCTTTATCTGTTCCTTTCTCTTTTTCTCTCATGATATATTTGTATAACTGGGTGAATTACTTTTTTACTATTCATCTTTTAATACTGTGATTTCTTCTTGTATCAACCATTTCAGAAGAATTTGTGGGGAGGGGCCAGATCATGTTCTAGGCTAGTAAAAATTCTCTTTTTGACCAGGGTTGTATGTGATCAGATGTTTTAACGTCTCTCACTCTCAATCTACAGGGGTTGACAGTGCAGAATTCCTCACAATGCAGGGTCTCTCTCCTCCACCCTGCCTTGCAGGACACAGCTATCCCCAAGATCCCTGAAGGTTCTCTCCTGGCCTCACTCTCCCAGCTTCACCTTCAGCCTCCCAGTGTTCAGGGAATGAAGCCTATGTCTCCAGACCCTATATCCATCCTGTTACTGCAAACAAGGGATCGTGGGTTATACCCTCCCAGGTAGGCTTCCTACTGTGGAAAACTGCTGGCCTTGTCCACGAGTTACTGTCACAGTGTGCATCCCTGGAATCTTCCAGACCCTCTGAAACCTCACTGCATTAGGCAGCCCTTCTTCTTACACCTTGTCTTTCAGGGTCATCCTCTTTTCAAAGCTGGCATTTGCAGGGTTTATTCTCATTCTTCTAATAGCTTCAGTGTGATTTCCAAGACAAGAATGAAAAAAAACATTATTTTTTTATTATTTTAAGAAACTACATCTTAAAAAAGTAAGAAATTGAATAAGCACACAGAAGCTAGAAGAAGTAGGGAACTGGGTCCCTTATGTAAAATTCACGGTGTTGTGGTGCTTGATTCATTCAGCCATTCTACAAGCACTTAGTGACTGCTTAGCACAGCTGGAGAACAGGTGCAGAGGCACAGAGACGTATGGTACGTCGTTCCTGTTCTCAGGGAGTTCATACCATACTGAGGAGACGAAAAGGAGAGACAGTTCTCAACACAAGGCAGTGCCTACTGAAGCCAAAAGAATGTTCTTGACAATACGTGCTGTAGTTAGAAGGAGGATACTGTTCACTTCTAATACCTCCTGTGAATAAGAAGCACAGTCAAAATGGCTTCGATAGTAATTTTTTGACTTTGTAGTCCTTGTAAAGTAATAAAGTAACTGAAATAATCCTCTTTTTTTTTAATGATTTAGATTTGATTCCATTTAGTGAAAATGCCAGCACTTTCACGACTGTCTTATTGCTATGTGTGTGTGGGTCATGTTTAAAGTCGTTTCTCAACATCTGGCTTCCGTTCCTAGTTACTGAGAATCCTCATCAACAAGCTCTCTGCACAAATGGTCAAGGGGTTGATCCTGAGATGGGTTGCTTGGCCTTCTTCCACATAGGAGCAGGCACTCAGTACCTTTGACAGTTTACATTTTCAGTCAGTCCCTTGGGTCCGGTGGCCATGACAATGGAATTGTTTGGCCCAGCTATTTTAGACTGAGCTATTTGGCTCAGGACTGCCAAATGTAGAAGATTTTCTCTTTAATTTGCCTTCATCTCTTTGTACTCAGTCCAAGCAACCTTTTACAGATGAGAGTATTAGACAGGGCCTTTTAATGAAGGACAGGTGGGGAAGAGGAGAGTAAATCAGAGCCACCCTTGCATCTTCTGGCTGACTGAGGGGCTCAGATTGCTGTGTAGCTAAGAGATTGGGGACCTGGAATATTTCTTAGAAACCACTAGCACAATGGCATGGGAAATAGGAAACCATACAGACAGAAAAAAGAGCTTAAGGAAATATACCAAATTCTAACAAAGGTCAGAATTAAAACTTTAAATAAAGTGGTTAATTACTTTTACAATAAAAACAATCTTCATTTAAAACTAAGTCTCCTAAAATGCAGACGGCAATCAGTACATACAAAGATGCTCAGCATTGTTGGTAATTAGGCAAATGTAAATTAAAGTCACAATAATAATACCACTACATCCCAGAAACACTTAGACAAATAAAAAACTGACAACACCAAGTGCTGATGAAGAGGTAGAGCAACCTGATCTCTCACACGTGGCTGGTGGAATACGAGATGGTGCAGCCATTTTGGAAAACATTCTGACAGTTTCTTATAAATTTAAACACGCACCATATGAACCACTCCAAGAGATATGAAAACATATATCCACTCAAAGACCCATACCTGAATGTTTATGAGCAGCTATATTATAATCACTCGAAACTGGAAACAGTCAATGCCAATAAACTGGCCAATGGATAAGCAAATCGTGGAACATCATTCACACATTGGAATACCACTCAGCATTCAGAAGGAGCAAAGCATGGACGCCTGCAACCACATGGATCGGGCCCCATCACGCTGAGTGAAAGGAGGTGAACACACAAGGCTACATACATGCCATGTTGCTTCGTATACATAATAATATTCTGGAAAAGGTAAAACCAAAGGGAGAGAAATCAGAGCAGTGGTTGTCAGGTGCTGGAGATAGGGAAGGGAATCCTGCCACTTTCTGGCTGTGTGTCTCCTGCAAGTTCTCTTTCCCTCTGTGAAACTCAACTTCCTCATCTGTAAAATGGAAATAACAGTGACGTTAGGGGCAAAATGGCAGATGTCTAGAAATGCTTTGTGTGTCATTGTACCAGTCGGAACTCTGTTTAAGCACGTTATGTCTGCAGGGGTCAGCGTGGTTGCTGGACTTACCCAACTAGTCGGAGCTGAGGGCTGCGCTGAAGCTCAGTCTTGTAGTCCTTGCCCAGGGCTCTCTCCATGCAGATGCCTGTTCTCTTGTGCTTGCCCGCTGCACACTCTACTCCAACCTTCCCATTTCACATTCTCTCCCATAATTAGACATTGACCCTCTCTTTGATGCCCACCGCCCACCTCAGTGTCCAAACAGACCAACCTTTGGGGGAGCCTTGAGGAACTGTCTTGCAAATGCTGGTCCTTGTGGAGCCTGGCAGGTGCCCAGCTGTGTCAGTGGTGACCCAACCACACATCCCCGCCCCCTGCTTTGTGCACCCACCTGATGAACGTGGGATACAGCTCGGCGTTCACCAGGCACACCATCTGGAACACGATGGTGATTCCCATTCAGCCAACACAAGCCACTGTGATGTTTAGCCAGTATAGATCTGGATAGGAAACACATGGAGGTGGGGAACTCATGTGAGGACTGTGCCCACGGAGTTCCCTCCTCGAGGAGCCACGTTAGGAAGCTTGGACTTCAGAGCTGGAAGAGCCAGAAAGACTGCTTTGTCGAACCCTTTCATTTTGGAATAAGTAACCTGAGGCCTGAGAGGTTTCAGAACCTGATGGTGACACAGCAGGGAGGGTTCCTTTACGCAGAGGAAAGAACATGCTTTTTGGATCTGCCTCCTGTCAGCCGAGTGACTTACCTCTTTGGGCCTTGGTTTCCCCAGCTGTAAAATGGGAAGCATTAGAGCCAGCCTGCAAGTTGTTATGGGATCCTGAGATGATATATGTCAAACATCCACCATGACCGCTCCAGAAACGTCGGCTTTTTAATTCCTATGCAGTAATGTTGCCGCTAGCACCTGACACAGGAGGCCCACAGGACCACCTGACAGACACAGGAGGCCCACAGGAACACCTGACAGACACAGGAGGCCCACAGGAACACCCGACAGACACAGGAGGCC